>NW_028123485.1:0-413000 GCF_965194805.1 Balaenoptera borealis | reverse complement strand
TTCTCTATTTTGTACCTTAAAGGTGCTTTAGAAGGGAGATACTTCCGTTGTTTCAACTTGCTACAATCTAGGCCTTTCACCAAATAAGCCCTTCACTGCCCCTGGCTCGGCATCTAGCTGTTCCCAACGCTGCATTGCTCACAAAGGCCCAAACACACAGGCCGTCCTTCTGGTACGTTACTCATCCTCGCGCCGACCCGCCAGTACTAAGGGACCTGGAGTGCTTCCTAGAGCTCAAGAACCACACTGCATAACGCTACATGGATTCTGCTGCATGCCAACAAGTGGCATGATACAAGAGGAACGTTAGCTTGAGGCTAGTGGTCAAACGGGATTGCCAATTCACTGAAGATTACCAAAGGACGAGCACCAGCAAAGAATGGCACACTCCGAGTTTCTTTCCTAGAAACTCACTTGTCGTCACAAAGGCAATTGTGCTATGAAGGGAACTCGTGCAACTACAGTCTTTCTCAGGGAGAAGTGAGGCCCCAACTCTCTCAATCCCAATGAGGAAAATGAAGTTTCCCTTCAAGACTTATTTTCAAAGGGGCCAGCAGAGCATTGACCTTGCTGATTCTTTCTCTACTTTGTACCTCCAAGGTGCTTTAGAAGGGAGATACATGAGTTCTTTCAACTTGCAAAAATGTAGAGGTTTAACCAAAGAAGCCCTTCACAGCCTCTGACTCGGCATCTAGCTCTTCCCAACGCTGCATTGCTCACAAAGGCCCAAACACACAGGCCGTCCTCCTAGTACGTTGCTCATCCTAGTGTTGACCCGCCAGTACTGAGACCTGGAATGCTACCCAGAGCTCAAGAACCACAATGAATAACGCTACATGGATTCTGCTGCCTGCAACCAGCGGCCTGATACAAGAGGAACGTTAGCTTGAGGCTAGTGTTCAAAGGGCTCGTCAATTCACGACAGATTACTGAAGGATGAGCAGCTACCAAAGAATGGCAACCTCCAAGTTTCTTTCCTAGCAACTCACTTGTCATCACTAAGCCAATTGTGCTATGAAGAGAACATGTACAAGTAAAGAGTTTCTCAGGGAGAACTGAGCCCACAACTCTCTAAATGCCAATGAGGAAAATAAAGATTCCCTTCAGCCTTATATTCAAAATGGCCCGCAGAGCCCTGACTCTGATGTTTCTTTCTCTATTTAGTACCTCCAACGTGCTTTAGAAGGGAGAGACCTGAGTTGTTTCAAGTTGCCACATTCTACAGGTTTCACAAAAGAAGCCCTTCTCCTCCCATGTCTCGGCATCTAGCTGTTCCCAAGGGTGCACTGCTCACCACTCCCCAAACACACAGGCCGTCCTTCTTGTACGTTTCTCATCCTAGAGCAGATCCGCCGGTACTAAGAGACCTGGAATGCTTCCTAGAGCTCCAGAACCACACTGCATAACGCTACATGGATTCTGCTGCATGCCAACCTGTGGCACGATACAAGAGGAACGTTAGCTTGAGGCTAGTGTTCAATGGGGTCGCCCATTCACTACAGAATACGGAAGGATGAGCAGCTACCAAAGAATGGCAACCTCCATGTTTCTTTCCTAGAAACTCACTTGTCATCACAAAGGCAATTGTGCTATGAAGAGAACATGTGCAACTAAAGAGTCTCTCAGGGGGAATTGAGCCCACAACTCTCTAAATCCCGAAGAGGAAAATAAAGTTTCCCTTCAAGCCTTATTTCAAAAGGGTCCTCAGAGCCTTAACCCTGCTCGTTCTTTCTCTATTTTGTACCTTAAAGGTGCTTTAGAAGGGAGATACTTCCGTTGTTTCAACTTGCTACAATCTAGGCCTTTAACCAAATAAGCCCTTCACTGCCCCTGGCTCGGCATCTAGCTGTTCCCAACGCTGCATTGCTCACAAAGGCCCAAACACACAGGCCGTCCTTCTGGTACGTTACTCATCCTCGCGCCGACCCGCCAGTACTAAGGGACCTGGAGTGCTTCCTAGAGCTCAAGAACCACACTGCATAACGCTACATGGATTCTGCTGCATGCCACCCTGTGGCACGATACAAGAGGAACGTTAGCTTGAGGCTAGTGTTCAAAGGGCTCGCCAATTCACGACAGATTACTGAAGGATGAGCAGCTACCAAAGAAGGGCAACCTCCATGTTTCTTTCCTAGCAACTCACTTGTCATCACTAAGCCAATTATGCGATGAAGAGAACATGTACAAGTAAAGAGTTTCTCAGGGAGAACTGAGCCCACAACTCTCTACATGCCAATGAGGAAAATAAAGATTCCCTTCAGCCTTATATTCAAAATGGCCCGCAGAGCCCTGACTCTGATGTTTCTTTCTCTATTTAGTACCTCCAACGTGCTTTAGAAGGGAGAGACCTGAGTTGTTTCAAGTTGCCACATTCTACAGGTTTCACAAAAGAAGCCCTTCTCCTCCCATGTCTCGGCATCTAGCTGTTCCCAAGGGTGCACTGCTCACCACTCCCCAAACACACAAGCCGTCCTTCTTGTACGTTTCTCATCCTAGAGCAGATCCGCCGGTACTAAGAGACCTGGAATGCTTCCTAGAGCTCCAGAACCACACTGCATAACGCTACATGGATTCTGCTGCATGCCAACCTGTGGCACGATACAAGAGGAACGTTAGCTTGAGGCTAGTGTTCAATGGGGTCGCCCATTCACTACAGAATACGGAAGGATGAGCAGCTACCAAAGAATGGCAACCTCCATGTTTCTTTCCTAGAAACTCACTTGTCATCACAAAGGCAATTGTGCTATGAAGAGAACATGTGCAACTAAAGAGTCTCTCAGGGGGAATTGAGCCCACAACTCTCTAAATCCCGAAGAGGAAAATAAAGTTTCCCTTCAAGCCTTATTTCAAAAGGGTCCTCAGAGCCTTAACCCTGCTCGTTCTTTCTCTATTTTGTACCTTAAAGGTGCTTTAGAAGGGAGATACTTCCGTTGTTTCAACTTGCTACAATCTAGGCCTTTCACCAAATAAGCCCTTCACTGCCCCTGGCTCGGCATCTAGCTGTTCCCAACGCTGCATTGCTCACAAAGGCCCAAACACACAGGCCGTCCTTCTGGTACGTTACTCATCCTCGCGCCGACCCGCCAGTACTAAGGGACCTGGAGTGCTTCCTAGAGCTCAAGAACCACACTGCATAACGCTACATGGATTCTGCTGCATGCCAACAAGTGGCATGATACAAGAGGAACGTTAGCTTGAGGCTAGTGGTCAAACGGGATTGCCAATTCACTGAAGATTACCAAAGGACGAGCACCAGCAAAGAATGGCACACTCCGAGTTTCTTTCCTAGAAACTCACTTGTCGTCACAAAGGCAATTGTGCTATGAAGGGAACTCGTGCAACTACAGTCTTTCTCAGGGAGAAGTGAGGCCCCAACTCTCTCAATCCCAATGAGGAAAATGAAGTTTCCCTTCAAGACTTATTTTCAAAGGGGCCAGCAGAGCATTGACCTTGCTGATTCTTTCTCTACTTTGTACCTCCAAGGTGCTTTAGAAGGGAGATACATGAGTTCTTTCAACTTGCAAAAATGTAGAGGTTTAACCAAAGAAGCCCTTCACAGCCTCTGACTCGGCATCTAGCTCTTCCCAACGCTGCATTGCTCACAAAGGCCCAAACACACAGGCCGTCCTCCTAGTACGTTGCTCATCCTAGTGTTGACCCGCCAGTACTGAGACCTGGAATGCTACCCAGAGCTCAAGAACCACAATGAATAACGCTACATGGATTCTGCTGCCTGCAACCAGCGGCCTGATACAAGAGGAACGTTAGCTTGAGGCTAGTGTTCAAAGGGCTCGCCAATTCACGACAGATTACTGAAGGATGAGCAGCTACCAAAGAATGGCAACCTCCAAGTTTCTTTCCTAGCAACTCACTTGTCATCACTAAGCCAATTATGCGATGAAGAGAACATGTACAAGTAAAGAGTTTCTCAGGGAGAACTGAGCCCACAACTCTCTAAATGCCAATGAGGAAAATAAAGATTCCCTTCAGCCTTATATTCAAAATGGCCCGCAGAGCCCTGACTCTGATGTTTCTTTCTCTATTTAGTACCTCCAACGTGCTTTAGAAGGGAGAGACCTGAGTTGTTTCAAGTTGCCACATTCTACAGGTTTCACAAAAGAAGCCCTTCTCCTCCCATGTCTCGGCATCTAGCTGTTCCCAAGGGTGCACTGCTCACCACTCCCCAAACACACAGGCCGTCCTTCTTGTACGTTTCTCATCCTAGAGCAGATCCGCCGGTACTAAGAGACCTGGAATGCTTCCTAGAGCTCCAGAACCACACTGCATAACGCTACATGGATTCTGCTGCATGCCAACCTGTGGCACGATACAAGAGGAACGTTAGCTTGAGGCTAGTGTTCAATGGGGTCGCCCATTCACTACAGAATACGGAAGGATGAGCAGCTACCAAAGAATGGCAACCTCCATGTTTCTTTCCTAGAAACTCACTTGTCATCACAAAGGCAATTGTGCTATGAAGAGAACATGTGCAACTAAAGAGTCTCTCAGGGGGAATTGAGCCCACAACTCTCTAAATCCCGAAGAGGAAAATAAAGTTTCCCTTCAAGCCTTATTTCAAAAGGGTCCTCAGAGCCTTAACCCTGCTCGTTCTTTCTCTATTTTGTACCTTAAAGGTGCTTTAGAAGGGAGATACTTCCGTTGTTTCAACTTGCTACAATCTAGGCCTTTAACCAAATAAGCCCTTCACTGCCCCTGGCTCGGCATCTAGCTGTTCCCAACGCTGCATTGCTCACAAAGGCCCAAACACACAGGCCGTCCTTCTGGTACGTTACTCATCCTCGCGCCGACCCGCCAGTACTAAGGGACCTGGAGTGCTTCCTAGAGCTCAAGAACCACACTGCATAACGCTACATGGATTCTGCTGCATGCCACCCTGTGGCACGATACAAGAGGAACGTTAGCTTGAGGCTAGTGTTCAAAGGGCTCGCCAATTCACGACAGATTACTGAAGGATGAGCAGCTACCAAAGAAGGGCAACCTCCAAGTTTCTTTCCTAGCAACTCACTTGTCATCACTAAGCCAATTATGCGATGAAGAGAACATGTACAAGTAAAGAGTTTCTCAGGGAGAACTGAGCCCACAACTCTCTACATGCCAATGAGGAAAATAAAGATTCCCTTCAGCCTTATATTCAAAATGGCCCGCAGACCCCTGACTCTGATGTTTCTTTCTCTATTTAGTACCTCCAACGTGCTTTAGAAGGGAGAGACCTGAGTTGTTTCAAGTTGCCACATTCTACAGGTTTCACAAAAGAAGCCCTTCTCCTCCCATGTCTCGGCATCTAGCTGTTCCCAAGGGTGCACTGCTCACCACTCCCCAAACACACAAGCCGTCCTTCTTGTACGTTTCTCATCCTAGAGCAGATCCGCCGGTACTAAGAGACCTGGAATGCTTCCTAGAGCTCCAGAACCACACTGCATAACGCTACATGGATTCTGCTGCATGCCAACCTGTGGCACGATACAAGAGGAACGTTAGCTTGAGGCTAGTGTTCAATGGGGTCGCCCATTCACTACAGAATACGGAAGGATGAGCAGCTACCAAAGAATGGCAACCTCCATGTTTCTTTCCTAGAAACTCACTTGTCATCACAAAGGCAATTGTGCTATGAAGAGAACATGTGCAACTAAAGAGTCTCTCAGGGGGAATTGAGCCCACAACTCTCTAAATCCCGAAGAGGAAAATAAAGTTTCCCTTCAAGCCTTATTTCAAAAGGGTCCTCAGAGCCTTAACCCTGCTCGTTCTTTCTCTATTTTGTACCTTAAAGGTGCTTTAGAAGGGAGATACTTCCGTTGTTTCAACTTGCTACAATCTAGGCCTTTAACCAAATAAGCCCTTCACTGCCCCTGGCTCGGCATCTAGCTGTTCCCAACGCTGCATTGCTCACAAAGGCCCAAACACACAGGCCGTCCTTCTGGTACGTTACTCATCCTCGCGCCGACCCGCCAGTACTAAGGGACCTGGAGTGCTTCCTAGAGCTCAAGAACCACACTGCATAACGCTACATGGATTCTGCTGCATGCCACCCTGTGGCACGATACAAGAGGAACGTTAGCTTGAGGATAGTGTTCAATGGGCTCGCCAATTCACGACAGATTACTGAAGGATGAGCAGCTACCAAAGAAGGGCAACCTCCAAGTTTCTTTCCTTGCAACTCACTTGTCATCACTAAGCCAATTGTCCTATGAAGAGAACATGTACAAGTAAAGAGTTTCTCAGGGAGAACTGAGCCCACAACTCTCTAAATGCCAATGAGGAAAATAAAGATTCCCTTCAGCCTTATATTCAAAATGGCCCGCAGAGCCCTGACTCTGATGTTTCTTTCTCTATTTAGTACCTCCAACGTGCTTTAGAAGGGAGAGACTTGAGTTGTTTCAAGTTGCCACATTCTACAGGTTTCACAAAAGAAGCCCTTCTCCTCCCATGTCTCGGCATCTAGCTGTTCCCAAGGGTGCACTGCTCACCACTCCCCAAACACACAGGCCGTCCTTCTTGTACGTTTCTCATCCTAGAGCAGATCCGCCGGTACTAAGAGACCTGGAATGCTTCCTAGAGCTCTAGAACCACACTGAATAAGGCTACAAAGATTCTGCAGCATGCCAACAAGTGGCATGACACAAGAGGAACTTTAGCTCGAGGCTAGTGTTCAATGGGGTCGCCCATTCACTACAGAATACGGAAGGATGAGCAGCTACCAAAGAATGGCAACCTCCATGTTTCTTTCCTAGAAACTCACTTGTCATCACAAAGGCAATTGTGCTATGAAGAGAACATGTGCAACTAAAGAGTCTCTCAGGGGGAATTGAGCCCACAACTCTCTAAATCCCAAAGAGGAAAATAAAGTTTCCCTTCAAGCCTTATTTCAAAAGGGTCCTCAGACCTTAACCCTGCTCGTTCTTTCTCTATTTTGTACCCCTTAAAGGTGCTTTAGAAGGGAGATACTTCCGTTTTTTCAACTTGCCACAATCTAGAGGTTTAACCAAATAAGCCCTTCACTGCCCCTGGCTCGGCATCTAGCTGTTCCCAACGCTGCATTGCTTACAAAGGCCCAAACACACAGGCCGTCCTTCTGGTACGTTTCTTATCCTCTCGCCGACCCGCCAGTACTAAGAGACCTGGAATGCTTCCTAGAGCTCAAGAACCACACTGCATAACGCTACATGGATTCTGCTGCATGCCAACAAGTGGCATGATACAAGAGGAACGTTAGCTTGAGGCTAGTGGTCAAACGGGATTGCCAATTCACTGAAGATTACCAAAGGACGAGCACCAGCAAAGAATGGCACACTCCGAGTTTCTTTCCTAGAAACTCACTTGTCGTCACAAAGGCAATTGTGCTATGAAGGGAACTCGTGCAACTACAGTCTTTCTCAGGGAGAAGTGAGGCCCCAACTCTCTCAATCCCAATGAGGAAAATGAAGTTTCCCTTCAAGACTTATTTTCAAAGGGGCCAGCAGAGCATTGACCTTGCTGATTCTTTCTCTACTTTGTACCTCCAAGGTGCTTTAGAAGGGAGATACATGAGTTCTTTCAACTTGCAAAAATGTAGAGGTTTAACCAAAGAAGCCCTTCACAGCCTCTGACTCGGCATCTAGCTCTTCCCAACGCTGCATTGCTCACAAAGGCCCAAACACACAGGCCGTCCTCCTAGTACGTTGCTCATCCTAGTGTTGACCCGCCAGTACTGAGACCTGGAATGCTACCCAGAGCTCAAGAACCACAATGAATAACGCTACATGGATTCTGCTGCCTGCAACCAGCGGCCTGATACAAGAGGAACGTTAGCTTGAGGCTAGTGTTCAAAGGGCTCGCCAATTCACGACAGATTACTGAAGGATGAGCAGCTACCAAAGAATGGCAACCTCCAAGTTTCTTTCCTAGCAACTCACTTGTCATCACTAAGCCAATTATGCGATGAAGAGAACATGTACAAGTAAAGAGTTTCTCAGGGAGAACTGAGCCCACAACTCTCTAAATGCCAATGAGGAAAATAAAGATTCCCTTCAGCCTTATATTCAAAATGGCCCGCAGAGCCCTGACTCTGATGTTTCTTTCTCTATTTAGTACCTCCAACGTGCTTTAGAAGGGAGAGACCTGAGTTGTTTCAAGTTGCCACATTCTACAGGTTTCACAAAAGAAGCCCTTCTCCTCCCATGTCTCGGCATCTAGCTGTTCCCAAGGGTGCACTGCTCACCACTCCCCAAACACACAAGCCGTCCTTCTTGTACGTTTCTCATCCTAGAGCAGATCCGCCGGTACTAAGAGACCTGGAATGCTTCCTAGAGCTCCAGAACCACACTGCATAACGCTACATGGATTCTGCTGCATGCCAACCTGTGGCACGATACAAGAGGAACGTTAGCTTGAGGCTAGTGTTCAATGGGGTCGCCCATTCACTACAGAATACGGAAGGATGAGCAGCTACCAAAGAATGGCAACCTCCATGTTTCTTTCCTAGAAACTCACTTGTCATCACAAAGGCAATTGTGCTATGAAGAGAACATGTGCAACTAAAGAGTCTCTCAGGGGGAATTGAGCCCACAACTCTCTAAATCCCGAAGAGGAAAATAAAGTTTCCCTTCAAGCCTTATTTCAAAAGGGTCCTCAGAGCCTTAACCCTGCTCGTTCTTTCTCTATTTTGTACCTTAAAGGTGCTTTAGAAGGGAGATACTTCCGTTGTTTCAACTTGCTACAATCTAGGCCTTTAACCAAATAAGCCCTTCACTGCCCCTGGCTCGGCATCTAGCTGTTCCCAACGCTGCATTGCTCACAAAGGCCCAAACACACAGGCCGTCCTTCTGGTACGTTACTCATCCTCGCGCCGACCCGCCAGTACTAAGGGACCTGGAGTGCTTCCTAGAGCTCAAGAACCACACTGCATAACGCTACATGGATTCTGCTGCATGCCACCCTGTGGCACGATACAAGAGGAACGTTAGCTTGAGGATAGTGTTCAATGGGCTCGCCAATTCACGACAGATTACTGAAGGATGAGCAGCTACCAAAGAAGGGCAACCTCCAAGTTTCTTTCCTTGCAACTCACTTGTCATCACTAAGCCAATTGTCCTATGAAGAGAACATGTACAAGTAAAGAGTTTCTCAGGGAGAACTGAGCCCACAACTCTCTAAATGCCAATGAGGAAAATAAAGATTCCCTTCAGCCTTATATTCAAAATGGCCCGCAGAGCCCTGACTCTGATGTTTCTTTCTCTATTTAGTACCTCCAACGTGCTTTAGAAGGGAGAGACTTGAGTTGTTTCAAGTTGCCACATTCTACAGGTTTCACAAAAGAAGCCCTTCTCCTCCCATGTCTCGGCATCTAGCTGTTCCCAAGGGTGCACTGCTCACCACTCCCCAAACACACAGGCCGTCCTTCTTGTACGTTTCTCATCCTAGAGCAGATCCGCCGGTACTAAGAGACCTGGAATGCTTCCTAGAGCTCTAGAACCACACTGAATAAGGCTACAAAGATTCTGCAGCATGCCAACAAGTGGCATGACACAAGAGGAACTTTAGCTCGAGGCTAGTGTTCAATGGGGTCGCCCATTCACTACAGAATACGGAAGGATGAGCAGCTACCAAAGAATGGCAACCTCCATGTTTCTTTCCTAGAAACTCACTTGTCATCACAAAGGCAATTGTGCTATGAAGAGAACATGTGCAACTAAAGAGTCTCTCAGGGGGAATTGAGCCCACAACTCTCTAAATCCCAAAGAGGAAAATAAAGTTTCCCTTCAAGCCTTATTTCAAAAGGGTCCTCAGACCTTAACCCTGCTCGTTCTTTCTCTATTTTGTACCCCTTAAAGGTGCTTTAGAAGGGAGATACTTCCGTTTTTTCAACTTGCCACAATCTAGAGGTTTAACCAAATAAGCCCTTCACTGCCCCTGGCTCGGCATCTAGCTGTTCCCAACGCTGCATTGCTTACAAAGGCCCAAACACACAGGCCGTCCTTCTGGTACGTTTCTTATCCTCTCGCCGACCCGCCAGTACTAAGAGACCTGGAATGCTTCCTAGAGCTCAAGAACCACACTGCATAACGCTACATGGATTCTGCTGCATGCCAACAAGTGGCATGATACAAGAGGAACGTTAGCTTGAGGCTAGTGGTCAAACGGGATTGCCAATTCACTGAAGATTACCAAAGGACGAGCACCAGCAAAGAATGGCACACTCCGAGTTTCTTTCCTAGAAACTCACTTGTCGTCACAAAGGCAATTGTGCTATGAAGGGAACTCGTGCAACTACAGTCTTTCTCAGGGAGAAGTGAGGCCCCAACTCTCTCAATCCCAATGAGGAAAATGAAGTTTCCCTTCAAGACTTATTTTCAAAGGGGCCAGCAGAGCATTGACCTTGCTGATTCTTTCTCTACTTTGTACCTCCAAGGTGCTTTAGAAGGGAGATACATGAGTTCTTTCAACTTGCAAAAATGTAGAGGTTTAACCAAAGAAGCCCTTCACAGCCTCTGACTCGGCATCTAGCTCTTCCCAACGCTGCATTGCTCACAAAGGCCCAAACACACAGGCCGTCCTCCTAGTACGTTGCTCATCCTAGTGTTGACCCGCCAGTACTGAGACCTGGAATGCTACCCAGAGCTCAAGAACCACAATGAATAACGCTACATGGATTCTGCTGCCTGCAACCAGCGGCCTGATACAAGAGGAACGTTAGCTTGAGGCTAGTGTTCAAAGGGCTCGCCAATTCACGACAGATTACTGAAGGATGAGCAGCTACCAAAGAATGGCAACCTCCAAGTTTCTTTCCTAGCAACTCACTTGTCATCACTAAGCCAATTATGCGATGAAGAGAACATGTACAAGTAAAGAGTTTCTCAGGGAGAACTGAGCCCACAACTCTCTAAATGCCAATGAGGAAAATAAAGATTCCCTTCAGCCTTATATTCAAAATGGCCCGCAGAGCCCTGACTCTGATGTTTCTTTCTCTATTTAGTACCTCCAACGTGCTTTAGAAGGGAGAGACCTGAGTTGTTTCAAGTTGCCACATTCTACAGGTTTCACAAAAGAAGCCCTTCTCCTCCCATGTCTCGGCATCTAGCTGTTCCCAAGGGTGCACTGCTCACCACTCCCCAAACACACAAGCCGTCCTTCTTGTACGTTTCTCATCCTAGAGCAGATCCGCCGGTACTAAGAGACCTGGAATGCTTCCTAGAGCTCCAGAACCACACTGCATAACGCTACATGGATTCTGCTGCATGCCAACCTGTGGCACGATACAAGAGGAACGTTAGCTTGAGGCTAGTGTTCAATGGGGTCGCCCATTCACTACAGAATACGGAAGGATGAGCAGCTACCAAAGAATGGCAACCTCCATGTTTCTTTCCTAGAAACTCACTTGTCATCACAAAGGCAATTGTGCTATGAAGAGAACATGTGCAACTAAAGAGTCTCTCAGGGGGAATTGAGCCCACAACTCTCTAAATCCCGAAGAGGAAAATAAAGTTTCCCTTCAAGCCTTATTTCAAAAGGGTCCTCAGAGCCTTAACCCTGCTCGTTCTTTCTCTATTTTGTACCTTAAAGGTGCTTTAGAAGGGAGATACTTCCGTTGTTTCAACTTGCTACAATCTAGGCCTTTAACCAAATAAGCCCTTCACTGCCCCTGGCTCGGCATCTAGCTGTTCCCAACGCTGCATTGCTCACAAAGGCCCAAACACACAGGCCGTCCTTCTGGTACGTTACTCATCCTCGCGCCGACCCGCCAGTACTAAGGGACCTGGAGTGCTTCCTAGAGCTCAAGAACCACACTGCATAACGCTACATGGATTCTGCTGCATGCCACCCTGTGGCACGATACAAGAGGAACGTTAGCTTGAGGCTAGTGTTCAAAGGGCTCGCCAATTCACGACAGATTACTGAAGGATGAGCAGCTACCAAAGAAGGGCAACCTCCAAGTTTCTTTCCTAGCAACTCACTTGTCATCACTAAGCCAATTATGCGATGAAGAGAACATGTACAAGTAAAGAGTTTCTCAGGGAGAACTGAGCCCACAACTCTCTACATGCCAATGAGGAAAATAAAGATTCCCTTCAGCCTTATATTCAAAATGGCCCGCAGACCCCTGACTCTGATGTTTCTTTCTCTATTTAGTACCTCCAACGTGCTTTAGAAGGGAGAGACCTGAGTTGTTTCAAGTTGCCACATTCTACAGGTTTCACAAAAGAAGCCCTTCTCCTCCCATGTCTCGGCATCTAGCTGTTCCCAAGGGTGCACTGCTCACCACTCCCCAAACACACAAGCCGTCCTTCTTGTACGTTTCTCATCCTAGAGCAGATCCGCCGGTACTAAGAGACCTGGAATGCTTCCTAGAGCTCCAGAACCACACTGCATAACGCTACATGGATTCTGCTGCATGCCAACCTGTGGCACGATACAAGAGGAACGTTAGCTTGAGGCTAGTGTTCAATGGGGTCGCCCATTCACTACAGAATACGGAAGGATGAGCAGCTACCAAAGAATGGCAACCTCCATGTTTCTTTCCTAGAAACTCACTTGTCATCACAAAGGCAATTGTGCTATGAAGAGAACATGTGCAACTAAAGAGTCTCTCAGGGGGAATTGAGCCCACAACTCTCTAAATCCCGAAGAGGAAAATAAAGTTTCCCTTCAAGCCTTATTTCAAAAGGGTCCTCAGAGCCTTAACCCTGCTCGTTCTTTCTCTATTTTGTACCTTAAAGGTGCTTTAGAAGGGAGATACTTCCGTTGTTTCAACTTGCTACAATCTAGGCCTTTAACCAAATAAGCCCTTCACTGCCCCTGGCTCGGCATCTAGCTGTTCCCAACGCTGCATTGCTCACAAAGGCCCAAACACACAGGCCGTCCTTCTGGTACGTTACTCATCCTCGCGCCGACCCGCCAGTACTAAGGGACCTGGAGTGCTTCCTAGAGCTCAAGAACCACACTGCATAACGCTACATGGATTCTGCTGCATGCCACCCTGTGGCACGATACAAGAGGAACGTTAGCTTGAGGATAGTGTTCAATGGGCTCGCCAATTCACGACAGATTACTGAAGGATGAGCAGCTACCAAAGAAGGGCAACCTCCAAGTTTCTTTCCTTGCAACTCACTTGTCATCACTAAGCCAATTGTCCTATGAAGAGAACATGTACAAGTAAAGAGTTTCTCAGGGAGAACTGAGCCCACAACTCTCTAAATGCCAATGAGGAAAATAAAGATTCCCTTCAGCCTTATATTCAAAATGGCCCGCAGAGCCCTGACTCTGATGTTTCTTTCTCTATTTAGTACCTCCAACGTGCTTTAGAAGGGAGAGACTTGAGTTGTTTCAAGTTGCCACATTCTACAGGTTTCACAAAAGAAGCCCTTCTCCTCCCATGTCTCGGCATCTAGCTGTTCCCAAGGGTGCACTGCTCACCACTCCCCAAACACACAGGCCGTCCTTCTTGTACGTTTCTCATCCTAGAGCAGATCCGCCGGTACTAAGAGACCTGGAATGCTTCCTAGAGCTCTAGAACCACACTGAATAAGGCTACAAAGATTCTGCAGCATGCCAACAAGTGGCATGACACAAGAGGAACTTTAGCTCGAGGCTAGTGTTCAATGGGGTCGCCCATTCACTACAGAATACGGAAGGATGAGCAGCTACCAAAGAATGGCAACCTCCATGTTTCTTTCCTAGAAACTCACTTGTCATCACAAAGGCAATTGTGCTATGAAGAGAACATGTGCAACTAAAGAGTCTCTCAGGGGGAATTGAGCCCACAACTCTCTAAATCCCAAAGAGGAAAATAAAGTTTCCCTTCAAGCCTTATTTCAAAAGGGTCCTCAGACCTTAACCCTGCTCGTTCTTTCTCTATTTTGTACCCCTTAAAGGTGCTTTAGAAGGGAGATACTTCCGTTGTTTCAACTTGCCACAATCTAGAGGTTTAACCAAATAAGCCCTTCACTGCCCCTGGCTCGGCATCTAGCTGTTCCCAACGCTGCATTGCTTACAAAGGCCCAAACACACAGGCCGTCCTTCTGGTACGTTTCTTATCCTCTCGCCGACCCGCCAGTACTAAGAGACCTGGAATGCTTCCTAGAGCTCAAGAACCACACTGCATAACGCTACATGGATTCTGCTGCATGCCAACAAGTGGCATGATACAAGAGGAACGTTAGCTTGAGGCTAGTGGTCAAACGGGATTGCCAATTCACTGAAGATTACCAAAGGACGAGCACCAGCAAAGAATGGCACACTCCGAGTTTCTTTCCTAGAAACTCACTTGTCGTCACAAAGGCAATTGTGCTATGAAGGGAACTCGTGCAACTACAGTCTTTCTCAGGGAGAAGTGAGGCCCCAACTCTCTCAATCCCAATGAGGAAAATGAAGTTTCCCTTCAAGACTTATTTTCAAAGGGGCCAGCAGAGCATTGACCTTGCTGATTCTTTCTCTACTTTGTACCTCCAAGGTGCTTTAGAAGGGAGATACATGAGTTCTTTCAACTTGCAAAAATGTAGAGGTTTAACCAAAGAAGCCCTTCACAGCCTCTGACTCGGCATCTAGCTCTTCCCAACGCTGCATTGCTCACAAAGGCCCAAACACACAGGCCGTCCTCCTAGTACGTTGCTCATCCTAGTGTTGACCCGCCAGTACTGAGACCTGGAATGCTACCCAGAGCTCAAGAACCACAATGAATAACGCTACATGGATTCTGCTGCCTGCAACCAGCGGCCTGATACAAGAGGAACGTTAGCTTGAGGCTAGTGTTCAAAGGGCTCGCCAATTCACGACAGATTACTGAAGGATGAGCAGCTACCAAAGAATGGCAACCTCCAAGTTTCTTTCCTAGCAACTCACTTGTCATCACTAAGCCAATTATGCGATGAAGAGAACATGTACAAGTAAAGAGTTTCTCAGGGAGAACTGAGCCCACAACTCTCTAAATGCCAATGAGGAAAATAAAGATTCCCTTCAGCCTTATATTCAAAATGGCCCGCAGAGCCCTGACTCTGATGTTTCTTTCTCTATTTAGTACCTCCAACGTGCTTTAGAAGGGAGAGACCTGAGTTGTTTCAAGTTGCCACATTCTACAGGTTTCACAAAAGAAGCCCTTCTCCTCCCATGTCTCGGCATCTAGCTGTTCCCAAGGGTGCACTGCTCACCACTCCCCAAACACACAAGCCGTCCTTCTTGTACGTTTCTCATCCTAGAGCAGATCCGCCGGTACTAAGAGACCTGGAATGCTTCCTAGAGCTCCAGAACCACACTGCATAACGCTACATGGATTCTGCTGCATGCCAACCTGTGGCACGATACAAGAGGAACGTTAGCTTGAGGCTAGTGTTCAATGGGGTCGCCCATTCACTACAGAATACGGAAGGATGAGCAGCTACCAAAGAATGGCAACCTCCATGTTTCTTTCCTAGAAACTCACTTGTCATCACAAAGGCAATTGTGCTATGAAGAGAACATGTGCAACTAAAGAGTCTCTCAGGGGGAATTGAGCCCACAACTCTCTAAATCCCGAAGAGGAAAATAAAGTTTCCCTTCAAGCCTTATTTCAAAAGGGTCCTCAGAGCCTTAACCCTGCTCGTTCTTTCTCTATTTTGTACCTTAAAGGTGCTTTAGAAGGGAGATACTTCCGTTGTTTCAACTTGCTACAATCTAGGCCTTTAACCAAATAAGCCCTTCACTGCCCCTGGCTCGGCATCTAGCTGTTCCCAACGCTGCATTGCTCACAAAGGCCCAAACACACAGGCCGTCCTTCTGGTACGTTACTCATCCTCGCGCCGACCCGCCAGTACTAAGGGACCTGGAGTGCTTCCTAGAGCTCAAGAACCACACTGCATAACGCTACATGGATTCTGCTGCATGCCACCCTGTGGCACGATACAAGAGGAACGTTAGCTTGAGGCTAGTGTTCAAAGGGCTCGCCAATTCACGACAGATTACTGAAGGATGAGCAGCTACCAAAGAATGGCAACCTCCAAGTTTCTTTCCTAGCAACTCACTTGTCATCACTAAGCCAATTATGCGATGAAGAGAACATGTACAAGTAAAGAGTTTCTCAGGGAGAACTGAGCCCACAACTCTCTAAATGCCAATGAGGAAAATAAAGATTCCCTTCAGCCTTATATTCAAAATGGCCCGCAGAGCCCTGACTCTGATGTTTCTTTCTCTATTTAGTACCTCCAACGTGCTTTAGAAGGGAGAGACCTGAGTTGTTTCAAGTTGCCACATTCTACAGGTTTCACAAAAGAAGCCCTTCTCCTCCCATGTCTCGGCATCTAGCTGTTCCCAAGGGTGCACTGCTCACCACTCCCCAAACACACAAGCCGTCCTTCTTGTACGTTTCTCATCCTAGAGCAGATCCGCCGGTACTAAGAGACCTGGAATGCTTCCTAGAGCTCCAGAACCACACTGCATAACGCTACATGGATTCTGCTGCATGCCAACCTGTGGCACGATACAAGAGGAACGTTAGCTTGAGGCTAGTGTCCAATGGGGTCGCCCATTCACTACAGAATACGGAAGGATGAGCAGCTACCAAAGAATGGCAACCTCCATGTTTCTTTCCTAGAAACTCACTTGTCATCACAAAGGCAATTGTGCTATGAAGAGAACATGTGCAACTAAAGAGTCTCTCAGGGGGAATTGAGCCCACAACTCTCTAAATCCCAAAGAGGAAAATAAAGTTTCCCTTCAAGCCTTATTTCAAAAGGGTCCTCAGACCTTAACCCTGCTCGTTCTTTCTCTATTTTGTACCCCTTAAAGGTGCTTTAGAAGGGAGATACTTCCGTTGTTTCAACTTGCCACAATCTAGAGGTTTAACCAAATAAGCCCTTCACTGCCCCTGGCTCGGCATCTAGCTGTTCCCAACGCTGCATTGCTTACAAAGGCCCAAACACACAGGCCGTCCTTCTGGTACGTTTCTTATCCTCTCGCCGACCCGCCAGTACTAAGAGACCTGGAATGCTTCCTAGAGCTCAAGAACCACACTGCATAACGCTACATGGATTCTGCTGCATGCCAACAAGTGGCATGATACAAGAGGAACGTTAGCTTGAGGCTAGTGGTCAAACGGGATTGCCAATTCACTGAAGATTACCAAAGGACGAGCACCAGCAAAGAATGGCACACTCCGAGTTTCTTTCCTAGAAACTCACTTGTCGTCACAAAGGCAATTGTGCTATGAAGGGAACTCGTGCAACTACAGTCTTTCTCAGGGAGAAGTGAGGCCCCAACTCTCTCAATCCCAATGAGGAAAATGAAGTTTCCCTTCAAGACTTATTTTCAAAGGGGCCAGCAGAGCATTGACCTTGCTGATTCTTTCTCTACTTTGTACCTCCAAGGTGCTTTAGAAGGGAGATACATGAGTTCTTTCAACTTGCAAAAATGTAGAGGTTTAACCAAAGAAGCCCTTCACAGCCTCTGACTCGGCATCTAGCTCTTCCCAACGCTGCATTGCTCACAAAGGCCCAAACACACAGGCCGTCCTCCTAGTACGTTGCTCATCCTAGTGTTGACCCGCCAGTACTGAGACCTGGAATGCTACCCAGAGCTCAAGAACCACAATGAATAACGCTACATGGATTCTGCTGCCTGCAACCAGCGGCCTGATACAAGAGGAACGTTAGCTTGAGGCTAGTGTTCAAAGGGCTCGCCAATTCACGACAGATTACTGAAGGATGAGCAGCTACCAAAGAATGGCAACCTCCAAGTTTCTTTCCTAGCAACTCACTTGTCATCACTAAGCCAATTATGCGATGAAGAGAACATGTACAAGTAAAGAGTTTCTCAGGGAGAACTGAGCCCACAACTCTCTAAATGCCAATGAGGAAAATAAAGATTCCCTTCAGCCTTATATTCAAAATGGCCCGCAGAGCCCTGACTCTGATGTTTCTTTCTCTATTTAGTACCTCCAACGTGCTTTAGAAGGGAGAGACCTGAGTTGTTTCAAGTTGCCACATTCTACAGGTTTCACAAAAGAAGCCCTTCTCCTCCCATGTCTCGGCATCTAGCTGTTCCCAAGGGTGCACTGCTCACCACTCCCCAAACACACAAGCCGTCCTTCTTGTACGTTTCTCATCCTAGAGCAGATCCGCCGGTACTAAGAGACCTGGAATGCTTCCTAGAGCTCCAGAACCACACTGCATAACGCTACATGGATTCTGCTGCATGCCAACCTGTGGCACGATACAAGAGGAACGTTAGCTTGAGGCTAGTGTTCAATGGGGTCGCCCATTCACTACAGAATACGGAAGGATGAGCAGCTACCAAAGAATGGCAACCTCCATGTTTCTTTCCTAGAAACTCACTTGTCATCACAAAGGCAATTGTGCTATGAAGAGAACATGTGCAACTAAAGAGTCTCTCAGGGGGAATTGAGCCCACAACTCTCTAAATCCCGAAGAGGAAAATAAAGTTTCCCTTCAAGCCTTATTTCAAAAGGGTCCTCAGAGCCTTAACCCTGCTCGTTCTTTCTCTATTTTGTACCTTAAAGGTGCTTTAGAAGGGAGATACTTCCGTTGTTTCAACTTGCTACAATCTAGGCCTTTAACCAAATAAGCCCTTCACTGCCCCTGGCTCGGCATCTAGCTGTTCCCAACGCTGCATTGCTCACAAAGGCCCAAACACACAGGCCGTCCTTCTGGTACGTTACTCATCCTCGCGCCGACCCGCCAGTACTAAGGGACCTGGAGTGCTTCCTAGAGCTCAAGAACCACACTGCATAACGCTACATGGATTCTGCTGCATGCCACCCTGTGGCACGATACAAGAGGAACGTTAGCTTGAGGCTAGTGTTCAAAGGGCTCGCCAATTCACGACAGATTACTGAAGGATGAGCAGCTACCAAAGAATGGCAACCTCCAAGTTTCTTTCCTAGCAACTGACTTGTCATCACTAAGCCAATTATGCGATGAAGAGAACATGTACAAGTAAAGAGTTTCTCAGGGAGAACTGAGCCCACAACTCTCTAAATGCCAATGAGGAAAATAAAGATTCCCTTCAGCCTTATATTCAAAATGGCCCGCAGAGCCCTGACTCTGATGTTTCTTTCTCTATTTAGTACCTCCAACGTGCTTTAGAAGGGAGAGACCTGAGTTGTTTCAAGTTGCCACATTCTACAGGTTTCACAAAAGAAGCCCTTCTCCTCCCATGTCTCGGCATCTAGCTGTTCCCAAGGGTGCACTGCTCACCACTCCCCAAACACACAAGCCGTCCTTCTTGTACGTTTCTCATCCTAGAGCAGATCCGCCGGTACTAAGAGACCTGGAATGCTTCCTAGAGCTCCAGAACCACACTGCATAACGCTACATGGATTCTGCTGCATGCCAACCTGTGGCACGATACAAGAGGAACGTTAGCTTGAGGCTAGTGTTCAATGGGGTCGCCCATTCACTACAGAATACGGAAGGATGAGCAGCTACCAAAGAATGGCAACCTCCATGTTTCTTTCCTAGAAACTCACTTGTCATCACAAAGGCAATTGTGCTATGAAGAGAACATGTGCAACTAAAGAGTCTCTCAGGGGGAATTGAGCCCACAACTCTCTAAATCCCAAAGAGGAAAATAAAGTTTCCCTTCAAGCCTTATTTCAAAAGGGTCCTCAGACCTTAACCCTGCTCGTTCTTTCTCTATTTTGTACCCCTTAAAGGTGCTTTAGAAGGGAGATACTTCCGTTGTTTCAACTTGCCACAATCTAGAGGTTTAACCAAATAAGCCCTTCACTGCCCCTGGCTCGGCATCTAGCTGTTCCCAACGCTGCATTGCTCACAAAGGCCCAAACACACAGGCCGTCCTTCTGGTACGTTTCTTATCCTCTCGCCGACCCGCCAGTACTAAGAGACCTGGAATGCTTCCTAGAGCTCAAGAACCACACTGCATAACGCTACATGGATTCTGCTGCATGCCAACAAGTGGCATGATACAAGAGGAACGTTAGCTTGAGGCTAGTGGTCAAACGGGATTGCCAATTCACTGAAGATTACCAAAGGACGAGCACCAGCAAGGAATGGCACACTCCGAGTTTCTTTCCTAGAAACTCACTTGTCATCACAAAGGCAATTGTGCTATGAAGAGAACATGTGCAACTAAAGAGTCTCTCAGGGGGAATTGAGCCCACAACTCTCTAAATCCCGAAGAGGAAAATAAAGTTTCCCTTCAAGCCTTATTTCAAAAGGGTCCTCAGAGCCTTAACCCTGCTCGTTCTTTCTCTATTTTGTACCTTAAAGGTGCTTTAGAAGGGAGATACTTCCGTTGTTTCAACTTGCTACAATCTAGGCCTTTAACCAAATAAGCCCTTCACTGCCCCTGGCTCGGCATCTAGCTGTTCCCAACGCTGCATTGCTCACAAAGGCCCAAACACACAGGCCGTCCTTCTGGTACGTTACTCATCCTCGCGCCGACCCGCCAGTACTAAGGGACCTGGAGTGCTTCCTAGAGCTCAAGAACCACACTGCATAACGCTACATGGATTCTGCTGCATGCCACCCTGTGGCACGATACAAGAGGAACGTTAGCTTGAGGATAGTGTTCAATGGGCTCGCCAATTCACGACAGATTACTGAAGGATGAGCAGCTACCAAAGAAGGGCAACCTCCAAGTTTCTTTCCTTGCAACTCACTTGTCATCACTAAGCCAATTGTGCTATGAAGAGAACATGTACAAGTAAAGAGTTTCTCAGGGAGAACTGAGCCCACAACTCTCTAAATGCCAATGAGGAAAATAAAGATTCCCTTCAGCCTTATATTCAAAATGGCCCGCAGAGCCCTGACTCTGATGTTTCTTTCTCTATTTAGTACCTCCAACGTGCTTTAGAAGGGAGAGACCTGAGTTGTTTCAAGTTGCCACATTCTACAGGTTTCACAAAAGAAGCCCTTCTCCTCCCATGTCTCGGCATCTAGCTGTTCCCAAGGGTGCACTGCTCACCACTCCCCAAACACACAAGCCGTCCTTCTTGTACGTTTCTCATCCTAGAGCAGATCCGCCGGTACTAAGAGACCTGGAATGCTTCCTAGAGCTCCAGAACCACACTGCATAACGCTACATGGATTCTGCTGCATGCCAACCTGTGGCACGATACAAGAGGAACGTTAGCTTGAGGCTAGTGTCCAATGGGGTCGCCCATTCACTACAGAATACGGAAGGATGAGCAGCTACCAAAGAATGGCAACCTCCATGTTTCTTTCCTAGAAACTCACTTGTCATCACAAAGGCAATTGTGCTATGAAGAGAACATGTGCAACTAAAGAGTCTCTCAGGGGGAATTGAGCCCACAACTCTCTAAATCCCAAAGAGGAAAATAAAGTTTCCCTTCAAGCCTTATTTCAAAAGGGTCCTCAGACCTTAACCCTGCTCGTTCTTTCTCTATTTTGTACCCCTTAAAGGTGCTTTAGAAGGGAGATACTTCCGTTGTTTCAACTTGCCACAATCTAGAGGTTTAACCAAATAAGCCCTTCACTGCCCCTGGCTCGGCATCTAGCTGTTCCCAACGCTGCATTGCTTACAAAGGCCCAAACACACAGGCCGTCCTTCTGGTACGTTTCTTATCCTCTCGCCGACCCGCCAGTACTAAGAGACCTGGAATGCTTCCTAGAGCTCAAGAACCACACTGCATAACGCTACATGGATTCTGCTGCATGCCAACAAGTGGCATGATACAAGAGGAACGTTAGCTTGAGGCTAGTGGTCAAACGGGATTGCCAATTCACTGAAGATTACCAAAGGACGAGCACCAGCAAAGAATGGCACACTCCGAGTTTCTTTCCTAGAAACTCACTTGTCGTCACAAAGGCAATTGTGCTATGAAGGGAACTCGTGCAACTACAGTCTTTCTCAGGGAGAAGTGAGGCCCCAACTCTCTCAATCCCAATGAGGAAAATGAAGTTTCCCTTCAAGACTTATTTTCAAAGGGGCCAGCAGAGCATTGACCTTGCTGATTCTTTCTCTACTTTGTACCTCCAAGGTGCTTTAGAAGGGAGATACATGAGTTCTTTCAACTTGCAAAAATGTAGAGGTTTAACCAAAGAAGCCCTTCACAGCCTCTGACTCGGCATCTAGCTCTTCCCAACGCTGCATTGCTCACAAAGGCCCAAACACACAGGCCGTCCTCCTAGTACGTTGCTCATCCTAGTGTTGACCCGCCAGTACTGAGACCTGGAATGCTACCCAGAGCTCAAGAACCACAATGAATAACGCTACATGGATTCTGCTGCCTGCAACCAGCGGCCTGATACAAGAGGAACGTTAGCTTGAGGCTAGTGTTCAAAGGGCTCGCCAATTCACGACAGATTACTGAAGGATGAGCAGCTACCAAAGAATGGCAACCTCCAAGTTTCTTTCCTAGCAACTCACTTGTCATCACTAAGCCAATTATGCGATGAAGAGAACATGTACAAGTAAAGAGTTTCTCAGGGAGAACTGAGCCCACAACTCTCTAAATGCCAATGAGGAAAATAAAGATTCCCTTCAGCCTTATATTCAAAATGGCCCGCAGAGCCCTGACTCTGATGTTTCTTTCTCTATTTAGTACCTCCAACGTGCTTTAGAAGGGAGAGACCTGAGTTGTTTCAAGTTGCCACATTCTACAGGTTTCACAAAAGAAGCCCTTCTCCTCCCATGTCTCGGCATCTAGCTGTTCCCAAGGGTGCACTGCTCACCACTCCCCAAACACACAAGCCGTCCTTCTTGTACGTTTCTCATCCTAGAGCAGATCCGCCGGTACTAAGAGACCTGGAATGCTTCCTAGAGCTCCAGAACCACACTGCATAACGCTACATGGATTCTGCTGCATGCCAACCTGTGGCACGATACAAGAGGAACGTTAGCTTGAGGCTAGTGTTCAATGGGGTCGCCCATTCACTACAGAATACGGAAGGATGAGCAGCTACCAAAGAATGGCAACCTCCATGTTTCTTTCCTAGAAACTCACTTGTCATCACAAAGGCAATTGTGCTATGAAGAGAACATGTGCAACTAAAGAGTCTCTCAGGGGGAATTGAGCCCACAACTCTCTAAATCCCGAAGAGGAAAATAAAGTTTCCCTTCAAGCCTTATTTCAAAAGGGTCCTCAGAGCCTTAACCCTGCTCGTTCTTTCTCTATTTTGTACCTTAAAGGTGCTTTAGAAGGGAGATACTTCCGTTGTTTCAACTTGCTACAATCTAGGCCTTTAACCAAATAAGCCCTTCACTGCCCCTGGCTCGGCATCTAGCTGTTCCCAACGCTGCATTGCTCACAAAGGCCCAAACACACAGGCCGTCCTTCTGGTACGTTACTCATCCTCGCGCCGACCCGCCAGTACTAAGGGACCTGGAGTGCTTCCTAGAGCTCAAGAACCACACTGCATAACGCTACATGGATTCTGCTGCATGCCACCCTGTGGCACGATACAAGAGGAACGTTAGCTTGAGGCTAGTGTTCAAAGGGCTCGCCAATTCACGACAGATTACTGAAGGATGAGCAGCTACCAAAGAATGGCAACCTCCAAGTTTCTTTCCTAGCAACTGACTTGTCATCACTAAGCCAATTATGCGATGAAGAGAACATGTACAAGTAAAGAGTTTCTCAGGGAGAACTGAGCCCACAACTCTCTAAATGCCAATGAGGAAAATAAAGATTCCCTTCAGCCTTATATTCAAAATGGCCCGCAGAGCCCTGACTCTGATGTTTCTTTCTCTATTTAGTACCTCCAACGTGCTTTAGAAGGGAGAGACCTGAGTTGTTTCAAGTTGCCACATTCTACAGGTTTCACAAAAGAAGCCCTTCTCCTCCCATGTCTCGGCATCTAGCTGTTCCCAAGGGTGCACTGCTCACCACTCCCCAAACACACAAGCCGTCCTTCTTGTACGTTTCTCATCCTAGAGCAGATCCGCCGGTACTAAGAGACCTGGAATGCTTCCTAGAGCTCCAGAACCACACTGCATAACGCTACATGGATTCTGCTGCATGCCAACCTGTGGCACGATACAAGAGGAACGTTAGCTTGAGGCTAGTGTTCAATGGGGTCGCCCATTCACTACAGAATACGGAAGGATGAGCAGCTACCAAAGAATGGCAACCTCCATGTTTCTTTCCTAGAAACTCACTTGTCATCACAAAGGCAATTGTGCTATGAAGAGAACATGTGCAACTAAAGAGTCTCTCAGGGGGAATTGAGCCCACAACTCTCTAAATCCCAAAGAGGAAAATAAAGTTTCCCTTCAAGCCTTATTTCAAAAGGGTCCTCAGACCTTAACCCTGCTCGTTCTTTCTCTATTTTGTACCCCTTAAAGGTGCTTTAGAAGGGAGATACTTCCGTTGTTTCAACTTGCCACAATCTAGAGGTTTAACCAAATAAGCCCTTCACTGCCCCTGGCTCGGCATCTAGCTGTTCCCAACGCTGCATTGCTCACAAAGGCCCAAACACACAGGCCGTCCTTCTGGTACGTTTCTTATCCTCTCGCCGACCCGCCAGTACTAAGAGACCTGGAATGCTTCCTAGAGCTCAAGAACCACACTGCATAACGCTACATGGATTCTGCTGCATGCCAACAAGTGGCATGATACAAGAGGAACGTTAGCTTGAGGCTAGTGGTCAAACGGGATTGCCAATTCACTGAAGATTACCAAAGGACGAGCACCAGCAAGGAATGGCACACTCCGAGTTTCTTTCCTAGAAACTCACTTGTCATCACAAAGGCAATTGTGCTATGAAGAGAACATGTGCAACTAAAGAGTCTCTCAGGGGGAATTGAGCCCACAACTCTCTAAATCCCGAAGAGGAAAATAAAGTTTCCCTTCAAGCCTTATTTCAAAAGGGTCCTCAGAGCCTTAACCCTGCTCGTTCTTTCTCTATTTTGTACCTTAAAGGTGCTTTAGAAGGGAGATACTTCCGTTGTTTCAACTTGCTACAATCTAGGCCTTTAACCAAATAAGCCCTTCACTGCCCCTGGCTCGGCATCTAGCTGTTCCCAACGCTGCATTGCTCACAAAGGCCCAAACACACAGGCCGTCCTTCTGGTACGTTACTCATCCTCGCGCCGACCCGCCAGTACTAAGGGACCTGGAGTGCTTCCTAGAGCTCAAGAACCACACTGCATAACGCTACATGGATTCTGCTGCATGCCACCCTGTGGCACGATACAAGAGGAACGTTAGCTTGAGGATAGTGTTCAATGGGCTCGCCAATTCACGACAGATTACTGAAGGATGAGCAGCTACCAAAGAAGGGCAACCTCCAAGTTTCTTTCCTTGCAACTCACTTGTCATCACTAAGCCAATTGTGCTATGAAGAGAACATGTACAAGTAAAGAGTTTCTCAGGGAGAACTGAGCCCACAACTCTCTAAATGCCAATGAGGAAAATAAAGATTCCCTTCAGCCTTATATTCAAAATGGCCCGCAGAGCCCTGACTCTGATGTTTCTTTTTCTATTTAGTACCTCCAACGTGCTTTAGAAGGGAGAGACTTGAGTTGTTTCAAGTTGCCACATTCTACAGGTTTCACAAAAGAAGCCCTTCTCCTCCCATGTCTCGGCATCTAGCTGTTCCCAAGGGTGCACTGCTCACCACTCCCCAAACACACAGGCCGTCCTTCTTGTACGTTTCTCATCCTAGAGCAGATCCGCCGGTACTAAGAGACCTGGAATGCTTCCTAGAGCTCCAGAACCACACTGAATAAGGCTACAAATATTCTGCAGCATGCCAACAAGTGGCATGACACAAGAGGAACTTTAGCTCGAGGCTAGTGTTCAATGGGGTCGCCCATTCACTACAGAATACGGAAGGATGAGCAGCTACCAAAGAATGGCAACCTCCATGTTTCTTTCCTAGAAACTCACTTGTCATCACAAAGGCAATTGTGCTATGAAGAGAACATGTGCAACTAAAGAGTCTCTCAGGGGGAATTGAGCCCACAACTCTCTAAATCCCAAAGAGGAAAATAAAGTTTCCCTTCAAGCCTTATTTCAAAAGGGTCCTCAGACCTTAACCCTGCTCGTTCTTTCTCTATTTTGTACCCCTTAAAGGTGCTTTAGAAGGGAGATACTTCCGTTGTTTCAACTTGCCACAATCTAGAGGTTTAACCAAATAAGCCCTTCACTGCCCCTGGCTCGGCATCTAGCTGTTCCCAACGCTGCATTGCTTACAAAGGCCCAAACACACAGGCCGTCCTTCTGGTACGTTTCTTATCCTCTCGCCGACCCGCCAGTACTAAGAGACCTGGAATGCTTCCTAGAGCTCAAGAACCACACTGCATAACGCTACATGGATTCTGCTGCATGCCAACAAGTGGCATGATACAAGAGGAACGTTAACTTGAGGCTAGTGGTCAAACGGGATTGCCAATTCACTGAAGATTACCAAAGGACGAGCACCAGCAAAGAATGGCACACTCCGAGTTTCTTTCCTAGAAACTCACTTGTCGTCACAAAGGCAATTGTGCTATGAAGGGAACTCGTGCAACTACAGTCTTTCTCAGGGAGAAGTGAGGCCCCAACTCTCTCAATCCCAATGAGGAAAATGAAGTTTCCCTTCAAGACTTATTTTCAAAGGGGCAAGCAGAGCATTGACCTTGCTGATTCTTTCTCTACTTTGTACCTCCAAGGTGCTTTAGAAGGGAGATACATGAGTTCTTTCAACTTGCAAAAATGTAGAGGTTTAACCAAAGAAGCCCTTCACAGCCTCTGACTCGGCATCTAGCTCTTCCCAACGCTGCATTGCTCACAAAGGCCCAAACACACAGGCCGTCCTCCTAGTACGTTGCTCATCCTAGTGTTGACCCGCCAGTACTGAGACCTGGAATGCTACCCAGAGCTCAAGAACCACAATGAATAACGCTACATGGATTCTGCTGCCTGCAACCAGCGGCCTGATACAAGAGGAACGTTAGCTTGAGGCTAGTGTTCAAAGGGCTCGCCAATTCACGACAGATTACTGAAGGATGAGCAGCTACCAAAGAATGGCAACCTCCAAGTTTCTTTCCTAGCAACTCACTTGTCATCACTAAGCCAATTATGCGATGAAGAGAACATGTACAAGTAAAGAGTTTCTCAGGGAGAACTGAGCCCACAACTCTCTAAATGCCAATGAGGAAAATAAAGATTCCCTTCAGCCTTATATTCAAAATGGCCCGCAGAGCCCTGACTCTGATGTTTCTTTCTCTATTTAGTACCTCCAACGTGCTTTAGAAGGGAGAGACCTGAGTTGTTTCAAGTTGCCACATTCTACAGGTTTCACAAAAGAAGCCCTTCTCCTCCCATGTCTCGGCATCTAGCTGTTCCCAAGGGTGCACTGCTCACCACTCCCCAAACACACAGGCCGTCCTTCTTGTACGTTTCTCATCCTAGAGCAGATCCGCCGGTACTAAGAGACCTGGAATGCTTCCTAGAGCTCCAGAACCACACTGAATAAGGCTACAAAGATTCTGCAGCATGCCAACAAGTGGCATGACACAAGAGGAACTTTAGCTCGAGGCTAGTGTTCAATGGGGTCGCCCATTCACTACAGAATACGGAAGGATGAGCAGCTACCAAAGAATGGCAACCTCCATGTTTCTTTCCTAGAAACTCACTTGTCATCACAAAGGCAATTGTGCTATGAAGAGAACATGTGCAACTAAAGAGTCTCTCAGGGGGAATTGAGCCCACAACTCTCTAAATCCCAAAGAGGAAAATAAAGTTTCCCTTCAAGCCTTATTTCAAAAGGGTCCTCAGACCTTAACCCTGCTCGTTCTTTCTCTATTTTGTACCCCTTAAAGGTGCTTTAGAAGGGAGATACTTCCGTTGTTTCAACTTGCCACAATCTAGAGGTTTAACCAAATAAGCCCTTCACTGCCCCTGGCTCGGCATCTAGCTGTTCCCAACGCTGCATTGCTTACAAAGGCCCAAACACACAGGCCGTCCTTCTGGTACGTTTCTTATCCTCTCGCCGACCCGCCAGTACTAAGAGACCTGGAATGCTTCCTAGAGCTCAAGAACCACACTGCATAACGCTACATGGATTCTGCTGCATGCCAACAAGTGGCATGATACAAGAGGAACGTTAACTTGAGGCTAGTGGTCAAACGGGATTGCCAATTCACTGAAGATTACCAAAGGACGAGCACCAGCAAAGAATGGCACACTCCGAGTTTCTTTCCTAGAAACTCACTTGTCGTCACAAAGGCAATTGTGCTATGAAGGGAACTCGTGCAACTACAGTCTTTCTCAGGGAGAAGTGAGGCCCCAACTCTCTCAATCCCAATGAGGAAAATGAAGTTTCCCTTCAAGACTTATTTTCAAAGGGGCAAGCAGAGCATTGACCTTGCTGATTCTTTCTCTACTTTGTACCTCCAAGGTGCTTTAGAAGGGAGATACATGAGTTCTTTCAACTTGCAAAAATGTAGAGGTTTAACCAAAGAAGCCCTTCACAGCCTCTGACTCGGCATCTAGCTCTTCCCAACGCTGCATTGCTCACAAAGGCCCAAACACACAGGCCGTCCTCCTAGTACGTTGCTCATCCTAGTGTTGACCCGCCAGTACTGAGACCTGGAATGCTACCCAGAGCTCAAGAACCACAATGAATAACGCTACATGGATTCTGCTGCCTGCAACCAGCGGCCTGATACAAGAGGAACGTTAGCTTGAGGCTAGTGTTCAAAGGGCTCGCCAATTCACGACAGATTACTGAAGGATGAGCAGCTACCAAAGAATGGCAACCTCCAAGTTTCTTTCCTAGCAACTCACTTGTCATCACTAAGCCAATTATGCGATGAAGAGAACATGTACAAGTAAAGAGTTTCTCAGGGAGAACTGAGCCCACAACTCTCTAAATGCCAATGAGGAAAATAAAGATTCCCTTCAGCCTTATATTCAAAATGGCCCGCAGAGCCCTGACTCTGATGTTTCTTTCTCTATTTAGTACCTCCAACGTGCTTTAGAAGGGAGAGACCTGAGTTGTTTCAAGTTGCCACATTCTACAGGTTTCACAAAAGAAGCCCTTCTCCTCCCATGTCTCGGCATCTAGCTGTTCCCAAGGGTGCACTGCTCACCACTCCCCAAACACACAAGCCGTCCTTCTTGTACGTTTCTCATCCTAGAGCAGATCCGCCGGTACTAAGAGACCTGGAATGCTTCCTAGAGCTCCAGAACCACACTGCATAACGCTACATGGATTCTGCTGCATGCCAACCTGTGGCACGATACAAGAGGAACGTTAGCTTGAGGCTAGTGTTCAATGGGGTCGCCCATTCACTACAGAATACGGAAGGATGAGCAGCTACCAAAGAATGGCAACCTCCATGTTTCTTTCCTAGAAACTCACTTGTCATCACAAAGGCAATTGTGCTATGAAGAGAACATGTGCAACTAAAGAGTCTCTCAGGGGGAATTGAGCCCACAACTCTCTAAATCCCGAAGAGGAAAATAAAGTTTCCCTTCAAGCCTTATTTCAAAAGGGTCCTCAGAGCCTTAACCCTGCTCGTTCTTTCTCTATTTTGTACCTTAAAGGTGCTTTAGAAGGGAGATACTTCCGTTGTTTCAACTTGCTACAATCTAGGCCTTTAACCAAATAAGCCCTTCACTGCCCCTGGCTCGGCATCTAGCTGTTCCCAACGCTGCATTGCTCACAAAGGCCCAAACACACAGGCCGTCCTTCTGGTACGTTACTCATCCTCGCGCCGACCCGCCAGTACTAAGGGACCTGGAGTGCTTCCTAGAGCTCAAGAACCACACTGCATAACGCTACATGGATTCTGCTGCATGCCACCCTGTGGCACGATACAAGAGGAACGTTAGCTTGAGGATAGTGTTCAATGGGCTCGCCAATTCACGACAGATTACTGAAGGATGAGCAGCTACCAAAGAAGGGCAACCTCCAAATATCTTTCCTTGCAACTCACTTGTCATCACTAAGCCAATTGTGCTATGAAGAGAACATGTACAAGTAAAGAGTTTCTCAGGGAGAACTGAGCCCACAACTCTCTAAATGCCAATGAGGAAAATAAAGATTCCCTTCAGCCTTATATTCAAAATGGCCCGCAGAGCCCTGACTCTGATGTTTCTTTCTCTATTTAGTACCTCCAACGTGCTTTAGAAGGGAGAGACTTGAGTTGTTTCAAGTTGCCACATTCTACAGGTTTCACAAAAGAAGCCCTTCTCCTCCCATGTCTCGGCATCTAGCTGTTCCCAAGGGTGCACTGCTCACCACTCCCCAAACACACAGGCCGTCCTTCTTGTACGTTTCTCATCCTAGAGCAGATCCGCCGGTACTAAGAGACCTGGAATGCTTCCTAGAGCTCCAGAACCACACTGAATAAGGCTACAAAGATTCTGCAGCATGCCAACAAGTGGCATGACACAAGAGGAACTTTAGCTCGAGGCTAGTGTTCAATGGGGTCGCCCATTCACTACAGAATACGGAAGGATGAGCAGCTACCAAAGAATGGCAACCTCCATGTTTCTTTCCTAGAAACTCACTTGTCATCACAAAGGCAATTGTGCTATGAAGAGAACATGTGCAACTAAAGAGTCTCTCAGGGGGAATTGAGCCCACAACTCTCTAAATCCCAAAGAGGAAAATAAAGTTTCCCTTCAAGCCTTATTTCAAAAGGGTCCTCAGACCTTAACCCTGCTCGTTCTTTCTCTATTTTGTACCCCTTAAAGGTGCTTTAGAAGGGAGATACTTCCGTTTTTTCAACTTGCCACAATCTAGAGGTTTAACCAAATAAGCCCTTCACTGCCCCTGGCTCGGCATCTAGCTGTTCCCAACGCTGCATTGCTTACAAAGGCCCAAACACACAGGCCGTCCTTCTGGTACGTTTCTTATCCTCTCGCCGACCCGCCAGTACTAAGAGACCTGGAATGCTTCCTAGAGCTCAAGAACCACACTGCATAACGCTACATGGATTCTGCTGCATGCCAACAAGTGGCATGATACAAGAGGAACGTTAGCTTGAGGCTAGTGGTCAAACGGGATTGCCAATTCACTGAAGATTACCAAAGGACGAGCACCAGCAAAGAATGGCACACTCCGAGTTTCTTTCCTAGAAACTCACTTGTCGTCACAAAGGCAATTGTGCTATGAAGGGAACTCGTGCAACTACAGTCTTTCTCAGGGAGAAGTGAGGCCCCAACTCTCTCAATCCCAATGAGGAAAATGAAGTTTCCCTTCAAGACTTATTTTCAAAGGGGCCAGCAGAGCATTGACCTTGCTGATTCTTTCTCTACTTTGTACCTCCAAGGTGCTTTAGAAGGGAGATACATGAGTTCTTTCAACTTGCAAAAATGTAGAGGTTTAACCAAAGAAGCCCTTCACAGCCTCTGACTCGGCATCTAGCTCTTCCCAACGCTGCATTGCTCACAAAGGCCCAAACACACAGGCCGTCCTCCTAGTACGTTGCTCATCCTAGTGTTGACCCGCCAGTACTGAGACCTGGAATGCTACCCAGAGCTCAAGAACCACAATGAATAACGCTACATGGATTCTGCTGCCTGCAACCAGTGGCCTGATACAAGAGGAACGTTAGCTTGAGGCTAGTGTTCAAAGGGCTCGTCAATTCACGACAGATTACTGAAGGATGAGCAGCTACCAAAGAATGGCAACCTCCAAGTTTCTTTCCTAGCAACTCACTTGTCATCACTAAGCCAATTATGCGATGAAGAGAACATGTACAAGTAAAGAGTTTCTCAGGGAGAACTGAGCCCACAACTCTCTAAATGCCAATGAGGAAAATAAAGATTCCCTTCAGCCTTATATTCAAAATGGCCCGCAGAGCCCTGACTCTGATGTTTCTTTCTCTATTTAGTACCTCCAACGTGCTTTAGAAGGGAGAGACCTGAGTTGTTTCAAGTTGCCACATTCTACAGGTTTCACAAAAGAAGCCCTTCTCCTCCCATGTCTCGGCATCTAGCTGTTCCCAAGGGTGCACTGCTCACCACTCCCCAAACACACAGGCCGTCCTTCTTGTACGTTTCTCATCCTAGAGCAGATCCGCCGGTACTAAGAGACCTGGAATGCTTCCTAGAGCTCCAGAACCACACTGAATAAGGCTACAAAGATTCTGCAGCATGCCAACAAGTGGCATGACACAAGAGGAACTTTAGCTCGAGGCTAGTGTTCAATGGGGTCGCCCATTCACTACAGAATACGGAAGGATGAGCAGCTACCAAAGAATGGCAACCTCCATGTTTCTTTCCTAGAAACTCACTTGTCATCACAAAGGCAATTGTGCTATGAAGAGAACATGTGCAACTAAAGAGTCTCTCAGGGGGAATTGAGCCCACAACTCTCTAAATCCCAAAGAGGAAAATAAAGTTTCCCTTCAAGCCTTATTTCAAAAGGGTCCTCAGACCTTAACCCTGCTCGTTCTTTCTCTATTTTGTACCCCTTAAAGGTGCTTTAGAAGGGAGATACTTCCGTTGTTTCAACTTGCCACAATCTAGAGGTTTAACCAAATAAGCCCTTCACTGCCCCTGGCTCGGCATCTAGCTGTTCCCAACGCTGCATTGCTTACAAAGGCCCAAACACACAGGCCGTCCTTCTGGTACGTTTCTTATCCTCTCGCCGACCCGCCAGTACTAAGAGACCTGGAATGCTTCCTAGAGCTCAAGAACCACACTGCATAACGCTACATGGATTCTGCTGCATGCCAACAAGTGGCATGATACAAGAGGAACGTTAGCTTGAGGCTAGTGGTCAAACGGGATTGCCAATTCACTGAAGATTACCAAAGGACGAGCACCAGCAAAGAATGGCACACTCCGAGTTTCTTTCCTAGAAACTCACTTGTCGTCACAAAGGCAATTGTGCTATGAAGGGAACTCGTGCAACTACAGTCTTTCTCAGGGAGAAGTGAGGCCCCAACTCTCTCAATCCCAATGAGGAAAATGAAGTTTCCCTTCAAGACTTATTTTCAAAGGGGCCAGCAGAGCATTGACCTTGCTGATTCTTTCTCTACTTTGTACCTCCAAGGTGCTTTAGAAGGGAGATACATGAGTTCTTTCAACTTGCAAAAATGTAGAGGTTTAACCAAAGAAGCCCTTCACAGCCTCTGACTCGGCATCTAGCTCTTCCCAACGCTGCATTGCTCACAAAGGCCCAAACACACAGGCCGTCCTCCTAGTACGTTGCTCATCCTAGTGTTGACCCGCCAGTACTGAGACCTGGAATGCTACCCAGAGCTCAAGAACCACAATGAATAACGCTACATGGATTCTGCTGCCTGCAACCAGCGGCCTGATACAAGAGGAACGTTAGCTTGAGGCTAGTGTTCAAAGGGCTCGCCAATTCACGACAGATTACTGAAGGATGAGCAGCTACCAAAGAATGGCAACCTCCAAGTTTCTTTCCTAGCAACTCACTTGTCATCACTAAGCCAATTATGCGATGAAGAGAACATGTACAAGTAAAGAGTTTCTCAGGGAGAACTGAGCCCACAACTCTCTAAATGCCAATGAGGAAAATAAAGATTCCCTTCAGCCTTATATTCAAAATGGCCCGCAGAGCCCTGACTCTGATGTTTCTTTCTCTATTTAGTACCTCCAACGTGCTTTAGAAGGGAGAGACCTGAGTTGTTTCAAGTTGCCACATTCTACAGGTTTCACAAAAGAAGCCCTTCTCCTCCCATGTCTCGGCATCTAGCTGTTCCCAAGGGTGCACTGCTCACCACTCCCCAAACACACAAGCCGTCCTTCTTGTACGTTTCTCATCCTAGAGCAGATCCGCCGGTACTAAGAGACCTGGAATGCTTCCTAGAGCTCCAGAACCACACTGCATAACGCTACATGGATTCTGCTGCATGCCAACCTGTGGCACGATACAAGAGGAACGTTAGCTTGAGGCTAGTGTTCAATGGGGTCGCCCATTCACTACAGAATACGGAAGGATGAGCAGCTACCAAAGAATGGCAACCTCCATGTTTCTTTCCTAGAAACTCACTTGTCATCACAAAGGCAATTGTGCTATGAAGAGAACATGTGCAACTAAAGAGTCTCTCAGGGGGAATTGAGCCCACAACTCTCTAAATCCCGAAGAGGAAAATAAAGTTTCCCTTCAAGCCTTATTTCAAAAGGGTCCTCAGAGCCTTAACCCTGCTCGTTCTTTCTCTATTTTGTACCTTAAAGGTGCTTTAGAAGGGAGATACTTCCGTTGTTTCAACTTGCTACAATCTAGGCCTTTAACCAAATAAGCCCTTCACTGCCCCTGGCTCGGCATCTAGCTGTTCCCAACGCTGCATTGCTCACAAAGGCCCAAACACACAGGCCGTCCTTCTGGTACGTTACTCATCCTCGCGCCGACCCGCCAGTACTAAGGGACCTGGAGTGCTTCCTAGAGCTCAAGAACCACACTGCATAACGCTACATGGATTCTGCTGCATGCCACCCTGTAGCACGATACAAGAGGAACGTTAGCTTGAGGCTAGTGTTCAAAGGGCTCGCCAATTCACGACAGATTACTGAAGGATGAGCAGCTACCAAAGAATGGCAACCTCCAAGTTTCTTTCCTAGCAACTCACTTGTCATCACTAAGCCAATTATGCGATGAAGAGAACATGTACAAGTAAAGAGTTTCTCAGGGAGAACTGAGCCCACAACTCTCTAAATGCCAATGAGGAAAATAAAGATTCCCTTCAGCCTTATATTCAAAATGGCCCGCAGAGCCCTGACTCTGATGTTTCTTTCTCTATTTAGTACCTCCAACGTGCTTTAGAAGGGAGAGACCTGAGTTGTTTCAAGTTGCCACATTCTACAGGTTTCACAAAAGAAGCCCTTCTCCTCCCATGTCTCGGCATCTAGCTGTTCCCAAGGGTGCACTGCTCACCACTCCCCAAACACACAAGCCGTCCTTCTTGTACGTTTCTCATCCTAGAGCAGATCCGCCGGTACTAAGAGACCTGGAATGCTTCCTAGAGCTCCAGAACCACACTGCATAACGCTACATGGATTCTGCTGCATGCCAACCTGTGGCACGATACAAGAGGAACGTTAGCTTGAGGCTAGTGTTCAATGGGGTCGCCCATTCACTACAGAATACGGAAGGATGAGCAGCTACCAAAGAATGGCAACCTCCATGTTTCTTTCCTAGAAACTCACTTGTCATCACAAAGGCAATTGTGCTATGAAGAGAACATGTGCAACTAAAGAGTCTCTCAGGGGGAATTGAGCCCACAACTCTCTAAATCCCAAAGAGGAAAATAAAGTTTCCCTTCAAGCCTTATTTCAAAAGGGTCCTCAGACCTTAACCCTGCTCGTTCTTTCTCTATTTTGTACCCCTTAAAGGTGCTTTAGAAGGGAGATACTTCCGTTGTTTCAACTTGCCACAATCTAGAGGTTTAACCAAATAAGCCCTTCACTGCCCCTGGCTCGGCATCTAGCTGTTCCCAACGCTGCATTGCTTACAAAGGCCCAAACACACAGGCCGTCCTTCTGGTACGTTTCTTATCCTCTCGCCGACCCGCCAGTACTAAGAGACCTGGAATGCTTCCTAGAGCTCAAGAACCACACTGCATAACGCTACATGGATTCTGCTGCATGCCAACAAGTGGCATGATACAAGAGGAACGTTAGCTTGAGGCTAGTGGTCAAACGGGATTGCCAATTCACTGAAGATTACCAAAGGACGAGCACCAGCAAAGAATGGCACACTCCGAGTTTCTTTCCTAGAAACTCACTTGTCGTCACAAAGGCAATTGTGCTATGAAGGGAACTCGTGCAACTACAGTCTTTCTCAGGGAGAAGTGAGGCCCCAACTCTCTCAATCCCAATGAGGAAAATGAAGTTTCCCTTCAAGACTTATTTTCAAAGGGGCCAGCAGAGCATTGACCTTGCTGATTCTTTCTCTACTTTGTACCTCCAAGGTGCTTTAGAAGGGAGATACATGAGTTCTTTCAACTTGCAAAAATGTAGAGGTTTAACCAAAGAAGCCCTTCACAGCCTCTGACTCGGCATCTAGCTCTTCCCAACGCTGCATTGCTCACAAAGGCCCAAACACACAGGCCGTCCTCCTAGTACGTTGCTCATCCTAGTGTTGACCCGCCAGTACTGAGACCTGGAATGCTACCCAGAGCTCAAGAACCACAATGAATAACGCTACATGGATTCTGCTGCCTGCAACCAGCGGCCTGATACAAGAGGAACGTTAGCTTGAGGCTAGTGTTCAAAGGGCTCGCCAATTCACGACAGATTACTGAAGGATGAGCAGCTACCAAAGAAGGGCAACCTCCAAGTTTCTTTCCTAGCAACTCACTTGTCATCACTAAGCCAATTATGCGATGAAGAGAACATGTACAAGTAAAGAGTTTCTCAGGGAGAACTGAGCCCACAACTCTCTACATGCCAATGAGGAAAATAAAGATTCCCTTCAGCCTTATATTCAAAATGGCCCGCAGAGCCCTGACTCTGATGTTTCTTTCTCTATTTAGTACCTCCAACGTGCTTTAGAAGGGAGAGACCTGAGTTGTTTCAAGTTGCCACATTCTACAGGTTTCACAAAAGAAGCCCTTCTCCTCCCATGTCTCGGCATCTAGCTGTTCCCAAGGGTGCACTGCTCACCACTCCCCAAACACACAAGCCGTCCTTCTTGTACGTTTCTCATCCTAGAGCAGATCCGCCGGTACTAAGAGACCTGGAATGCTTCCTAGAGCTCCAGAACCACACTGCATAACGCTACATGGATTCTGCTGCATGCCAACCTGTGGCACGATACAAGAGGAACGTTAGCTTGAGGCTAGTGTTCAATGGGGTCGCCCATTCACTACAGAATACGGAAGGATGAGCAGCTACCAAAGAATGGCAACCTCCATGTTTCTTTCCTAGAAACTCACTTGTCATCACAAAGGCAATTGTGCTATGAAGAGAACATGTGCAACTAAAGAGTCTCTCAGGGGGAATTGAGCCCACAACTCTCTAAATCCCGAAGAGGAAAATAAAGTTTCCCTTCAAGCCTTATTTCAAAAGGGTCCTCAGACCTTAACCCTGCTCGTTCTTTCTCTATTTTGTACCCCTTAAAGGTGCTTTAGAAGGGAGATACTTCCGTTGTTTCAACTTGCCACAATCTAGAGGTTTAACCAAATAAGCCCTTCACTGCCCCTGGCTCGGCATCTAGCTGTTCCCAACGCTGCATTGCTTACAAAGGCCCAAACACACAGGCCGTCCTTCTGGTACGTTTCTTATCCTCTCGCCGACCCGCCAGTACTAAGAGACCTGGAATGCTTCCTAGAGCTCAAGAACCACACTGCATAACGCTACATGGATTCTGCTGCATGCCAACAAGTGGCATGATACAAGAGGAACGTTAGCTTGAGGCTAGTGGTCAAACGGGATTGCCAATTCACTGAAGATTACCAAAGGACGAGCACCAGCAAAGAATGGCACACTCCGAGTTTCTTTCCTAGAAACTCACTTGTCATCACAAAGGCAATTGTGCTATGAAGAGAACATGTGCAACTAAAGAGTCTCTCAGGGGGAATTGAGCCCACAACTCTCTAAATCCCGAAGAGGAAAATAAAGTTTCCCTTCAAGCCTTATTTCAAAAGGGTCCTCAGAGCCTTAACCCTGCTCGTTCTTTCTCTATTTTGTACCTTAAAGGTGCTTTAGAAGGGAGATACTTCCGTTGTTTCAACTTGCTACAATCTAGGCCTTTAACCAAATAAGCCCTTCACTGCCCCTGGCTCGGCATCTAGCTGTTCCCAACGCTGCATTGCTCACAAAGGCCCAAACACACAGGCCGTCCTTCTGGTACGTTACTCATCCTCGCGCCGACCCGCCAGTACTAAGGGACCTGGAGTGCTTCCTAGAGCTCAAGAACCACACTGCATAACGCTACATGGATTCTGCTGCATGCCACCCTGTGGCACGATACAAGAGGAACGTTAGCTTGAGGATAGTGTTCAATGGGCTCGCCAATTCACGACAGATTACTGAAGGATGAGCAGCTACCAAAGAAGGGCAACCTCCAAGTTTCTTTCCTTGCAACTCACTTGTCATCACTAAGCCAATTGTGCTATGAAGAGAACATGTACAAGTAAAGAGTTTCTCAGGGAGAACTGAGCCCACAACTCTCTAAATGCCAATGAGGAAAATAAAGATTCCCTTCAGCCTTATATTCAAAATGGCCCGCAGAGCCCTGACTCTGATGTTTCTTTCTCTATTTAGTACCTCCAACGTGCTTTAGAAGGGAGAGACTTGAGTTGTTTCAAGTTGCCACATTCTACAGGTTTCACAAAAGAAGCCCTTCTCCTCCCATGTCTCGGCATCTAGCTGTTCCCAAGGGTGCACTGCTCACCACTCCCCAAACACACAGGCCGTCCTTCTTGTACGTTTCTCATCCTAGAGCAGATCCGCCGGTACTAAGAGACCTGGAATGCTTCCTAGAGCTCCAGAACCACACTGAATAAGGCTACAAATATTCTGCAGCATGCCAACAAGTGGCATGACACAAGAGGAACTTTAGCTCGAGGCTAGTGTTCAATGGGGTCGCCCATTCACTACAGAATACGGAAGGATGAGCAGCTACCAAAGAATGGCAACCTCCATGTTTCTTTCCTAGAAACTCACTTGTCATCACAAAGGCAATTGTGCTATGAAGAGAACATGTGCAACTAAAGAGTCTCTCAGGGGGAATTGAGCCCACAACTCTCTAAATCCCAAAGAGGAAAATAAAGTTTCCCTTCAAGCCTTATTTCAAAAGGGTCCTCAGACCTTAACCCTGCTCGTTCTTTCTCTATTTTGTACCCCTTAAAGGTGCTTTAGAAGGGAGATACTTCCGTTGTTTCAACTTGCCACAATCTAGAGGTTTAACCAAATAAGCCCTTCACTGCCCCTGGCTCGGCATCTAGCTGTTCCCAACGCTGCATTGCTTACAAAGGCCCAAACACACAGGCCGTCCTTCTGGTACGTTTCTTATCCTCTCGCCGACCCGCCAGTACTAAGAGACCTGGAATGCTTCCTAGAGCTCAAGAACCACACTGCATAACGCTACATGGATTCTGCTGCATGCCAACAAGTGGCATGATACAAGAGGAACGTTAACTTGAGGCTAGTGGTCAAACGGGATTGCCAATTCACTGAAGATTACCAAAGGACGAGCACCAGCAAAGAATGGCACACTCCGAGTTTCTTTCCTAGAAACTCACTTGTCGTCACAAAGGCAATTGTGCTATGAAGGGAACTCGTGCAACTACAGTCTTTCTCAGGGAGAAGTGAGGCCCCAACTCTCTCAATCCCAATGAGGAAAATGAAGTTTCCCTTCAAGACTTATTTTCAAAGGGGCAAGCAGAGCATTGACCTTGCTGATTCTTTCTCTACTTTGTACCTCCAAGGTGCTTTAGAAGGGAGATACATGAGTTCTTTCAACTTGCAAAAATGTAGAGGTTTAACCAAAGAAGCCCTTCACAGCCTCTGACTCGGCATCTAGCTCTTCCCAACGCTGCATTGCTCACAAAGGCCCAAACACACAGGCCGTCCTCCTAGTACGTTGCTCATCCTAGTGTTGACCCGCCAGTACTGAGACCTGGAATGCTACCCAGAGCTCAAGAACCACAATGAATAACGCTACATGGATTCTGCTGCCTGCAACCAGCGGCCTGATACAAGAGGAACGTTAGCTTGAGGCTAGTGTTCAAAGGGCTCGCCAATTCACGACAGATTACTGAAGGATGAGCAGCTACCAAAGAATGGCAACCTCCAAGTTTCTTTCCTAGCAACTCACTTGTCATCACTAAGCCAATTATGCGATGAAGAGAACATGTACAAGTAAAGAGTTTCTCAGGGAGAACTGAGCCCACAACTCTCTAAATGCCAATGAGGAAAATAAAGATTCCCTTCAGCCTTATATTCAAAATGGCCCGCAGAGCCCTGACTCTGATGTTTCTTTCTCTATTTAGTACCTCCAACGTGCTTTAGAAGGGAGAGACCTGAGTTGTTTCAAGTTGCCACATTCTACAGGTTTCACAAAAGAAGCCCTTCTCCTCCCATGTCTCGGCATCTAGCTGTTCCCAAGGGTGCACTGCTCACCACTCCCCAAACACACAGGCCGTCCTTCTTGTACGTTTCTCATCCTAGAGCAGATCCGCCGGTACTAAGAGACCTGGAATGCTTCCTAGAGCTCCAGAACCACACTGAATAAGGCTACAAAGATTCTGCAGCATGCCAACAAGTGGCATGACACAAGAGGAACTTTAGCTCGAGGCTAGTGTTCAATGGGGTCGCCCATTCACTACAGAATACGGAAGGATGAGCAGCTACCAAAGAATGGCAACCTCCATGTTTCTTTCCTAGAAACTCACTTGTCATCACAAAGGCAATTGTGCTATGAAGAGAACATGTGCAACTAAAGAGTCTCTCAGGGGGAATTGAGCCCACAACTCTCTAAATCCCAAAGAGGAAAATAAAGTTTCCCTTCAAGCCTTATTTCAAAAGGGTCCTCAGACCTTAACCCTGCTCGTTCTTTCTCTATTTTGTACCCCTTAAAGGTGCTTTAGAAGGGAGATACTTCCGTTGTTTCAACTTGCCACAATCTAGAGGTTTAACCAAATAAGCCCTTCACTGCCCCTGGCTCGGCATCTAGCTGTTCCCAACGCTGCATTGCTTACAAAGGCCCAAACACACAGGCCGTCCTTCTGGTACGTTTCTTATCCTCTCGCCGACCCGCCAGTACTAAGAGACCTGGAATGCTTCCTAGAGCTCAAGAACCACACTGCATAACGCTACATGGATTCTGCTGCATGCCAACAAGTGGCATGATACAAGAGGAACGTTAACTTGAGGCTAGTGGTCAAACGGGATTGCCAATTCACTGAAGATTACCAAAGGACGAGCACCAGCAAAGAATGGCACACTCCGAGTTTCTTTCCTAGAAACTCACTTGTCGTCACAAAGGCAATTGTGCTATGAAGGGAACTCGTGCAACTACAGTCTTTCTCAGGGAGAAGTGAGGCCCCAACTCTCTCAATCCCAATGAGGAAAATGAAGTTTCCCTTCAAGACTTATTTTCAAAGGGGCAAGCAGAGCATTGACCTTGCTGATTCTTTCTCTACTTTGTACCTCCAAGGTGCTTTAGAAGGGAGATACATGAGTTCTTTCAACTTGCAAAAATGTAGAGGTTTAACCAAAGAAGCCCTTCACAGCCTCTGACTCGGCATCTAGCTCTTCCCAACGCTGCATTGCTCACAAAGGCCCAAACACACAGGCCGTCCTCCTAGTACGTTGCTCATCCTAGTGTTGACCCGCCAGTACTGAGACCTGGAATGCTACCCAGAGCTCAAGAACCACAATGAATAACGCTACATGGATTCTGCTGCCTGCAACCAGCGGCCTGATACAAGAGGAACGTTAGCTTGAGGCTAGTGTTCAAAGGGCTCGCCAATTCACGACAGATTACTGAAGGATGAGCAGCTACCAAAGAATGGCAACCTCCAAGTTTCTTTCCTAGCAACTCACTTGTCATCACTAAGCCAATTATGCGATGAAGAGAACATGTACAAGTAAAGAGTTTCTCAGGGAGAACTGAGCCCACAACTCTCTAAATGCCAATGAGGAAAATAAAGATTCCCTTCAGCCTTATATTCAAAATGGCCCGCAGAGCCCTGACTCTGATGTTTCTTTCTCTATTTAGTACCTCCAACGTGCTTTAGAAGGGAGAGACCTGAGTTGTTTCAAGTTGCCACATTCTACAGGTTTCACAAAAGAAGCCCTTCTCCTCCCATGTCTCGGCATCTAGCTGTTCCCAAGGGTGCACTGCTCACCACTCCCCAAACACACAAGCCGTCCTTCTTGTACGTTTCTCATCCTAGAGCAGATCCGCCGGTACTAAGAGACCTGGAATGCTTCCTAGAGCTCCAGAACCACACTGCATAACGCTACATGGATTCTGCTGCATGCCAACCTGTGGCACGATACAAGAGGAACGTTAGCTCGAGGCTAGTGTTCAATGGGGTCGCCCATTCACTACAGAATACGGAAGGATGAGCAGCTACCAAAGAATGGCAACCTCCATGTTTCTTTCCTAGAAACTCACTTGTCATCACAAAGGCAATTGTGCTATGAAGAGAACATGTGCAACTAAAGAGTCTCTCAGGGGGAATTGAGCCCACAACTCTCTAAATCCCGAAGAGGAAAATAAAGTTTCCCTTCAAGCCTTATTTCAAAAGGGTCCTCAGAGCCTTAACCCTGCTCGTTCTTTCTCTATTTTGTACCTTAAAGGTGCTTTAGAAGGGAGATACTTCCGTTGTTTCAACTTGCTACAATCTAGGCCTTTAACCAAATAAGCCCTTCACTGCCCCTGGCTCGGCATCTAGCTGTTCCCAACGCTGCATTGCTCACAAAGGCCCAAACACACAGGCCGTCCTTCTGGTACGTTACTCATCCTCGCGCCGACCCGCCAGTACTAAGGGACCTGGAGTGCTTCCTAGAGCTCAAGAACCACACTGCATAACGCTACATGGATTCTGCTGCATGCCACCCTGTGGCACGATACAAGAGGAACGTTAGCTTGAGGATAGTGTTCAATGGGCTCGCCAATTCACGACAGATTACTGAAGGATGAGCAGCTACCAAAGAAGGGCAACCTCCAAGTATCTTTCCTTGCAACTCACTTGTCATCACTAAGCCAATTGTGCTATGAAGAGAACATGTACAAGTAAAGAGTTTCTCAGGGAGAACTGAGCCCACAACTCTCTAAATGCCAATGAGGAAAATAAAGATTCCCTTCAGCCTTATATTCAAAATGGCCCGCAGAGCCCTGACTCTGATGTTTCTTTCTCTATTTAGTACCTCCAACGTGCTTTAGAAGGGAGAGACTTGAGTTGTTTCAAGTTGCCACATTCTACAGGTTTCACAAAAGAAGCCCTTCTCCTCCCATGTCTCGGCATCTAGCTGTTCCCAAGGGTGCACTGCTCACCACTCCCCAAACACACAGGCCGTCCTTCTTGTACGTTTCTCATCCTAGAGCAGATCCGCCGGTACTAAGAGACCTGGAATGCTTCCTAGAGCTCCAGAACCACACTGAATAAGGCTACAAAGATTCTGCAGCATGCCAACAAGTGGCATGACACAAGAGGAACTTTAGCTCGAGGCTAGTGTTCAATGGGGTCGCCCATTCACTACAGAATACGGAAGGATGAGCAGCTACCAAAGAATGGCAACCTCCATGTTTCTTTCCTAGAAACTCACTTGTCATCACAAAGGCAATTGTGCTATGAAGAGAACATGTGCAACTAAAGAGTCTCTCAGGGGGAATTGAGCCCACAACTCTCTAAATCCCAAAGAGGAAAATAAAGTTTCCCTTCAAGCCTTATTTCAAAAGGGTCCTCAGACCTTAACCCTGCTCGTTCTTTCTCTATTTTGTACCCCTTAAAGGTGCTTTAGAAGGGAGATACTTCCGTTGTTTCAACTTGCCACAATCTAGAGGTTTAACCAAATAAGCCCTTCACTGCCCCTGGCTCGGCATCTAGCTGTTCCCAACGCTGCATTGCTTACAAAGGCCCAAACACACAGGCCGTCCTTCTGGTACGTTTCTTATCCTCTCGCCGACCCGCCAGTACTAAGAGACCTGGAATGCTTCCTAGAGCTCAAGAACCACACTGCATAACGCTACATGGATTCTGCTGCATGCCAACAAGTGGCATGATACAAGAGGAACGTTAGCTTGAGGCTAGTGGTCAAACGGGATTGCCAATTCACTGAAGATTACCAAAGGACGAGCACCAGCAAAGAATGGCACACTCCGAGTTTCTTTCCTAGAAACTCACTTGTCGTCACAAAGGCAATTGTGCTATGAAGGGAACTCGTGCAACTACAGTCTTTCTCAGGGAGAAGTGAGGCCCCAACTCTCTCAATCCCAATGAGGAAAATGAAGTTTCCCTTCAAGACTTATTTTCAAAGGGGCCAGCAGAGCATTGACCTTGCTGATTCTTTCTCTACTTTGTACCTCCAAGGTGCTTTAGAAGGGAGATACATGAGTTCTTTCAACTTGCAAAAATGTAGAGGTTTAACCAAAGAAGCCCTTCACAGCCTCTGACTCGGCATCTAGCTCTTCCCAACGCTGCATTGCTCACAAAGGCCCAAACACACAGGCCGTCCTCCTAGTACGTTGCTCATCCTAGTGTTGACCCGCCAGTACTGAGACCTGGAATGCTACCCAGAGCTCAAGAACCACAATGAATAACGCTACATGGATTCTGCTGCCTGCAACCAGTGGCCTGATACAAGAGGAACGTTAGCTTGAGGCTAGTGTTCAAAGGGCTCGTCAATTCACGACAGATTACTGAAGGATGAGCAGCTACCAAAGAATGGCAACCTCCAAGTTTCTTTCCTAGCAACTCACTTGTCATCACTAAGCCAATTATGCGATGAAGAGAACATGTACAAGTAAAGAGTTTCTCAGGGAGAACTGAGCCCACAACTCTCTAAATGCCAATGAGGAAAATAAAGATTCCCTTCAGCCTTATATTCAAAATGGCCCGCAGAGCCCTGACTCTGATGTTTCTTTCTCTATTTAGTACCTCCAACGTGCTTTAGAAGGGAGAGACCTGAGTTGTTTCAAGTTGCCACATTCTACAGGTTTCACAAAAGAAGCCCTTCTCCTCCCATGTCTCGGCATCTAGCTGTTCCCAAGGGTGCACTGCTCACCACTCCCCAAACACACAGGCCGTCCTTCTTGTACGTTTCTCATCCTAGAGCAGATCCGCCGGTACTAAGAGACCTGGAATGCTTCCTAGAGCTCCAGAACCACACTGAATAAGGCTACAAAGATTCTGCAGCATGCCAACAAGTGGCATGACACAAGAGGAACTTTAGCTCGAGGCTAGTGTTCAATGGGGTCGCCCATTCACTACAGAATACGGAAGGATGAGCAGCTACCAAAGAATGGCAACCTCCATGTTTCTTTCCTAGAAACTCACTTGTCATCACAAAGGCAATTGTGCTATGAAGAGAACATGTGCAACTAAAGAGTCTCTCAGGGGGAATTGAGCCCACAACTCTCTAAATCCCAAAGAGGAAAATAAAGTTTCCCTTCAAGCCTTATTTCAAAAGGGTCCTCAGACCTTAACCCTGCTCGTTCTTTCTCTATTTTGTACCCCTTAAAGGTGCTTTAGAAGGGAGATACTTCCGTTGTTTCAACTTGCCACAATCTAGAGGTTTAACCAAATAAGCCCTTCACTGCCCCTGGCTCGGCATCTAGCTGTTCCCAACGCTGCATTGCTTACAAAGGCCCAAACACACAGGCCGTCCTTCTGGTACGTTTCTTATCCTCTCGCCGACCCGCCAGTACTAAGAGACCTGGAATGCTTCCTAGAGCTCAAGAACCACACTGCATAACGCTACATGGATTCTGCTGCATGCCAACAAGTGGCATGATACAAGAGGAACGTTAGCTTGAGGCTAGTGGTCAAACGGGATTGCCAATTCACTGAAGATTACCAAAGGACGAGCACCAGCAAAGAATGGCACACTCCGAGTTTCTTTCCTAGAAACTCACTTGTCGTCACAAAGGCAATTGTGCTATGAAGGGAACTCGTGCAACTACAGTCTTTCTCAGGGAGAAGTGAGGCCCCAACTCTCTCAATCCCAATGAGGAAAATGAAGTTTCCCTTCAAGACTTATTTTCAAAGGGGCCAGCAGAGCATTGACCTTGCTGATTCTTTCTCTACTTTGTACCTCCAAGGTGCTTTAGAAGGGAGATACATGAGTTCTTTCAACTTGCAAAAATGTAGAGGTTTAACCAAAGAAGCCCTTCACAGCCTCTGACTCGGCATCTAGCTCTTCCCAACGCTGCATTGCTCACAAAGGCCCAAACACACAGGCCGTCCTCCTAGTACGTTGCTCATCCTAGTGTTGACCCGCCAGTACTGAGACCTGGAATGCTACCCAGAGCTCAAGAACCACAATGAATAACGCTACATGGATTCTGCTGCCTGCAACCAGCGGCCTGATACAAGAGGAACGTTAGCTTGAGGCTAGTGTTCAAAGGGCTCGCCAATTCACGACAGATTACTGAAGGATGAGCAGCTACCAAAGAATGGCAACCTCCAAGTTTCTTTCCTAGCAACTCACTTGTCATCACTAAGCCAATTATGCGATGAAGAGAACATGTACAAGTAAAGAGTTTCTCAGGGAGAACTGAGCCCACAACTCTCTAAATGCCAATGAGGAAAATAAAGATTCCCTTCAGCCTTATATTCAAAATGGCCCGCAGAGCCCTGACTCTGATGTTTCTTTCTCTATTTAGTACCTCCAACGTGCTTTAGAAGGGAGAGACCTGAGTTGTTTCAAGTTGCCACATTCTACAGGTTTCACAAAAGAAGCCCTTCTCCTCCCATGTCTCGGCATCTAGCTGTTCCCAAGGGTGCACTGCTCACCACTCCCCAAACACACAAGCCGTCCTTCTTGTACGTTTCTCATCCTAGAGCAGATCCGCCGGTACTAAGAGACCTGGAATGCTTCCTAGAGCTCCAGAACCACACTGCATAACGCTACATGGATTCTGCTGCATGCCAACCTGTGGCACGATACAAGAGGAACGTTAGCTTGAGGCTAGTGTTCAATGGGGTCGCCCATTCACTACAGAATACGGAAGGATGAGCAGCTACCAAAGAATGGCAACCTCCATGTTTCTTTCCTAGAAACTCACTTGTCATCACAAAGGCAATTGTGCTATGAAGAGAACATGTGCAACTAAAGAGTCTCTCAGGGGGAATTGAGCCCACAACTCTCTAAATCCCGAAGAGGAAAATAAAGTTTCCCTTCAAGCCTTATTTCAAAAGGGTCCTCAGAGCCTTAACCCTGCTCGTTCTTTCTCTATTTTGTACCTTAAAGGTGCTTTAGAAGGGAGATACTTCCGTTGTTTCAACTTGCTACAATCTAGGCCTTTAACCAAATAAGCCCTTCACTGCCCCTGGCTCGGCATCTAGCTGTTCCCAACGCTGCATTGCTCACAAAGGCCCAAACACACAGGCCGTCCTTCTGGTACGTTACTCATCCTCGCGCCGACCCGCCAGTACTAAGGGACCTGGAGTGCTTCCTAGAGCTCAAGAACCACACTGCATAACGCTACATGGATTCTGCTGCATGCCACCCTGTAGCACGATACAAGAGGAACGTTAGCTTGAGGCTAGTGTTCAAAGGGCTCGCCAATTCAAGACAGATTACTGAAGGATGAGCAGCTACCAAAGAATGGCAACCTCCAAGTTTCTTTCCTAGCAACTCACTTGTCATCACTAAGCCAATTATGCGATGAAGAGAACATGTACAAGTAAAGAGTTTCTCAGGGAGAACTGAGCCCACAACTCTCTAAATGCCAATGAGGAAAATAAAGATTCCCTTCAGCCTTATATTCAAAATGGCCCGCAGAGCCCTGACTCTGATGTTTCTTTCTCTATTTAGTACCTCCAACGTGCTTTAGAAGGGAGAGACCTGAGTTGTTTCAAGTTGCCACATTCTACAGGTTTCACAAAAGAAGCCCTTCTCCTCCCATGTCTCGGCATCTAGCTGTTCCCAAGGGTGCACTGCTCACCACTCCCCAAACACACAAGCCGTCCTTCTTGTACGTTTCTCATCCTAGAGCAGATCCGCCGGTACTAAGAGACCTGGAATGCTTCCTAGAGCTCCAGAACCACACTGCATAACGCTACATGGATTCTGCTGCATGCCAACCTGTGGCACGATACAAGAGGAACGTTAGCTTGAGGCTAGTGTTCAATGGGGTCGCCCATTCACTACAGAATACGGAAGGATGAGCAGCTACCAAAGAATGGCAACCTCCATGTTTCTTTCCTAGAAACTCACTTGTCATCACAAAGGCAATTGTGCTATGAAGAGAACATGTGCAACTAAAGAGTCTCTCAGGGGGAATTGAGCCCACAACTCTCTAAATCCCAAAGAGGAAAATAAAGTTTCCCTTCAAGCCTTATTTCAAAAGGGTCCTCAGACCTTAACCCTGCTCGTTCTTTCTCTATTTTGTACCCCTTAAAGGTGCTTTAGAAGGGAGATACTTCCGTTGTTTCAACTTGCCACAATCTAGAGGTTTAACCAAATAAGCCCTTCACTGCCCCTGGCTCGGCATCTAGCTGTTCCCAACGCTGCATTGCTTACAAAGGCCCAAACACACAGGCCGTCCTTCTGGTACGTTTCTTATCCTCTCGCCGACCCGCCAGTACTAAGAGACCTGGAATGCTTCCTAGAGCTCAAGAACCACACTGCATAACGCTACATGGATTCTGCTGCATGCCAACAAGTGGCATGATACAAGAGGAACGTTAGCTTGAGGCTAGTGGTCAAACGGGATTGCCAATTCACTGAAGATTACCAAAGGACGAGCACCAGCAAAGAATGGCACACTCCGAGTTTCTTTCCTAGAAACTCACTTGTCGTCACAAAGGCAATTGTGCTATGAAGGGAACTCGTGCAACTACAGTCTTTCTCAGGGAGAAGTGAGGCCCCAACTCTCTCAATCCCAATGAGGAAAATGAAGTTTCCCTTCAAGACTTATTTTCAAAGGGGCCAGCAGAGCATTGACCTTGCTGATTCTTTCTCTACTTTGTACCTCCAAGGTGCTTTAGAAGGGAGATACATGAGTTCTTTCAACTTGCAAAAATGTAGAGGTTTAACCAAAGAAGCCCTTCACAGCCTCTGACTCGGCATCTAGCTCTTCCCAACGCTGCATTGCTCACAAAGGCCCAAACACACAGGCCGTCCTCCTAGTACGTTGCTCATCCTAGTGTTGACCCGCCAGTACTGAGACCTGGAATGCTACCCAGAGCTCAAGAACCACAATGAATAACGCTACATGGATTCTGCTGCCTGCAACCAGCGGCCTGATACAAGAGGAACGTTAGCTTGAGGCTAGTGTTCAAAGGGCTCGCCAATTCACGACAGATTACTGAAGGATGAGCAGCTACCAAAGAATGGCAACCTCCAAGTTTCTTTCCTAGCAACTCACTTGTCATCACTAAGCCAATTATGCGATGAAGAGAACATGTACAAGTAAAGAGTTTCTCAGGGAGAACTGAGCCCACAACTCTCTACATGCCAATGAGGAAAATAAAGATTCCCTTCAGCCTTATATTCAAAATGGCCCGCAGAGCCCTGACTCTGATGTTTCTTTCTCTATTTAGTACCTCCAACGTGCTTTAGAAGGGAGAGACCTGAGTTGTTTCAAGTTGCCACATTCTACAGGTTTCACAAAAGAAGCCCTTCTCCTCCCATGTCTCGGCATCTAGCTGTTCCCAAGGGTGCACTGCTCACCACTCCCCAAACACACAGGCCGTCCTTCTTGTACGTTTCTCATCCTAGAGCAGATCCGCCGGTACTAAGAGACCTGGAATGCTTCCTAGAGCTCCAGAACCACACTGCATAACGCTACATGGATTCTGCTGCATGCCAACCTGTGGCACGATACAAGAGGAACGTTAGCTTGAGGCTAGTGTTCAATGGGGTCGCCCATTCACTACAGAATACGGAAGGATGAGCAGCTACCAAAGAATGGCAACCTCCATGTTTCTTTCCTAGAAACTCACTTGTCATCACAAAGGCAATTGTGCTATGAAGAGAACATGTGCAACTAAAGAGTCTCTCAGGGGGAATTGAGCCCACAACTCTCTAAATCCCAAAGAGGAAAATAAAGTTTCCCTTCAAGCCTTATTTCAAAAGGGTCCTCAGACCTTAACCCTGCTCGTTCTTTCTCTATTTTGTACCCCTTAAAGGTGCTTTAGAAGGGAGATACTTCCGTTGTTTCAACTTGCCACAATCTAGAGGTTTAACCAAATAAGCCCTTCACTGCCCCTGGCTCGGCATCTAGCTGTTCCCAACGCTGCATTGCTTACAAAGGCCCAAACACACAGGCCGTCCTTCTGGTACGTTTCTTATCCTCTCGCCGACCCGCCAGTACTAAGAGACCTGGAATGCTTCCTAGAGCTCAAGAACCACACTGCATAACGCTACATGGATTCTGCTGCATGCCAACAAGTGGCATGATACAAGAGGAACGTTAGCTTGAGGCTAGTGGTCAAACGGGATTGCCAATTCACTGAAGATTACCAAAGGACGAGCACCAGCAAAGAATGGCACACTCCGAGTTTCTTTCCTAGAAACTCACTTGTCGTCACAAAGGCAATTGTGCTATGAAGGGAACTCGTGCAACTACAGTCTTTCTCAGGGAGAAGTGAGGCCCCAACTCTCTCAATCCCAATGAGGAAAATGAAGTTTCCCTTCAAGACTTATTTTCAAAGGGGCCAGCAGAGCATTGACCTTGCTGATTCTTTCTCTACTTTGTACCTCCAAGGTGCTTTAGAAGGGAGATACATGAGTTCTTTCAACTTGCAAAAATGTAGAGGTTTAACCAAAGAAGCCCTTCACAGCCTCTGACTCGGCATCTAGCTCTTCCCAACGCTGCATTGCTCACAAAGGCGCAAACACACAGGCCGTCCTCCTAGTACGTTACTCATCCTCGCGCAGACCCGCCAGTACTAAGGGACCTGGAGTGCTTCCTAGAGCTCAAGAACCACACTGCATAACGCTACATGGATTCTGCTGCATGCCACCCTGTGGCACGATACAAGAGGAACGTTAGCTTGAGGCTAGTGTTCAAAGGGCTCGCCAATTCACGACAGATTACTGAAGGATGAGCAGCTACCAAAGAAGGGCAACCTCCAAGTTTCTTTCCTAGCAACTCACTTGTCATCACTAAGCCAATTATGCGATGAAGAGAACATGTACAAGTAAAGAGTTTCTCAGGGAGAACTGAGCCCACAACTCTCTACATGCCAATGAGGAAAATAAAGATTCCCTTCAGCCTTATATTCAAAATGGCCCGCAGACCCCTGACTCTGATGTTTCTTTCTCTATTTAGTACCTCCAACGTGCTTTAGAAGGGAGAGACCTGAGTTGTTTCAAGTTGCCACATTCTACAGGTTTCACAAAAGAAGCCCTTCTCCTCCCATGTCTCGGCATCTAGCTGTTCCCAAGGGTGCACTGCTCACCACTCCCCAAACACACAAGCCGTCCTTCTTGTACGTTTCTCATCCTAGAGCAGATCCGCCGGTACTAAGAGACCTGGAATGCTTCCTAGAGCTCCAGAACCACACTGCATAACGCTACATGGATTCTGCTGCATGCCAACCTGTGGCACGATACAAGAGGAACGTTAGCTTGAGGCTAGTGTTCAATGGGGTCGCCCATTCACTACAGAATACGGAAGGATGAGCAGCTACCAAAGAATGGCAACCTCCATGTTTCTTTCCTAGAAACTCACTTGTCATCACAAAGGCAATTGTGCTATGAAGAGAACATGTGCAACTAAAGAGTCTCTCAGGGGGAATTGAGCCCACAACTCTCTAAATCCCAAAGAGGAAAATAAAGTTTCCCTTCAAGCCTTATTTCAAAAGGGTCCTCAGACCTTAACCCTGCTCGTTCTTTCTCTATTTTGTACCCCTTAAAGGTGCTTTAGAAGGGAGATACTTCCGTTTTTTCAACTTGCCACAATCTAGAGGTTTAACCAAATAAGCCCTTCACTGCCCCTGGCTCGGCATCTAGCTGTTCCCAACGCTGCATTGCTTACAAAGGCCAAACACACAGGCCGTCCTTCTGGTACGTTTCTTATCCTCTCGCCGACCCGCCAGTACTAAGAGACCTGGAATGCTTCCTAGAGCTCAAGAACCACACTGCATAACGCTACATGGATTCTGCTGCATGCCAACAAGTGGCATGATACAAGAGGAACGTTAGCTTGAGGCTAGTGGTCAAACGGGATTGCCAATTCACTGAAGATTACCAAAGGACGAGCACCAGCAAAGAATGGCACACTCTGAGTTTCTTTCCTAGAAACTCACTTGTCGTCACAAAGGCAATTGTGCTATGAAGGGAACTCGTGCAACTACAGTCTTTCTCAGGGAGAAGTGAGGCCCCAACTCTCTCAATCCCAATGAGGAAAATGAAGTTTCCCTTCAAGACTTATTTTCAAAGGGGCCAGCAGAGCATTGACCTTGCTGATTCTTTCTCTACTTTGTACCTCCAAGGTGCTTTAGAAGGGAGATACATGAGTTCTTTCAACTTGCAAAAATGTAGAGGTTTAACCAAAGAAGCCCTTCACAGCCTCTGACTCGGCATCTAGCTCTTCCCAACGCTGCATTGCTCACAAAGGCCCAAACACACAGGCCGTCCTCCTAGTACGTTGCTCATCCTAGTGTTGACCCGCCAGTACTGAGACCTGGAATGCTACCCAGAGCTCAAGAACCACAATGAATAACGCTACATGGATTCTGCTGCCTGCAACCAGCGGCCTGATACAAGAGGAACGTTAGCTTGAGGCTAGTGTTCAAAGGGCTCGCCAATTCACGACAGATTACTGAAGGATGAGCAGCTACCAAAGAATGGCAACCTCCAAGTTTCTTTCCTAGCAACTCACTTGTCATCACTAAGCCAATTATGCGATGAAGAGAACATGTACAAGTAAAGAGTTTCTCAGGGAGAACTGAGCCCACAACTCTCTAAATGCCAATGAGGAAAATAAAGATTCCCTTCAGCCTTATATTCAAAATGGCCCGCAGAGCCCTGACTCTGATGTTTCTTTCTCTATTTAGTACCTCCAACGTGCTTTAGAAGGGAGAGACCTGAGTTGTTTCAAGTTGCCACATTCTACAGGTTTCACAAAAGAAGCCCTTCTCCTCCAATGTCTCGGCATCTAGCTGTTCCAAGGGTGCACTGCTCACCACTCCCCAAACACACAAGCCGTCCTTCTTGTACGTTTCTCATCCTAGAGCAGATCCGCCGGTACTAAGAGACCTGGAATGCTTCCTAGAGCTCCAGAACCACACTGCATAACGCTACATGGATTCTGCTGCATGCCAACCTGTGGCACGATACAAGAGGAACGTTAGCTTGAGGCTAGTATTCAATGGGGTCGCCCATTCACTACAGAATACGGAAGGATGAGCAGCTACCAAAGAATGGCAACCTCCATGTTTCTTTCCTAGAAACTCACTTGTCATCACAAAGGCAATTGTGCTATGAAGAGAACATGTGCAACTAAAGAGTCTCTCAGGGGGAATTGAGCCCACAACTCTCTAAATCCCGAAGAGGAAAATAAAGTTTCCCTTCAAGCCTTATTTCAAAAGGGTCCTCAGAGCCTTAACCCTGCTCGTTCTTTCTCTATTGTGTACCTTAAAGGTGCTTTAGAAGGGAGATACTTCCGTTGTTTCAACTTGCTACAATCTAGGCCTTTAACCAAATAAGCCCTTCACTGCCCCTGGCTCGGCATCTAGCTGTTCCCAACGCTGCATTGCTCACAAAGGCCCAAACACACAGGCCGTCCTTCTGGTACGTTACTCACCCTCGCGCCGACCCGCCAGTACTAAGGGACCTGGAGTGCTTCCTAGAGCTCAAGAACCACACTGCATAACGCTACATGGATTCTGCTGCATGCCACCCTGTGGCACGATAAAAGAGGAACGTTAGCTTGAGGCTAGTGTTCAAAGGGCTCGCCAATTCACGACAGATTACTGAAGGATGAGCAGCTACCAAAGAAGGGCAACCTCCAAGTTTCTTTCCTAGCAACTCACTTGTCATCACTAAGCCAATTATGCGATGAAGAGAACATGTACAAGTAAAGAGTTTCTCAGGGAGAACTGAGCCCACAACTCTCTAAATGCCAATGAGGAAAATAAAGATTCCCTTCAGCCTTATATTCAAAATGGCCCGCAGAGCCCTGACTCTGATGTTTCTTTCTCTATTTAGTACCTCCAACGTGCTTTAGAAGGGAGAGACCTGAGTTGTTTCAAGTTGCCACATTCTACAGGTTTCACAAAAGAAGCCCTTCTCCTCCCATGTCTCGGCATCTAGCTGTTCCCAAGGGTGCACTGCTCACCACTCCCCAAACACACAAGCCGTCCTTCTGGTACGTTTCTCATCCTAGAGCAGATCCGCCGGTACTAAGAGACCTGGAATGCTTCCTAGAGCTCCAGAACCACACTGCATAACGCTACATGGATTCTGCTGCATGCCAACCTGTGGCACGATACAAGAGGAACGTTAGCTTGAGGCTAGTGTTCAATGGGGTCGCCCATTCACTACAGAATACGGAAGGATGAGCAGCTACCAAAGAATGGCAACCTCCATGTTTCTTTCCTAGAAACTCACTTGTCATCACAAAGGCAATTGTGCTATGAAGAGAACATGTGCAACTAAAGAGTCTCTCAGGGGGAATTGAGCCCACAACTCTCTAAATCCCAAAGAGGAAAATAAAGTTTCCCTTCAAGCCTTATTTCAAAAGGGTCCTCAGACCTTAACCCTGCTCGTTCTTTCTCTATTTTGTACCCCTTAAAGGTGCTTTAGAAGGGAGATACTTCCGTTTTTTCAACTTGCCACAATCTAGAGGTTTAACCAAATAAGCCCTTCACTGCCCCTGGCTCGGCATCTAGCTGTTCCCAACGCTGCATTGCTCACAAAGGCCCAAACACACAGGCCGTCCTTCTGGTACGTTTCTTATCCTCTCGCCGACCCGCCAGTACTAAGAGACCTGGAATGCTTCCTAGAGCTCAAGAACCACACTGCATAACGCTACATGGATTCTGCTGCATGCCAACAAGTGGCATGATACAAGAGGAACGTTAGCTTGAGGCTAGTGGTCAAACGGGATTGCCAATTCACTGAAGATTACCAAAGGACGAGCACCAGCAAAGAATGGCACACTCTGAGTTTCTTTCCTAGAAACTCACTTGTCGTCACAAAGGCAATTGTGCTATGAAGGGAACTCGTGCAACTACAGTCTTTCTCAGGGAGAAGTGAGGCCCCAACTCTCTCAATCCCAATGAGGAAAATGAAGTTTCCCTTCAAGACTTATTTTCAAAGGGGCCAGCAGAGCATTGACCTTGCTGATTCTTTCTCTACTTTGTACCTCCAAGGTGCTTTAGAAGGGAGATACATGAGTTCTTTCAACTTGCAAAAATGTAGAGGTTTAACCAAAGAAGCCCTTCACAGCCTCTGACTCGGCATCTAGCTCTTCCCAACGCTGCATTGCTCACAAAGGCCCAAACACACAGGCCGTCCTCCTAGTACGTTGCTCATCCTAGTGTTGACCCGCCAGTACTGAGACCTGGAATGCTACCCAGAGCTCAAGAACCACAATGAATAACGCTACATGGATTCTGCTGCCTGCAACCAGCGGCCTGATACAAGAGGAACGTTAGCTTGAGGCTAGTGTTCAAAGGGCTCGCCAATTCACGACAGATTACTGAAGGATGAGCAGCTACCAAAGAATGGCAACCTCCAAGTTTCTTTCCTAGCAACTCACTTGTCATCACTAAGCCAATTATGCGATGAAGAGAACATGTACAAGTAAAGAGTTTCTCAGGGAGAACTGAGCCCACAACTCTCTAAATGCCAATGAGGAAAATAAAGATTCCCTTCAGCCTTATATTCAAAATGGCCCGCAGAGCCCTGACTCTGATGTTTCTTTCTCTATTTAGTACCTCCAACGTGCTTTAGAAGGGAGAGACCTGAGTTGTTTCAAGTTGCCACATTCTACAGGTTTCACAAAAGAAGCCCTTCTCCTCCCATGTCTCGGCATCTAGCTGTTCCCAAGGGTGCACTGCTCACCACTCCCCAAACACACAAGCCGTCCTTCTTGTACGTTTCTCATCCTAGAGCAGATCCGCCGGTACTAAGAGACCTGGAATGCTTCCTAGAGCTCCAGAACCACACTGCATAACGCTACATGGATTCTGCTGCATGCCAACCTGTGGCACGATACAAGAGGAACGTTAGCTTGAGGCTAGTGTTCAATGGGGTCGCCCATTCACTACAGAATACGGAAGGATGAGCAGCTACCAAAGAATGGCAACCTCCATGTTTCTTTCCTAGAAACTCACTTGTCATCACAAAGGCAATTGTGCTATGAAGAGAACATGTGCAACTAAAGAGTCTCTCAGGGGGAATTGAGCCCACAACTCTCTAAATCCCGAAGAGGAAAATAAAGTTTCCCTTCAAGCCTTATTTCAAAAGGGTCCTCAGACCTTAACCCTGCTCGTTCTTTCTCTATTTTGTACCTTAAAGGTGCTTTAGAAGGGAGATACTTCCGTTGTTTCAACTTGCTACAATCTAGGCCTTTAACCAAATAAGCCCTTCACTGCCCCTGGCTCGGCATCTAGCTGTTCCCAACGCTGCATTGCTCACAAAGGCCCAAACACACAGGCCGTCCTTCTGGTACGTTACTCATCCTCGCGCCGACCCGCCAGTACTAAGGGACCTGGAGTGCTTCCTAGAGCTCAAGAACCACACTGCATAACGCTACATGGATTCTGCTGCATGCCACCCTGTGGCACGATAAAAGAGGAACGTTAGCTTGAGGCTAGTGTTCAAAGGGCTCGCCAATTCACGACAGATTACTGAAGGATGAGCAGCTACCAAAGAAGGGCAACCTCCAAGTTTCTTTCCTAGCAACTCACTTGTCATCACTAAGCCAATTATGCGATGAAGAGAACATGTACAAGTAAAGAGTTTCTCAGGGAGAACTGAGCCCACAACTCTCTAAATGCCAATGAGGAAAATAAAGATTCCCTTCAGCCTTATATTCAAAATGGCCCGCAGAGCCCTGACTCTGATGTTTCTTTCTCTATTTAGTACCTCCAACGTGCTTTAGAAGGGAGAGACCTGAGTTGTTTCAAGTTGCCACATTCTACAGGTTTCACAAAAGAAGCCCTTCTCCTCCCATGTCTCGGCATCTAGCTGTTCCCAAGGGTGCACTGCTCACCACTCCCCAAACACACAAGCCGTCCTTCTTGTACGTTTCTCATCCTAGAGCAGATCCGCCGGTACTAAGAGACCTGGAATGCTTCCTAGAGCTCCAGAACCACACTGCATAACGCTACATGGATTCTGCTGCATGCCAACCTGTGGCACGATACAAGAGGAACGTTAGCTTGAGGCTAGTGTTCAATGGGGTCGCCCATTCACTACAGAATACGGAAGGATGAGCAGCTACCAAAGAATGGCAACCTCCATGTTTCTTTCCTAGAAACTCACTTGTCATCACAAAGGCAATTGTGCTATGAAGAGAACATGTGCAACTAAAGAGTCTCTCAGGGGGAATTGAGCCCACAACTCTCTAAATCCCAAAGAGGAAAATAAAGTTTCCCTTCAAGCCTTATTTCAAAAGGGTCCTCAGACCTTAACCCTGCTCGTTCTTTCTCTATTTTGTACCCCTTAAAGGTGCTTTAGAAGGGAGATACTTCCGTTTTTTCAACTTGCCACAATCTAGAGGTTTAACCAAATAAGCCCTTCACTGCCCCTGGCTCGGCATCTAGCTGTTCCCAACGCTGCATTGCTTACAAAGGCCCAAACACACAGGCCGTCCTTCTGGTACGTTTCTTATCCTCTCGCCGACCCGCCAGTACTAAGAGACCTGGAATGCTTCCTAGAGCTCAAGAACCACACTGCATAACGCTACATGGATTCTGCTGCATGCCAACAAGTGGCATGATACAAGAGGAACGTTAGCTTGAGGCTAGTGGTCAAACGGGATTGCCAATTCACTGAAGATTACCAAAGGACGAGCACCAGCAAAGAATGGCACACTCTGAGTTTCTTTCCTAGAAACTCACTTGTCGTCACAAAGGCAATTGTGCTATGAAGGGAACTCGTGCAACTACAGTCTTTCTCAGGGAGAAGTGAGGCCCCAACTCTCTCAATCCCAATGAGGAAAATGAAGTTTCCCTTCAAGACTTATTTTCAAAGGGGCCAGCAGAGCATTGACCTTGCTGATTCTTTCTCTACTTTGTACCTCCAAGGTGCTTTAGAAGGGAGATACATGAGTTCTTTCAACTTGCAAAAATGTAGAGGTTTAACCAAAGAAGCCCTTCACAGCCTCTGACTCGGCATCTAGCTCTTCCCAACGCTGCATTGCTCACAAAGGCCCAAACACACAGGCCGTCCTCCTAGTACGTTGCTCATCCTAGTGTTGACCCGCCAGTACTGAGACCTGGAATGCTACCCAGAGCTCAAGAACCACAATGAATAACGCTACATGGATTCTGCTGCCTGCAACCAGCGGCCTGATACAAGAGGAACGTTAGCTTGAGGCTAGTGTTCAAAGGGCTCGCCAATTCACGACAGATTACTGAAGGATGAGCAGCTACCAAAGAATGGCAACCTCCAAGTTTCTTTCCTAGCAACTCACTTGTCATCACTAAGCCAATTATGCGATGAAGAGAACATGTACAAGTAAAGAGTTTCTCAGGGAGAACTGAGCCCACAACTCTCTACATGCCAATGAGGAAAATAAAGATTCCCTTCAGCCTTATATTCAAAATGGCCCGCAGAGCCCTGACTCTGATGTTTCTTTCTCTATTTAGTACCTCCAACGTGCTTTAGAAGGGAGAGACCTGAGTTGTTTCAAGTTGCCACATTCTACAGGTTTCACAAAAGAAGCCCTTCTCCTCCCATGTCTCGGCATCTAGCTGTTCCAAGGGTGCACTGCTCACCACTCCCCAAACACACAAGCCGTCCTTCTTGTACGTTTCTCATCCTAGAGCAGATCCGCCGGTACTAAGAGACCTGGAATGCTTCCTAGAGCTCCAGAACCACACTGCATAACGCTACATGGATTCTGCTGCATGCCAACCTGTGGCACGATACAAGAGGAACGTTAGCTTGAGGCTAGTGTTCAATGGGGTCGCCCATTCACTACAGAATACGGAAGGATGAGCAGCTACCAAAGAATGGCAACCTCCATGTTTCTTTCCTAGAAACTCACTTGTCATCACAAAGGCAATTGTGCTATGAAGAGAACATGTGCAACTAAAGAGTCTCTCAGGGGGAATTGAGCCCACAACTCTCTAAATCCCGAAGAGGAAAATAAAGTTTCCCTTCAAGCCTTATTTCAAAAGGGTCCTCAGAGCCTTAACCCTGCTCGTTCTTTCTCTATTTTGTACCTTAAAGGTGCTTTAGAAGGGAGATACTTCCGTTGTTTCAACTTGCTACAATCTAGGCCTTTAACCAAATAAGCCCTTCACTGCCCCTGGCTCGGCATCTAGCTGTTCCCAACGCTGCATTGCTCACAAAGGCCCAAACACACAGGCCGTCCTTCTGGTACGTTACTCATCCTCGCGCCGACCCGCCAGTACTAAGGGACCTGGAGTGCTTCCTAGAGCTCAAGAACCACACTGCATAACGCTACATGGATTCTGCTGCATGCCACCCTGTGGCACGATACAAGAGGAACGTTAGCTTGAGGCTAGTGTTCAAAGGGCTCGCCAATTCACGACAGATTACTGAAGGATGAGCAGCTACCAAAGAATGGCAACCTCCAAGTTTCTTTCCTAGCAACTCACTTGTCATCACTAAGCCAATTATGCGATGAAGAGAACATGTACAAGTAAAGAGTTTCTCAGGGAGAACTGAGCCCACAACTCTCTAAATGCCAATGAGGAAAATAAAGATTCCCTTCAGCCTTATATTCAAAATGGCCCGCAGAGCCCTGACTCTGATGTTTCTTTCTCTATTTAGTACCTCCAACGTGCTTTAGAAGGGAGAGACCTGAGTTGTTTCAAGTTGCCACATTCTACAGGTTTCACAAAAGAAGCCCTTCTCCTCCCATGTCTCGGCATCTAGCTGTTCCCAAGGGTGCACTGCTCACCACTCCCCAAACACACAAGCCGTCCTTCTTGTACGTTTCTCATCCTAGAGCAGATCCGCCGGTACTAAGAGACCTGGAATGCTTCCTAGAGCTCCAGAACCACACTGCATAACGCTACATGGATTCTGCTGCATGCCAACCTGTGGCACGATACAAGAGGAACGTTAGCTTGAGGCTAGTGTTCAATGGGGTCGCCCATTCACTACAGAATACGGAAGGATGAGCAGCTACCAAAGAATGGCAACCTCCATGTTTCTTTCCTAGAAACTCACTTGTCATCACAAAGGCAATTGTGCTATGAAGAGAACATGTGCAACTAAAGAGTCTCTCAGGGGGAATTGAGCCCACAACTCTCTAAATCCCGAAGAGGAAAATAAAGTTTCCCTTCAAGCCTTATTTCAAAAGGGTCCTCAGAGCCTTAACCCTGCTCGTTCTTTCTCTATTTTGTACCTTAAAGGTGCTTTAGAAGGGAGATACTTCCGTTGTTTCACTTGCTACAATCTAGGCCTTTAACCAAATAAGCCCTTCACTGCCCCTGGCTCGGCATCTAGCTGTTCCCAACGCTGCATTGCTCACAAAGGCCCAAACACACAGGCCGTCCTTCTGGTACGTTACTCATCCTCGCGCCGACCCGCCAGTACTAAGGGACCTGGAGTGCTTCCTAGAGCTCAAGAACCACACTGCATAACGCTACATGGATTCTGCTGCATGCCACCCTGTGGCACGATACAAGAGGAACGTTAGCTTGAGGCTAGTGTTCAAAGGGCTCGCCAATTCACGACAGATTACTGAAGGATGAGCAGCTACCAAAGAATGGCAACCTCCAAGTTTCTTTCCTAGCAACTCACTTGTCATCACTAAGCCAATTATGCGATGAAGAGAACATGTACAAGTAAAGAGTTTCTCAGGGAGAACTGAGCCCACAACTCTCTAAATGCCAATGAGGAAAATAAAGATTCCCTTCAGCCTTATATTCAAAATGGCCCGCAGAGCCCTGACTCTGATGTTTCTTTCTCTATTTAGTACCTCCAACGTGCTTTAGAAGGGAGAGACCTGAGTTGTTTCAAGTTGCCACATTCTACAGGTTTCACAAAAGAAGCCCTTCTCCTCCCATGTCTCGGCATCTAGCTGTTCCCAAGGGTGCACTGCTCACCACTCCCCAAACACACAAGCCGTCCTTCTTGTACGTTTCTCATCCTAGAGCAGATCCGCCGGTACTAAGAGACCTGGAATGCTTCCTAGAGCTCCAGAACCACACTGCATAACGCTACATGGATTCTGCTGCATGCCAACCTGTGGCACGATACAAGAGGAACGTTAGCTTGAGGCTAGTGTTCAATGGGGTCGCCCATTCACTACAGAATACGGAAGGATGAGCAGCTACCAAAGAATGGCAACCTCCATGTTTCTTTCCTAGAAACTCACTTGTCATCACAAAGGCAATTGTGCTATGAAGAGAACATGTGCAACTAAAGAGTCTCTCAGGGGGAATTGAGCCCACAACTCTCTAAATCCCGAAGAGGAAAATAAAGTTTCCCTTCAAGCCTTATTTCAAAAGGGTCCTCAGAGCCTTAACCCTGCTCGTTCTTTCTCTATTTTGTACCTTAAAGGTGCTTTAGAAGGGAGATACTTCCGTTGTTTCAACTTGCTACAATCTAGGCCTTTAACCAAATAAGCCCTTCACTGCCCCTGGCTCGGCATCTAGCTGTTCCCAACGCTGCATTGCTCACAAAGGCCCAAACACACAGGCCGTCCTTCTGGTACGTTACTCATCCTCGCGCCGACCCGCCAGTACTAAGGGACCTGGAGTGCTTCCTAGAGCTCAAGAACCACACTGCATAACGCTACATGGATTCTGCTGCATGCCACCCTGTGGCACGATACAAGAGGAACGTTAGCTTGAGGCTAGTGTTCAAAGGGCTCGCCAATTCACGACAGATTACTGAAGGATGAGCAGCTACCAAAGAAGGGCAACCTCCAAGTTTCTTTCCTAGCAACTCACTTGTCATCACTAAGCCAATTGTGCTATGAAGAGAACATGTACAAGTAAAGAGTTTCTCAGGGAGAACTGAGCCCACAACTCTCTAAATGCCAATGAGGAAAATAAAGATTCCCTTCAGCCTTATATTCAAAATGGCCCGCAGAGCCCTGACTCTGATGTTTCTTTCTCTATTTAGTACCTCCAACGTGCTTTAGAAGGGAGAGACTTGAGTTGTTTCAAGTTGCCACATTCTACAGGTTTCACAAAAGAAGCCCTTCTCCTCCCATGTCTCGGCATCTAGCTGTTCCCAAGGGTGCACTGCTCACCACTCCCCAAACACACAGGCCGTCCTTCTTGTACGTTTCTCATCCTAGAGCAGATCCGCCGGTACTAAGAGACCTGGAATGCTTCCTAGAGCTCCAGAACCACACTGAATAAGGCTACAAAGATTCTGCAGCATGCCAACAAGTGGCATGACACAAGAGGAACTTTAGCTCGAGGCTAGTGTTCAATGGGGTCGCCCATTCACTACAGAATACGGAAGGATGAGCAGCTACCAAAGAATGGCAACCTCCATGTTTCTTTCCTAGAAACTCACTTGTCATCACAAAGGCAATTGTGCTATGAAGAGAACATGTGCAACTAAAGAGTCTCTCAGGGGGAATTGAGCCCACAACTCTCTAAATCCCAAAGAGGAAAATAAAGTTTCCCTTCAAGCCTTATTTCAAAAGGGTCCTCAGACCTTAACCCTGCTCGTTCTTTCTCTATTTTGTACCCCTTAAAGGTGCTTTAGAAGGGAGATACTTCCGTTGTTTCAACTTGCCACAATCTAGAGGTTTAACCAAATAAGCCCTTCACTGCCCCTGGCTCGGCATCTAGCTGTTCCCAACGCTGCATTGCTTACAAAGGCCCAAACACACAGGCCGTCCTTCTGGTACGTTTCTTATCCTCTCGCCGACCCGCCAGTACTAAGAGACCTGGAATGCTTCCTAGAGCTCAAGAACCACACTGCATAACGCTACATGGATTCTGCTGCATGCCAACAAGTGGCATGATACAAGAGGAACGTTAGCTTGAGGCTAGTGGTCAAACGGGATTGCCAATTCACTGAAGATTACCAAAGGACGAGCACCAGCAAAGAATGGCACACTCCGAGTTTCTTTCCTAGAAACTCACTTGTCGTCACAAAGGCAATTGTGCTATGAAGGGAACTCGTGCAACTACAGTCTTTCTCAGGGAGAAGTGAGGCCCCAACTCTCTCAATCCCAATGAGGAAAATGAAGTTTCCCTTCAAGACTTATTTTCAAAGGGGCCAGCAGAGCATTGACCTTGCTGATTCTTTCTCTACTTTGTACCTCCAAGGTGCTTTAGAAGGGAGATACATGAGTTCTTTCAACTTGCAAAAATGTAGAGGTTTAACCAAAGAAGCCCTTCACAGCCTCTGACTCGGCATCTAGCTCTTCCCAACGCTGCATTGCTCACAAAGGCCCAAACACACAGGCCGTCCTCCTAGTACGTTGCTCATCCTAGTGTTGACCCGCCAGTACTGAGACCTGGAATGCTACCCAGAGCTCAAGAACCACAATGAATAACGCTACATGGATTCTGCTGCCTGCAACCAGCGGCCTGATACAAGAGGAACGTTAGCTTGAGGCTAGTGTTCAAAGGGCTCGCCAATTCACGACAGATTACTGAAGGATGAGCAGCTACCAAAGAAGGGCAACCTCCAAATTTCTTTCCTAGCAACTCACTTGTCATCACAAAGGCAATTGTGCTATGAAGAGAACATGTGCAACTAAAGAGTCTCTCAGGGGGAATTGAGCCCACAACTCTCTAAATCCCGAAGAGGAAAATAAAGTTTCCCTTCAAGCCTTATTTCAAAAGGGTCCTCAGAGCCTTAACCCTGCTCGTTCTTTCTCTATTTTGTACCTTAAAGGTGCTTTAGAAGGGAGATACTTCCGTTGTTTCAACTTGCTACAATCTAGGCCTTTAACCAAATAAGCCCTTCACTGCCCCTGGCTCGGCATCTAGCTGTTCCCAACGCTGCATTGCTCACAAAGGCCCAAACACACAGGCCGTCCTTCTGGTACGTTACTCATCCTCGCGCCGACCCGCCAGTACTAAGGGACCTGGAGTGCTTCCTAGAGCTCAAGAACCACACTGCATAACGCTACATGGATTCTGCTGCATGCCACCCTGTGGCACGATACAAGAGGAACGTTAGCTTGAGGCTAGTGTTCAAAGGGCTCGCCAATTCACGACAGATTACTGAAGGATGAGCAGCTACCAAAGAAGGGCAACCTCCAAGTTTCTTTCCTTGCAACTCACTTGTCATCACTAAGCCAATTGTGCTATGAAGAGAACATGTACAAGTAAAGAGTTTCTCAGGGAGAACTGAGCCCACAACTCTCTAAATGCCAATGAGGAAAATAAAGATTCCCTTCAGCCTTATATTCAAAATGGCCCGCAGAGCCCTGACTCTGATGTTTCTTTCTCTATTTAGTACCTCCAACGTGCTTTAGAAGGGAGAGACTTGAGTTGTTTCAAGTTGCCACATTCTACAGGTTTCACAAAAGAAGCCCTTCTCCTCCCATGTCTCGGCATCTAGCTGTTCCCAAGGGTGCACTGCTCACCACTCCCCAAACACACAGGCCGTCCTTCTTGTACGTTTCTCATCCTAGAGCAGATCCGCCGGTACTAAGAGACCTGGAATGCTTCCTAGAGCTCCAGAACCACACTGAATAAGGCTACAAAGATTCTGCAGCATGCCAACAAGTGGCACGACACAAGAGGAACTTTAGCTCGAGGCTAGTGTTCAATGGGGTCGCCCATTCACTACAGAATACGGAAGGATGAGCAGCTACCAAAGAATGGCAACCTCCATGTTTCTTTCCTAGAAACTCACTTGTCATCACAAAGGCAATTGTGCTATGAAGAGAACATGTGCAACTAAAGAGTCTCTCAGGGGGAATTGAGCCCACAACTCTCTAAATCCCAAAGAGGAAAATAAAGTTTCCCTTCAAGCCTTATTTCAAAAGGGTCCTCAGACCTTAACCCTGCTCGTTCTTTCTCTATTTTGTACCCCTTAAAGGTGCTTTAGAAGGGAGATACTTCCGTTGTTTCAACTTGCCACAATCTAGAGGTTTAACCAAATAAGCCCTTCACTGCCCCTGGCTCGGCATCTAGCTGTTCCCAACGCTGCATTGCTTACAAAGGCCCAAACACACAGGCCGTCCTTCTGGTACGTTTCTTATCCTCTCGCCGACCCGCCAGTACTAAGAGACCTGGAATGCTTTCTAGAGCTCAAGAACCACACTGCATAACGCTACATGGATTCTGCTGCATGCCAACAAGTGGCATGATACAAGAGGAACGTTAGCTTGAGGCTAGTGGTCAAACGGGATTGCCAATTCACTGAAGATTACCAAAGGACGAGCACCAGCAAAGAATGGCACACTCCGAGTTTCTTTCCTAGAAACTCACTTGTCGTCACAAAGGCAATTGTGCTATGAAGGGAACTCGTGCAACTACAGTCTTTCTCAGGGAGAAGTGAGGCCCCAACTCTCTCAATCCCAATGAGGAAAATGAAGTTTCCCTTCAAGACTTATTTTCAAAGGGGCCAGCAGAGCATTGACCTTGCTGATTCTTTCTCTACTTTGTACCTCCAAGGTGCTTTAGAAGGGAGATACATGAGTTCTTTCAACTTGCAAAAATGTAGAGGTTTAACCAAAGAAGCCCTTCACAGCCTCTGACTCGGCATCTAGCTCTTCCCAACGCTGCATTGCTCACAAAGGCCCAAACACACAGGCCGTCCTCCTAGTACGTTGCTCATCCTAGTGTTGACCCGCCAGTACTGAGACCTGGAATGCTACCCAGAGCTCAAGAACCACAATGAATAACGCTACATGGATTCTGCTGCCTGCAACCAGCGGCCTGATACAAGAGGAACGTTAGCTTGAGGCTAGTGTTCAAAGGGCTCGCCAATTCGCGACAGATTACTGAAGGATGAGCAGCTACCAAAGAATGGCAACCTCCAAGTTTCTTTCCTAGCAACTCACTTGTCATCACTAAGCCAATTATGCGATGAAGAGAACATGTACAAGTAAAGAGTTTCTCAGGGAGAACTGAGCCCACAACTCTCTAAATGCCAATGAGGAAAATAAAGATTCCCTTCAGCCTTATATTCAAAATGGCCCGCAGAGCCCTGACTCTGATGTTTCTTTCTCTATTTAGTACCTCCAACGTGCTTTAGAAGGGAGAGACCTGAGTTGTTTCAAGTTGCCACATTCTACAGGTTTCACAAAAGAAGCCCTTCTCCTCCCATGTCTCGGCATCTAGCTGTTCCCAAGGGTGCACTGCTCACCACTCCCCAAACACACAAGCCGTCCTTCTTGTATGTTTCTCATCCTAGAGCAGATCCGCCGGTACTAAGAGACCTGGAATGCTTCCTAGAGCTCCAGAACCACACTGCATAACGCTACATGGATTCTGCAGCGTGCCAACCTGTGGCACGATACAAGAGGAACGTTAGCTTGAGGCTAGTGTTCAATGGGGTCGCCCATTCACTACAGAATACGGAAGGATGAGCAGCTACCAAAGAATGGCAACCTCCATGTTTCTTTCCTAGAAACTCACTTGTCATCACAAAGGCAATTGTGCTATGAAGAGAACATGTGCAACTAAAGAGTCTCTCAGGGGGAATTGAGCCCACAACTCTCTAAATCCCAAAGAGGAAAATAAAGTTTCCCTTCAAGCCTTATTTCAAAAGGGTCCTCAGACCTTAACCCTGCTCGTTCTTTCTCTATTTTGTACCCCTTAAAGGTGCTTTAGAAGGGAGATACTTCCGTTGTTTCAACTTGCCACAATCTAGAGGTTTAACCAAATAAGCCCTTCACTGCCCCTGGCTCGGCATCTAGCTGTTCCCAACGCTGCATTGCTTACAAAGGCCCAAACACACAGGCCGTCCTTCTGGTACGTTTCTTATCCTCTCGCCGACCCGCCAGTACTAAGAGACCTGGAATGCTTCCTAGAGCTCAAGAACCACACTGCATAACGCTACATGGATTCTGCTGCATGCCAACAAGTGGCATGATACAAGAGGAACGTTAGCTTGAGGCTAGTGGTCAAACGGGATTGCCAATTCACTGAAGATTACCAAAGGACGAGCACCAGCAAAGAATGGCACACTCCGAGTTTCTTTCCTAGAAACTCACTTGTCGTCACAAAGGCAATTGTGCTATGAAGGGAACTCGTGCAACTACAGTCTTTCTCAGGGAGAAGTGAGGCCCCAACTCTCTCAATCCCAATGAGGAAAATGAAGTTTCCCTTCAAGACTTATTCTCAAAGGGGCCAGCAGAGCATTGACCTTGCTGATTCTTTCTCTACTTTGTACCTCCAAGGTGCTTTAGAAGGGAGATACATGAGTTCTTTCAACTTGCAAAAATGTAGAGGTTTAACCAAAGAAGCCCTTCACAGCCTCTGACTCGGCATCTAGCTCTTCCCAACGCTGCATTGCTCACAAAGGCCCAAACACACAGGCCGTCCTCCTAGTACGTTGCTCATCCTAGTGTTGACCCGCCAGTACTGAGACCTGGAATGCTACCCAGAGCTCAAGAACCACAATGAATAACGCTACATGGATTCTGCTGCCTGCAACCAGCGGCCTGATACAAGAGGAACGTTAGCTTGAGGCTAGTGTTCAAAGGGCTCGCCAATTCACGACAGATTACTGAAGGATGAGCAGCTACCAAAGAATGGCAACCTCCAAGTTTCTTTCCTAGCAACTCACTTGTCATCACTAAGCCAATTATGCGATGAAGAGAACATGTACAAGTAAAGAGTTTCTCAGGGAGAACTGAGCCCACAACTCTCTACATGCCAATGAGGAAAATAAAGATTCCCTTCAGCCTTATATTCAAAATGGCCCGCAGAGCCCTGACTCTGATGTTTCTTTCTCTATTTAGTACCTCCAACGTGCTTTAGAAGGGAGAGACCTGAGTTGTTTCAAGTTGCCACATTCTACAGGTTTCACAAAAGAAGCCCTTCTCCTCCCATGTCTCGGCATCTAGCTGTTCCCAAGGGTGCACTGCTCACCACTCCCCAAACACACAGGCCGTCCTTCTTGTACGTTTCTCATCCTAGAGCAGATCCGCCGGTACTAAGAGACCTGGAATGCTTCCTAGAGCTCCAGAACCACACTGCATAACGCTACATGGATTCTGCTGCATGCCAACCTGTGGCACGATACAAGAGGAACGTTAGCTTGAGGCTAGTGTTCAATGGGGTCGCCCATTCACTACAGAATACGGAAGGATGAGCAGCTACCAAAGAATGGCAACCTCCATGTTTCTTTCCTAGAAACTCACTTGTCATCACAAAGGCAATTGTGCTATGAAGAGAACATGTGCAACTAAAGAGTCTCTCAGGGGGAATTGAGCCCACAACTCTCTAAATCCCGAAGAGGAAAATAAAGTTTCCCTTCAAGCCTTATTTCAAAAGGGTCCTCAGAGCCTTAACCCTGCTCGTTCTTTCTCTATTTTGTACCTTAAAGGTGCTTTAGAAGGGAGATACTTCCGTTGTTTCAACTTGCTACAATCTAGGCCTTTAACCAAATAAGCCCTTCACTGCCCCTGGCTCGGCATCTAGCTGTTCCCAACGCTGCATTGCTCACAAAGGCCCAAACACACAGGCCGTCCTTCTGGTACGTTACTCATCCTCGCGCCGACCCGCCAGTACTAAGGGACCTGGAGTGCTTCCTAGAGCTCAAGAACCACACTGCATAACGCTACATGGATTCTGCTGCATGCCACCCTGTGGCACGATACAAGAGGAACGTTAGCTTGAGGATAGTGTTCAATGGGTTCGCCAATTCACGACAGATTACTGAAGGATGAGCAGCTACCAAAGAAGGGCAACCTCCAAGTTTCTTTCCTTGCAACTCACTTGTCATCACTAAGCCAATTGTGCTATGAAGAGAACATGTACAAGTAAAGAGTTTCTCAGGGAGAACTGAGCCCACAACTCTCTAAATGCCAATGAGGAAAATAAAGATTCCCTTCAGCCTTATATTCAAAATGGCCCGCAGAGCCCTGACTCTGATGTTTCTTTCTCTATTTAGTACCTCCAACGTGCTTTAGAAGGGAGAGACTTGAGTTGTTTCAAGTTGCCACATTCTACAGGTTTCACAAAAGAAGCCCTTCTCCTCCCATGTCTCGGCATCTAGCTGTTCCCAAGGGTGCACTGCTCACCACTCCCCAAACACACAGGCCGTCCTTCTTGTACGTTTCTCATCCTAGAGCAGATCCGCCGGTACTAAGAGACCTGGAATGCTTCCTAGAGCTCCAGAACCACACTGCATAACGCTACATGGATTCTGCTGCATGCCAACCTGTGGCACGATACAAGAGGAACGTTAGCTTGAGGCTAGTGTTCAATGGGGTCGCCCATTCACTACAGAATACGGAAGGATGAGCAGCTACCAAAGAATGGCAACCTCCATGTTTCTTTCCTAGAAACTCACTTGTCATCACAAAGGCAATTGTGCTATGAAGAGAACATGTGCAACTAAAGAGTCTCTCAGGGGGAATTGAGCCCACAACTCTCTAAATCCCGAAGAGGAAAATAAAGTTTCCCTTCAAGCCTTATTTCAAAAGGGTCCTCAGAGCCTTAACCCTGCTCGTTCTTTCTCTATTTTGTACCTTAAAGGTGCTTTAGAAGGGAGATACTTCCGTTGTTTCAACTTGCTACAATCTAGGCCTTTAACCAAATAAGCCCTTCACTGCCCCTGGCTCGGCATCTAGCTGTTCCCAACGCTGCATTGCTCACAAAGGCCCAAACACACAGGCCGTCCTTCTGGTACGTTACTCATCCTCGCGCCGACCCGCCAGTACTAAGGGACCTGGAGTGCTTCCTAGAGCTCAAGAACCACACTGCATAACGCTACATGGATTCTGCTGCATGCCACCCTGTGGCACGATACAAGAGGAACGTTAGCTTGAGGCTAGTGTTCAAAGGGCTCGCCAATTCACGACAGATTACTGAAGGATGAGCAGCTACCAAAGAAGGGCAACCTCCAAGTTTCTTTCCTAGCAACTCACTTGTCATCACTAAGCCAATTGTGCTATGAAGAGAACATGTACAAGTAAAGAGTTTCTCAGGGAGAACTGAGCCCACAACTCTCTAAATGCCAATGAGGAAAATAAAGATTCCCTTCAGCCTTATATTCAAAATGGCCCGCAGAGCCCTGACTCTGATGTTTCTTTCTCTATTTAGTACCTCCAACGTGCTTTAGAAGGGAGAGACTTGAGTTGTTTCAAGTTGCCACATTCTACAGGTTTCACAAAAGAAGCCCTTCTCCTCCCATGTCTCGGCATCTAGCTGTTCCCAAGGGTGCACTGCTCACCACTCCCCAAACACACAGGCCGTCCTTCTTGTACGTTTCTCATCCTAGAGCAGATCCGCCGGTACTAAGAGACCTGGAATGCTTCCTAGAGCTCCAGAACCACACTGAATAAGGCTACAAAGATTCTGCAGCATGCCAACAAGTGGCATGACACAAGAGGAACTTTAGCTCGAGGCTAGTGTTCAATGGGGTCGCCCATTCACTACAGAATACGGAAGGATGAGCAGCTACCAAAGAATGGCAACCTCCATGTTTCTTTCCTAGAAACTCACTTGTCATCACAAAGGCAATTGTGCTATGAAGAGAACATGTGCAACTAAAGAGTCTCTCAGGGGGAATTGAGCCCACAACTCTCTAAATCCCAAAGAGGAAAATAAAGTTTCCCTTCAAGCCTTATTTCAAAAGGGTCCTCAGACCTTAACCCTGCTCGTTCTTTCTCTATTTTGTACCCCTTAAAGGTGCTTTAGAAGGGAGATACTTCCGTTGTTTCAACTTGCCACAATCTAGAGGTTTAACCAAATAAGCCCTTCACTGCCCCTGGCTCGGCATCTAGCTGTTCCCAACGCTGCATTGCTTACAAAGGCCCAAACACACAGGCCGTCCTTCTGGTACGTTTCTTATCCTCTCGCCGACCCGCCAGTACTAAGAGACCTGGAATGCTTCCTAGAGCTCAAGAACCACACTGCATAACGCTACATGGATTCTGCTGCATGCCAACAAGTGGCATGATACAAGAGGAACGTTAGCTTGAGGCTAGTGGTCAAACGGGATTGCCAATTCACTGAAGATTACCAAAGGACGAGCACCAGCAAAGAATGGCACACTCCGAGTTTCTTTCCTAGAAACTCACTTGTCGTCACAAAGGCAATTGTGCTATGAAGGGAACTCGTGCAACTACAGTCTTTCTCAGGGAGAAGTGAGGCCCCAACTCTCTCAATCCCAATGAGGAAAATGAAGTTTCCCTTCAAGACTTATTTTCAAAGGGGCCAGCAGAGCATTGACCTTGCTGATTCTTTCTCTACTTTGTACCTCCAAGGTGCTTTAGAAGGGAGATACATGAGTTCTTTCAACTTGCAAAAATGTAGAGGTTTAACCAAAGAAGCCCTTCACAGCCTCTGACTCGGCATCTAGCTCTTCCCAACGCTGCATTGCTCACAAAGGCCCAAACACACAGGCCGTCCTCCTAGTACGTTGCTCATCCTAGTGTTGACCCGCCAGTACTGAGACCTGGAATGCTACCCAGAGCTCAAGAACCACAATGAATAACGCTACATGGATTCTGCTGCCTGCAACCAGCGGCCTGATACAAGAGGAACGTTAGCTTGAGGCTAGTGTTCAAAGGGCTCGCCAATTCACGACAGATTACTGAAGGATGAGCAGCTACCAAAGAAGGGCAACCTCCAAATTTCTTTCCTAGCAACTCACTTGTCATCACAAAGGCAATTGTGCTATGAAGAGAACATGTGCAACTAAAGAGTCTCTCAGGGGGAATTGAGCCCACAACTCTCTAAATCCCGAAGAGGAAAATAAAGTTTCCCTTCAAGCCTTATTTCAAAAGGGTCCTCAGAGCCTTAACCCTGCTCGTTCTTTCTCTATTTTGTACCTTAAAGGTGCTTTAGAAGGGAGATACTTCCGTTGTTTCAACTTGCTACAATCTAGGCCTTTAACCAAATAAGCCCTTCACTGCCCCTGGCTCGGCATCTAGCTGTTCCCAACGCTGCATTGCTCACAAAGGCCCAAACACACAGGCCGTCCTTCTGGTACGTTACTCATCCTCGCGCCGACCCGCCAGTACTAAGGGACCTGGAGTGCTTCCTAGAGCTCAAGAACCACACTGCATAACGCTACATGGATTCTGCTGCATGCCACCCTGTGGCACGATACAAGAGGAACGTTAGCTTGAGGCTAGTGTTCAAAGGGCTCGCCAATTCACGACAGATTACTGAAGGATGAGCAGCTACCAAAGAAGGGCAACCTCCAAGTTTCTTTCCTTGCAACTCACTTGTCATCACTAAGCCAATTGTGCTATGAAGAGAACATGTACAAGTAAAGAGTTTCTCAGGGAGAACTGAGCCCACAACTCTCTAAATGCCAATGAGGAAAATAAAGATTCCCTTCAGCCTTATATTCAAAATGGCCCGCAGAGCCCTGACTCTGATGTTTCTTTCTCTATTTAGTACCTCCAACGTGCTTTAGAAGGGAGAGACTTGAGTTGTTTCAAGTTGCCACATTCTACAGGTTTCACAAAAGAAGCCCTTCTCCTCCCATGTCTCGGCATCTAGCTGTTCCCAAGGGTGCACTGCTCACCACTCCCCAAACACACAGGCCGTCCTTCTTGTACGTTTCTCATCCTAGAGCAGATCCGCCGGTACTAAGAGACCTGGAATGCTTCCTAGAGCTCCAGAACCACACTGAATAAGGCTACAAAGATTCTGCAGCATGCCAACAAGTGGCACGACACAAGAGGAACTTTAGCTCGAGGCTAGTGTTCAATGGGGTCGCCCATTCACTACAGAATACGGAAGGATGAGCAGCTACCAAAGAATGGCAACCTCCATGTTTCTTTCCTAGAAACTCACTTGTCATCACAAAGGCAATTGTGCTATGAAGAGAACATGTGCAACTAAAGAGTCTCTCAGGGGGAATTGAGCCCACAACTCTCTAAATCCCAAAGAGGAAAATAAAGTTTCCCTTCAAGCCTTATTTCAAAAGGGTCCTCAGACCTTAACCCTGCTCGTTCTTTCTCTATTTTGTACCCCTTAAAGGTGCTTTAGAAGGGAGATACTTCCGTTGTTTCAACTTGCCACAATCTAGAGGTTTAACCAAATAAGCCCTTCACTGCCCCTGGCTCGGCATCTAGCTGTTCCCAACGCTGCATTGCTTACAAAGGCCCAAACACACAGGCCGTCCTTCTGGTACGTTTCTTATCCTCTCGCCGACCCGCCAGTACTAAGAGACCTGGAATGCTTTCTAGAGCTCAAGAACCACACTGCATAACGCTACATGGATTCTGCTGCATGCCAACAAGTGGCATGATACAAGAGGAACGTTAGCTTGAGGCTAGTGGTCAAACGGGATTGCCAATTCACTGAAGATTACCAAAGGACGAGCACCAGCAAAGAATGGCACACTCCGAGTTTCTTTCCTAGAAACTCACTTGTCGTCACAAAGGCAATTGTGCTATGAAGGGAACTCGTGCAACTACAGTCTTTCTCAGGGAGAAGTGAGGCCCCAACTCTCTCAATCCCAATGAGGAAAATGAAGTTTCCCTTCAAGACTTATTTTCAAAGGGGCCAGCAGAGCATTGACCTTGCTGATTCTTTCTCTACTTTGTACCTCCAAGGTGCTTTAGAAGGGAGATACATGAGTTCTTTCAACTTGCAAAAATGTAGAGGTTTAACCAAAGAAGCCCTTCACAGCCTCTGACTCGGCATCTAGCTCTTCCCAACGCTGCATTGCTCACAAAGGCCCAAACACACAGGCCGTCCTCCTAGTACGTTGCTCATCCTAGTGTTGACCCGCCAGTACTGAGACCTGGAATGCTACCCAGAGCTCAAGAACCACAATGAATAACGCTACATGGATTCTGCTGCCTGCAACCAGCGGCCTGATACAAGAGGAACGTTAGCTTGAGGCTAGTGTTCAAAGGGCTCGCCAATTCGCGACAGATTACTGAAGGATGAGCAGCTACCAAAGAATGGCAACCTCCAAGTTTCTTTCCTAGCAACTCACTTGTCATCACTAAGCCAATTATGCGATGAAGAGAACATGTACAAGTAAAGAGTTTCTCAGGGAGAACTGAGCCCACAACTCTCTAAATGCCAATGAGGAAAATAAAGATTCCCTTCAGCCTTATATTCAAAATGGCCCGCAGAGCCCTGACTCTGATGTTTCTTTCTCTATTTAGTACCTCCAACGTGCTTTAGAAGGGAGAGACCTGAGTTGTTTCAAGTTGCCACATTCTACAGGTTTCACAAAAGAAGCCCTTCTCCTCCCATGTCTCGGCATCTAGCTGTTCCCAAGGGTGCACTGCTCACCACTCCCCAAACACACAAGCCGTCCTTCTTGTATGTTTCTCATCCTAGAGCAGATCCGCCGGTACTAAGAGACCTGGAATGCTTCCTAGAGCTCCAGAACCACACTGCATAACGCTACATGGATTCTGCAGCGTGCCAACCTGTGGCACGATACAAGAGGAACGTTAGCTTGAGGCTAGTGTTCAATGGGGTCGCCCATTCACTACAGAATACGGAAGGATGAGCAGCTACCAAAGAATGGCAACCTCCATGTTTCTTTCCTAGAAACTCACTTGTCATCACAAAGGCAATTGTGCTATGAAGAGAACATGTGCAACTAAAGAGTCTCTCAGGGGGAATTGAGCCCACAACTCTCTAAATCCCAAAGAGGAAAATAAAGTTTCCCTTCAAGCCTTATTTCAAAAGGGTCCTCAGACCTTAACCCTGCTCGTTCTTTCTCTATTTTGTACCCCTTAAAGGTGCTTTAGAAGGGAGATACTTCCGTTGTTTCAACTTGCCACAATCTAGAGGTTTAACCAAATAAGCCCTTCACTGCCCCTGGCTCGGCATCTAGCTGTTCCCAACGCTGCATTGCTTACAAAGGCCCAAACACACAGGCCGTCCTTCTGGTACGTTTCTTATCCTCTCGCCGACCCGCCAGTACTAAGAGACCTGGAATGCTTCCTAGAGCTCAAGAACCACACTGCATAACGCTACATGGATTCTGCTGCATGCCAACAAGTGGCATGATACAAGAGGAACGTTAGCTTGAGGCTAGTGGTCAAACGGGATTGCCAATTCACTGAAGATTACCAAAGGACGAGCACCAGCAAAGAATGGCACACTCCGAGTTTCTTTCCTAGAAACTCACTTGTCGTCACAAAGGCAATTGTGCTATGAAGGGAACTCGTGCAACTACAGTCTTTCTCAGGGAGAAGTGAGGCCCCAACTCTCTCAATCCCAATGAGGAAAATGAAGTTTCCCTTCAAGACTTATTCTCAAAGGGGCCAGCAGAGCATTGACCTTGCTGATTCTTTCTCTACTTTGTACCTCCAAGGTGCTTTAGAAGGGAGATACATGAGTTCTTTCAACTTGCAAAAATGTAGAGGTTTAACCAAAGAAGCCCTTCACAGCCTCTGACTCGGCATCTAGCTCTTCCCAACGCTGCATTGCTCACAAAGGCCCAAACACACAGGCCGTCCTCCTAGTACGTTGCTCATCCTAGTGTTGACCCGCCAGTACTGAGACCTGGAATGCTACCCAGAGCTCAAGAACCACAATGAATAACGCTACATGGATTCTGCTGCCTGCAACCAGCGGCCTGATACAAGAGGAACGTTAGCTTGAGGCTAGTGTTCAAAGGGCTCGCCAATTCACGACAGATTACTGAAGGATGAGCAGCTACCAAAGAATGGCAACCTCCAAGTTTCTTTCCTAGCAACTCACTTGTCATCACTAAGCCAATTATGCGATGAAGAGAACATGTACAAGTAAAGAGTTTCTCAGGGAGAACTGAGCCCACAACTCTCTACATGCCAATGAGGAAAATAAAGATTCCCTTCAGCCTTATATTCAAAATGGCCCGCAGAGCCCTGACTCTGATGTTTCTTTCTCTATTTAGTACCTCCAACGTGCTTTAGAAGGGAGAGACCTGAGTTGTTTCAAGTTGCCACATTCTACAGGTTTCACAAAAGAAGCCCTTCTCCTCCCATGTCTCGGCATCTAGCTGTTCCCAAGGGTGCACTGCTCACCACTCCCCAAACACACAGGCCGTCCTTCTTGTACGTTTCTCATCCTAGAGCAGATCCGCCGGTACTAAGAGACCTGGAATGCTTCCTAGAGCTCCAGAACCACACTGCATAACGCTACATGGATTCTGCTGCATGCCAACCTGTGGCACGATACAAGAGGAACGTTAGCTTGAGGCTAGTGTTCAATGGGGTCGCCCATTCACTACAGAATACGGAAGGATGAGCAGCTACCAAAGAATGGCAACCTCCATGTTTCTTTCCTAGAAACTCACTTGTCATCACAAAGGCAATTGTGCTATGAAGAGAACATGTGCAACTAAAGAGTCTCTCAGGGGGAATTGAGCCCACAACTCTCTAAATCCCGAAGAGGAAAATAAAGTTTCCCTTCAAGCCTTATTTCAAAAGGGTCCTCAGAGCCTTAACCCTGCTCGTTCTTTCTCTATTTTGTACCTTAAAGGTGCTTTAGAAGGGAGATACTTCCGTTGTTTCAACTTGCTACAATCTAGGCCTTTAACCAAATAAGCCCTTCACTGCCCCTGGCTCGGCATCTAGCTGTTCCCAACGCTGCATTGCTCACAAAGGCCCAAACACACAGGCCGTCCTTCTGGTACGTTACTCATCCTCGCGCCGACCCGCCAGTACTAAGGGACCTGGAGTGCTTCCTAGAGCTCAAGAACCACACTGCATAACGCTACATGGATTCTGCTGCATGCCACCCTGTGGCACGATACAAGAGGAACGTTAGCTTGAGGATAGTGTTCAATGGGTTCGCCAATTCACGACAGATTACTGAAGGATGAGCAGCTACCAAAGAAGGGCAACCTCCAAGTTTCTTTCCTTGCAACTCACTTGTCATCACTAAGCCAATTGTGCTATGAAGAGAACATGTACAAGTAAAGAGTTTCTCAGGGAGAACTGAGCCCACAACTCTCTAAATGCCAATGAGGAAAATAAAGATTCCCTTCAGCCTTATATTCAAAATGGCCCGCAGAGCCCTGACTCTGATGTTTCTTTCTCTATTTAGTACCTCCAACGTGCTTTAGAAGGGAGAGACTTGAGTTGTTTCAAGTTGCCACATTCTACAGGTTTCACAAAAGAAGCCCTTCTCCTCCCATGTCTCGGCATCTAGCTGTTCCCAAGGGTGCACTGCTCACCACTCCCCAAACACACAGGCCGTCCTTCTTGTACGTTTCTCATCCTAGAGCAGATCCGCCGGTACTAAGAGACCTGGAATGCTTCCTAGAGCTCCAGAACCACACTGAATAAGGCTACAAAGATTCTGCAGCATGCCAACAAGTGGCATGACACAAGAGGAACTTTAGCTCGAGGCTAGTGTTCAATGGGGTCGCCCATTCACTACAGAATACGGAAGGATGAGCAGCTACCAAAGAATGGCAACCTCCATGTTTCTTTCCTAGAAACTCACTTGTCATCACAAAGGCAATTGTGCTATGAAGAGAACATGTGCAACTAAAGAGTCTCTCAGGGGGAATTGAGCCCACAACTCTCTAAATCCCAAAGAGGAAAATAAAGTTTCCCTTCAAGCCTTATTTCAAAAGGGTCCTCAGACCTTAACCCTGCTCGTTCTTTCTCTATTTTGTACCCCTTAAAGGTGCTTTAGAAGGGAGATACTTCCGTTGTTTCAACTTGCCACAATCTAGAGGTTTAACCAAATAAGCCCTTCACTGCCCCTGGCTCGGCATCTAGCTGTTCCCAACGCTGCATTGCTTACAAAGGCCCAAACACACAGGCCGTCCTTCTGGTACGTTTCTTATCCTCTCGCCGACCCGCCAGTACTAAGAGACCTGGAATGCTTCCTAGAGCTCAAGAACCACACTGCATAACGCTACATGGATTCTGCTGCATGCCAACAAGTGGCATGATACAAGAGGAACGTTAGCTTGAGGCTAGTGGTCAAACGGGATTGCCAATTCACTGAAGATTACCAAAGGACGAGCACCAGCAAAGAATGGCACACTCCGAGTTTCTTTCCTAGAAACTCACTTGTCGTCACAAAGGCAATTGTGCTATGAAGGGAACTCGTGCAACTACAGTCTTTCTCAGGGAGAAGTGAGGCCCCAACTCTCTCAATCCCAATGAGGAAAATGAAGTTTCCCTTCAAGACTTATTTTCAAAGGGGCCAGCAGAGCATTGACCTTGCTGATTCTTTCTCTACTTTGTACCTCCAAGGTGCTTTAGAAGGGAGATACATGAGTTCTTTCAACTTGCAAAAATGTAGAGGTTTAACCAAAGAAGCCCTTCACAGCCTCTGACTCGGCATCTAGCTCTTCCCAACGCTGCATTGCTCACAAAGGCCCAAACACACAGGCCGTCCTCCTAGTACGTTGCTCATCCTAGTGTTGACCCGCCAGTACTGAGACCTGGAATGCTACCCAGAGCTCAAGAACCACAATGAATAACGCTACATGGATTCTGCTGCCTGCAACCAGCGGCCTGATACAAGAGGAACGTTAGCTTGAGGCTAGTGTTCAAAGGGCTCGCCAATTCACGACAGATTACTGAAGGATGAGCAGCTACCAAAGAATGGCAACCTCCAAGTTTCTTTCCTAGCAACTCACTTGTCATCACTAAGCCAATTATGCGATGAAGAGAACATGTACAAGTAAAGAGTTTCTCAGGGAGAACTGAGCCCACAACTCTCTACATGCCAATGAGGAAAATAAAGATTCCCTTCAGCCTTATATTCAAAATGGCCCGCAGAGCCCTGACTCTGATGTTTCTTTCTCTATTTAGTACCTCCAACGTGCTTTAGAAGGGAGAGACCTGAGTTGTTTCAAGTTGCCACATTCTACAGGTTTCACAAAAGAAGCCCTTCTCCTCCCATGTCTCGGCATCTAGCTGTTCCCAAGGGTGCACTGCTCACCACTCCCCAAACACACAAGCCGTCCTTCTTGTACGTTTCTCATCCTAGAGCAGATCCGCCGGTACTAAGAGACCTGGAATGCTTCCTAGAGCTCCAGAACCACACTGCATAACGCTACATGGATTCTGCTGCATGCCAACCTGTGGCACGATACAAGAGGAACGTTAGCTTGAGGCTAGTGTTCAATGGGGTCGCCCATTCACTACAGAATACGGAAGGATGAGCAGCTACCAAAGAATGGCAACCTCCATGTTTCTTTCCTAGAAACTCACTTGTCATCACAAAGGCAATTGTGCTATGAAGAGAACATGTGCAACTAAAGAGTCTCTCAGGGGGAATTGAGCCCACAACTCTCTAAATCCCAAAGAGGAAAATAAAGTTTCCCTTCAAGCCTTATTTCAAAAGGGTCCTCAGACCTTAACCCTGCTCGTTCTTTCTCTATTTTGTACCCCTTAAAGGTGCTTTAGAAGGGAGATACTTCCGTTGTTTCAACTTGCCACAATCTAGAGGTTTAACCAAATAAGCCCTTCACTGCCCCTGGCTCGGCATCTAGCTGTTCCCAACGCTGCATTGCTTACAAAGGCCCAAACACACAGGCCGTCCTTCTGGTACGTTTCTTATCCTCTCGCCGACCCGCCAGTACTAAGAGACCTGGAATGCTTCCTAGAGCTCAAGAACCACACTGCATAACGCTACATGGATTCTGCTGCATGCCAACAAGTGGCATGATACAAGAGGAACGTTAGCTTGAGGCTAGTGGTCAAACGGGATTGCCAATTCACTGAAGATTACCAAAGGACGAGCACCAGCAAAGAATGGCACACTCCGAGTTTCTTTCCTAGAAACTCACTTGTCGTCACAAAGGCAATTGTGCTATGAAGGGAACTCGTGCAACTACAGTCTTTCTCAGGGAGAAGTGAGGCCCCAACTCTCTCAATCCCAATGAGGAAAATGAAGTTTCCCTTCAAGACTTATTTTCAAAGGGGCCAGCAGAGCATTGACCTTGCTGATTCTTTCTCTACTTTGTACCTCCAAGGTGCTTTAGAAGGGAGATACATGAGTTCTTTCAACTTGCAAAAATGTAGAGGTTTAACCAAAGAAGCCCTTCACAGCCTCTGACTCGGCATCTAGCTCTTCCCAACGCTGCATTGCTCACAAAGGCCCAAACACACAGGCCGTCCTCCTAGTACGTTGCTCATCCTAGTGTTGACCCGCCAGTACTGAGACCTGGAATGCTACCCAGAGCTCAAGAACCACAATGAATAACGCTACATGGATTCTGCTGCCTGCAACCAGCGGCCTGATACAAGAGGAACGTTAGCTTGAGGCTAGTGTTCAAAGGGCTCGCCAATTCACGACAGATTACTGAAGGATGAGCAGCTACCAAAGAATGGCAACCTCCAAGTTTCTTTCCTAGCAACTCACTTGTCATCACTAAGCCAATTATGCGATGAAGAGAACATGTACAAGTAAAGAGTTTCTCAGGGAGAACTGAGCCCACAACTCTCTACATGCCAATGAGGAAAATAAAGATTCCCTTCAGCCTTATATTCAAAATGGCCCGCAGAGCCCTGACTCTGATGTTTCTTTCTCTATTTAGTACCTCCAACGTGCTTTAGAAGGGAGAGACCTGAGTTGTTTCAAGTTGCCACATTCTACAGGTTTCACAAAAGAAGCCCTTCTCCTCCCATGTCTCGGCATCTAGCTGTTCCCAAGGGTGCACTGCTCACCACTCCCCAAACACACAAGCCGTCCTTCTTGTACGTTTCTCATCCTAGAGCAGATCCGCCGGTACTAAGAGACCTGGAATGCTTCCTAGAGCTCCAGAACCACACTGCATAACGCTACATGGATTCTGCTGCATGCCAACCTGTGGCACGATACAAGAGGAACGTTAGCTTGAGGCTAGTGTTCAATGGGGTCGCCCATTCACTACAGAATACGGAAGGATGAGCAGCTACCAAAGAATGGCAACCTCCATGTTTCTTTCCTAGAAACTCACTTGTCATCACAAAGGCAATTGTGCTATGAAGAGAACATGTGCAACTAAAGAGTCTCTCAGGGGGAATTGAGCCCACAACTCTCTAAATCCCAAAGAGGAAAATAAAGTTTCCCTTCAAGCCTTATTTCAAAAGGGTCCTCAGACCTTAACCCTGCTCGTTCTTTCTCTATTTTGTACCCCTTAAAGGTGCTTTAGAAGGGAGATACTTCCGTTGTTTCAACTTGCCACAATCTAGAGGTTTAACCAAATAAGCCCTTCACTGCCCCTGGCTCGGCATCTAGCTGTTCCCAACGCTGCATTGCTTACAAAGGCCCAAACACACAGGCCGTCCTTCTGGTACGTTTCTTATCCTCTCGCCGACCCGCCAGTACTAAGAGACCTGGAATGCTTCCTAGAGCTCAAGAACCACACTGCATAACGCTACATGGATTCTGCTGCATGCCAACAAGTGGCATGATACAAGAGGAACGTTAGCTTGAGGCTAGTGGTCAAACGGGATTGCCAATTCACTGAAGATTACCAAAGGACGAGCACCAGCAAAGAATGGCACACTCCGAGTTTCTTTCCTAGAAACTCACTTGTCGTCACAAAGGCAATTGTGCTATGAAGGGAACTCGTGCAACTACAGTCTTTCTCAGGGAGAAGTGAGGCCCCAACTCTCTCAATCCCAATGAGGAAAATGAAGTTTCCCTTCAAGACTTATTCTCAAAGGGGCCAGCAGAGCATTGACCTTGCTGATTCTTTCTCTACTTTGTACCTCCAAGGTGCTTTAGAAGGGAGATACATGAGTTCTTTCAACTTGCAAAAATGTAGAGGTTTAACCAAAGAAGCCCTTCACAGCCTCTGACTCGGCATCTAGCTCTTCCCAACGCTGCATTGCTCACAAAGGCCCAAACACACAGGCCGTCCTCCTAGTACGTTGCTCATCCTAGTGTTGACCCGCCAGTACTGAGACCTGGAATGCTACCCAGAGCTCAAGAACCACAATGAATAACGCTACATGGATTCTGCTGCCTGCAACCAGCGGCCTGATACAAGAGGAACGTTAGCTTGAGGCTAGTGTTCAAAGGGCTCGTCAATTCACGACAGATTACTGAAGGATGAGCAGCTACCAAAGAATGGCAACCTCCAAGTTTCTTTCCTAGCAACTCACTTGTCATCACTAAGCCAATTATGCGATGAAGAGAACATGTACAAGTAAAGAGTTTCTCAGGGAGAACTGAGCCCACAACTCTCTAAATGCCAATGAGGAAAATAAAGATTCCCTTCAGCCTTATATTCAAAATGGCCCACAGAGCCCTGACTCTGATGTTTCTTTCTCTATTTAGTACCTCCAACGTGCTTTAGAAGGGAGAGACCTGAGTTGTTTCAAGTTGCCACATTCTACAGGTTTCACAAAAGAAGCCCTTCTCCTCCCATGTCTCAGCATCTAGCTGTTCCCAAGGGTGCACTGCTCACCACTCCCCAAACACACAGGCCGTCCTTCTTGTACGTTTCTCATCCTAGAGCAGATCCGCCGGTACTAAGAGACCTGGAATGCTTCCTAGAGCTCCAGAACCACACTGCATAACGCTACATGGATTCTGCTGCATGCCAACCTGTGGCACGATACAAGAGGAACGTTAGCTTGAGGCTAGTGTTCAATGGGGTCGCCCATTCACTACAGAATACGGAAGGATGAGCAGCTACCAAAGAATGGCAACCTCCATGTTTCTTTCCTAGAAACTCACTTGTCATCACAAAGGCAATTGTGCTATGAAGAGAACATGTGCAACTAAAGAGTCTCTCAGGGGGAATTGAGCCCACAACTCTCTAAATCCCGAAGAGGAAAATAAAGTTTCCCTTCAAGCCTTATTTCAAAAGGGTCCTCAGAGCCTTAACCCTGCTCGTTCTTTCTCTATTTTGTACCTTAAAGGTGCTTTAGAAGGGAGATAATTCCGTTGTTTCAACTTGCTACAATCTAGGCCTTTAACCAAATAAGCCCTTCACTGCCCCTGGCTCGGCATCTAGCTGTTCCCAACGCTGCATTGCTCACAAAGGCCCAAACACACAGGCCGTCCTTCTGGTACGTTACTCATCCTCGCGCCGACCCGCCAGTACTAAGGGACCTGGAGTGCTTCCTAGAGCTCAAGAACCACACTGCATAACGCTACATGGATTCAGCTGCATGCCACCCTGTGGCACGATACAAGAGGAACGTTAGCTTGAGGCTAGTGTTCAAAGGGCTCGCCAATTCACGACAGATTACTGAAGGATGAGCAGCTACCAAAGAAGGGCAACCTCCAAGTTTCTTTCCTAGCAACTCACTTGTCATCACTAAGCCAATTATGCGATGAAGAGAACATGTACAAGTAAAGAGTTTCTCAGGGAGAACTGAGCCCACAACTCTCTACATGCCAATGAGGAAAATAAAGATTCCCTTCAGCCTTATATTCAAAATGGCCCGCAGAGCCCTGACTCTGATGTTTCTTTCTCTATTTAGTACCTCCAACGTGCTTTAGAAGGGAGAGACCTGAGTTGTTTCAAGTTGCCACATTCTACAGGTTTCAAAAAAGAAGCCCTTCTCCTCCCATGTCTCGGCATCTAGCTGTTCCCAAGGGTGCACTGCTCACCACTCCCCAAACACACAAGCCGTCCTTCTTGTACGTTTCTCATCCTAGAGCAGATCCGCCGGTACTAAGAGACCTGGAATGCTTCCTAGAGCTCCAGAACCACACTGCATAACGCTACATGGATTCTGCTGCATGCCAACCTGTGGCACGATACAAGAGGAACGTTAGCTTGAGGCTAGTGTTCAATGGGGTCGCCCATTCACTACAGAATACGGAAGGATGAGCAGCTACCAAAGAATGGCAACCTCCATGTTTCTTTCCTAGAAACTCACTTGTCATCACAAAGGCAATTGTGCTATGAAGAGAACATGTGCAACTAAAGAGTCTCTCAGGGGGAATTGAGCCCACAACTCTCTAAATCCCGAAGAGGAAAATAAAGTTTCCCTTCAAGCCTTATTTCAAAAGGGTCCTCAGAGCCTTAACCCTGCTCGTTCTTTCTCTATTTTGTACCTTAAAGGTGCTTTAGAAGGGAGATACTTCCGTTGTTTCAACTTGCTACAATCTAGGCCTTTAACCAAATAAGCCCTTCACTGCCCCTGGCTCGGCATCTAGCTGTTCCCAACGCTGCATTGCTCACAAAGGCCCAAACACACAGGCCGTCCTCCTAGTACGTTGCTCATCCTAGTGTTGACCCGCCAGTACTGAGACCTGGAATGCTACCCAGAGCTCAAGAACCACAATGAATAACGCTACATGGATTCTGCTGCCTGCAACCAGCGGCCTGATACAAGAGGAACGTTAGCTTGAGGCTAGTGTTCAAAGGGCTCGCCAATTCACGACAGATTACTGAAGGATGAGCAGCTACCAAAGAATGGCAACCTCCAAGTTTCTTTCCTAGCAACTCACTTGTCATCACTAAGCCAATTATGCGATGAAGAGAACATGTACAAGTAAAGAGTTTCTCAGGGAGAACTGAGCCCACAACTCTCTACATGCCAATGAGGAAAATAAAGATTCCCTTCAGCCTTATATTCAAAATGGCCCGCAGAGCCCTGACTCTGATGTTTCTTTCTCTATTTAGTACCTCCAACGTGCTTTAGAAGGGAGAGACCTGAGTTGTTTCAAGTTGCCACATTCTACAGGTTTCACAAAAGAAGCCCTTCTCCTCCCATGTCTCGGCATCTAGCTGTTCCCAAGGGTGCACTGCTCACCACTCCCCAAACACACAGGCCGTCCTTCTTGTACGTTTCTCATCCTAGAGCAGATCCGCCGGTACTAAGAGACCTGGAATGCTTCCTAGAGCTCCAGAACCACACTGCATAACGCTACATGGATTCTGCTGCATGCCAACCTGTGGCACGATACAAGAGGAACGTTAGCTTGAGGCTAGTGTTCAATGGGGTCGCCCATTCACTACAGAATACGGAAGGATGAGCAGCTACCAAAGAATGGCAACCTCCATGTTTCTTTCCTAGAAACTCACTTGTCATCACAAAGGCAATTGTGCTATGAAGAGAACATGTGCAACTAAAGAGTCTCTCAGGGGGAATTGAGCCCACAACTCTCTAAATCCCGAAGAGGAAAATAAAGTTTCCCTTCAAGCCTTATTTCAAAAGGGTCCTCAGAGCCTTAACCCTGCTCGTTCTTTCTCTATTTTGTACCTTAAAGGTGCTTTAGAAGGGAGATACTTCCGTTGTTTCAACTTGCTACAATCTAGGCCTTTAACCAAATAAGCCCTTCACTGCCCCTGGCTCGGCATCTAGCTGTTCCCAACGCTGCATTGCTCACAAAGGCCCAAACACACAGGCCGTCCTTCTGGTACGTTACTCATCCTCGCGCCGACCCGCCAGTACTAAGGGACCTGGAGTGCTTCCTAGAGCTCAAGAACCACACTGCATAACGCTACATGGATTCTGCTGCATGCCACCCTGTGGCACGATACAAGAGGAACGTTAGCTTGAGGATAGTGTTCAATGGGCTCGCCAATTCACGACAGATTACTGAAGGATGAGCAGCTACCAAAGAAGGGCAACCTCCAAGTTTCTTTCCTTGCAACTCACTTGTCATCACTAAGCCAATTGTGCTATGAAGAGAACATGTACAAGTAAAGAGTTTCTCAGGGAGAACTGAGCCCAAAACTCTCTAAATGCCAATGAGGAAAATAAAGATTCCCTTCAGCCTTATATTCAAAATGGCCCGCAGAGCCCTGACTCTGATGTTTCTTTCTCTATTTAGTACCTCCAACGTGCTTTAGAAGGGAGAGACTTGAGTTGTTTCAAGTTGCCACATTCTACAGGTTTCACAAAAGAAGCCCTTCTCCTCCCATGTCTCGGCATCTAGCTGTTCCCAAGGGTGCACTGCTCACCACTCCCCAAACACACAGGCCGTCCTTCTTGTACGTTTCTCATCCTAGAGCAGATCCGCCGGTACTAAGAGACCTGGAATGCTTCCTAGAGCTCCAGAACCACACTGAATAAGGCTACAAAGATTCTGCAGCATGCCAACAAGTGGCATGACACAAGAGGAACTTTAGCTCGAGGCTAGTGTTCAATGGGGTCGCCCATTCACTACAGAATACGGAAGGATGAGCAGCTACCAAAGAATGGCAACCTCCATGTTTCTTTCCTAGAAACTCACTTGTCATCACAAAGGCAATTGTGCTATGAAGAGAACATGTGCAACTAAAGAGTCTCTCAGGGGGAATTGAGCCCACAACTCTCTAAATCCCAAAGAGGAAAATAAAGTTTCCCTTCAAGCCTTATTTCAAAAGGGTCCTCAGACCTTAACCCTGCTCGTTCTTTCTCTATTTTGTACCCCTTAAAGGTGCTTTAGAAGGGAGATACTTCCGTTTTTTCAACTTGCCACAATCTAGAGGTTTAACCAAATAAGCCCTTCACTGCCCCTGGCTCGGCATCTAGCTGTTCCCAACGCTGCATTGCTTACAAAGGCCCAAACACACAGGCCGTCCTTCTGGTACGTTTCTTATCCTCTCGCCGACCCGCCAGTACTAAGAGACCTGGAATGCTTCCTAGAGCTCAAGAACCACACTGCATAACGCTACATGGATTCTGCTGCATGCCAACAAGTGGCATGATACAAGAGGAACGTTAGCTTGAGGCTAGTGGTCAAACGGGATTGCCAATTCACTGAAGATTACCAAAGGACGAGCACCAGCAAAGAATGGCACACTCCGAGTTTCTTTCCTAGAAACTCACTTGTCGTCACAAAGGCAATTGTGCTATGAAGGGAACTCGTGCAACTACAGTCTTTCTCAGGGAGAAGTGAGGCCCCAACTCTCTCAATCCCAATGAGGAAAATGAAGTTTCCCTTCAAGACTTATTTTCAAAGGGGCCAGCAGAGCATTGACCTTGCTGATTCTTTCTCTACTTTGTACCTCCAAGGTGCTTTAGAAGGGAGATACATGAGTTCTTTCAACTTGCAAAAATGTAGAGGTTTAACCAAAGAAGCCCTTCACAGCCTCTGACTCGGCATCTAGCTCTTCCCAACGCTGCATTGCTCACAAAGGCCCAAACACACAGGCCGTCCTCCTAGTACGTTGCTCATCCTAGTGTTGACCCGCCAGTACTGAGACCTGGAATGCTACCCAGAGCTCAAGAACCACAATGAATAACGCTACATGGATTCTGCTGCCTGCAACCAGCGGCCTGATACAAGAGGAACGTTAGCTTGAGGCTAGTGTTCAAAGGGCTCGCCAATTCACGACAGATTACTGAAGGATGAGCAGCTACCAAAGAATGGCAACCTCCAAGTTTCTTTCCTAGCAACTCACTTGTCATCACTAAGCCAATTATGCGATGAAGAGAACATGTACAAGTAAAGAGTTTCTCAGGGAGAACTGAGCCCACAACTCTCTACATGCCAATGAGGAAAATAAAGATTCCCTTCAGCCTTATATTCAAAATGGCCCGCAGAGCCCTGACTCTGATGTTTCTTTCTCTATTTAGTACCTCCAACGTGCTTTAGAAGGGAGAGACCTGAGTTGTTTCAAGTTGCCACATTCTACAGGTTTCACAAAAGAAGCCCTTCTCCTCCCATGTCTCGGCATCTAGCTGTTCCCAAGGGTGCACTGCTCACCACTCCCCAAACACACAAGCCGTCCTTCTTGTACGTTTCTCATCCTAGAGCAGATCCGCCGGTACTAAGAGACCTGGAATGCTTCCTAGAGCTCCAGAACCACACTGCATAACGCTACATGGATTCTGCTGCATGCCAACCTGTGGCACGATACAAGAGGAAAGTTAGCTTGAGGCTAGTGTTCAATGGGGTCGCCCATTCACTACAGAATACGGAAGGATGAGCAGCTACCAAAGAATGGCAACCTCCATGTTTCTTTCCTAGAAACTCACTTGTCATCACAAAGGCAATTGTGCTATGAAGAGAACATGTGCAACTAAAGAGTCTCTCAGGGGGAATTGAGCCCACAACTCTCTAAATCCCAAAGAGGAAAATAAAGTTTCCCTTCAAGCCTTATTTCAAAAGGGTCCTCAGACCTTAACCCTGCTCGTTCTTTCTCTATTTTGTACCCCTTAAAGGTGCTTTAGAAGGGAGATACTTCCGTTGTTTCAACTTGCCACAATCTAGAGGTTTAACCAAATAAGCCCTTCACTGCCCCTGGCTCGGCATCTAGCTGTTCCCAACGCTGCATTGCTTACAAAGGCCCAAACACACAGGCCGTCCTTCTGGTACGTTTCTTATCCTCTCGCCGACCCGCCAGTACTAAGAGACCTGGAATGCTTCCTAGAGCTCAAGAACCACACTGCATAACGCTACATGGATTCTGCTGCATGCCAACAAGTGGCATGATACAAGAGGAACGTTAGCTTGAGGCTAGTGGTCAAACGGGATTGCCAATTCACTGAAGATTACCAAAGGACGAGCACCAGCAAAGAATGGCACACTCCGAGTTTCTTTCCTAGAAACTCACTTGTCGTCACAAAGGCAATTGTGCTATGAAGGGAACTCGTGCAACTACAGTCTTTCTCAGGGAGAAGTGAGGCCCCAACTCTCTCAATCCCAATGAGGAAAATGAAGTTTCCCTTCAAGACTTATTTTCAAAGGGGCCAGCAGAGCATTGACCTTGCTGATTCTTTCTCTACTTTGTACCTCCAAGGTGCTTTAGAAGGGAGATACATGAGTTCTTTCAACTTGCAAAAATGTAGAGGTTTAACCAAAGAAGCCCTTCACAGCCTCTGACTCGGCATCTAGCTCTTCCCAACGCTGCATTGCTCACAAAGGCCCAAACACACAGGCCGTCCTCCTAGTACGTTGCTCATCCTAGTGTTGACCCGCCAGTACTGAGACCTGGAATGCTACCCAGAGCTCAAGAACCACAATGAATAACGCTACATGGATTCTGCTGCCTGCAACCAGCGGCCTGATACAAGAGGAACGTTAGCTTGAGGCTAGTGTTCAAAGGGCTCGTCAATTCACGACAGATTACTGAAGGATGAGCAGCTACCAAAGAATGGCAACCTCCAAGTTTCTTTCCTAGCAACTCACTTGTCATCACTAAGCCAATTATGCGATGAAGAGAACATGTACAAGTAAAGAGTTTCTCAGGGAGAACTGAGCCCACAACTCTCTAAATGCCAATGAGGAAAATAAAGATTCCCTTCAGCCTTATATTCAAAATGGCCCGCAGAGCCCTGACTCTGATGTTTCTTTCTCTATTTAGTACCTCCAACGTGCTTTAGAAGGGAGAGACCTGAGTTGTTTCAAGTTGCCACATTCTACAGGTTTCACAAAAGAAGCCCTTCTCCTCCCATGTCTCAGCATCTAGCTGTTCCCAAGGGTGCACTGCTCACCACTCCCCAAACACACAGGCCGTCCTTCTTGTACGTTTCTCATCCTAGAGCAGATCCGCCGGTACTAAGAGACCTGGAATGCTTCCTAGAGCTCCAGAACCACACTGCATAACGCTACATGGATTCTGCTGCATGCCAACCTGTGGCACGATACAAGAGGAACGTTAGCTTGAGGCTAGTGTTCAATGGGGTCGCCCATTCACTACAGAATACGGAAGGATGAGCAGCTACCAAAGAATGGCAACCTCCATGTTTCTTTCCTAGAAACTCACTTGTCATCACAAAGGCAATTGTGCTATGAAGAGAACATGTGCAACTAAAGAGTCTCTCAGGGGGAATTGAGCCCACAACTCTCTAAATCCCGAAGAGGAAAATAAAGTTTCCCTTCAAGCCTTATTTCAAAAGGGTCCTCAGAGCCTTAACCCTGCTCGTTCTTTCTCTATTTTGTACCTTAAAGGTGCTTTAGAAGGGAGATACTTCCGTTGTTTCAACTTGCTACAATCTAGGCCTTTAACCAAATAAGCCCTTCACTGCCCCTGGCTCGGCATCTAGCTGTTCCCAACGCTGCATTGCTCACAAAGGCCCAAACACACAGGCCGTCCTTCTGGTACGTTACTCATCCTCGCGCCGACCCGCCAGTACTAAGGGACCTGGAGTGCTTCCTAGAGCTCAAGAACCACACTGCATAACGCTACATGGATTCTGCTGCATGCCACCCTGTGGCACGATACAAGAGGAACGTTAGCTTGAGGCTAGTGTTCAAAGGGCTCGCCAATTCACGACAGATTACTGAAGGATGAGCAGCTACCAAAGAAGGGCAACCTCCAAGTTTCTTTCCTAGCAACTCACTTGTCATCACTAAGCCAATTATGCGATGAAGAGAACATGTACAAGTAAAGAGTTTCTCAGGGAGAACTGAGCCCACAACTCTCTACATGCCAATGAGGAAAATAAAGATTCCCTTCAGCCTTATATTCAAAATGGCCCGCAGAGCCCTGACTCTGATGTTTCTTTCTCTATTTAGTACCTCCAACGTGCTTTAGAAGGGAGAGACCTGAGTTGTTTCAAGTTGCCACATTCTACAGGTTTCACAAAAGAAGCCCTTCTCCTCCCATGTCTCGGCATCTAGCTGTTCCCAAGGGTGCACTGCTCACCACTCCCCAAACACACAAGCCGTCCTTCTTGTACGTTTCTCATCCTAGAGCAGATCCGCCGGTACTAAGAGACCTGGAATGCTTCCTAGAGCTCCAGAACCACACTGCATAACGCTACATGGATTCTGCTGCATGCCAACCTGTGGCACGATACAAGAGGAACGTTAGCTTGAGGCTAGTGTTCAATGGGGTCGCCCATTCACTACAGAATACGGAAGGATGAGCAGCTACCAAAGAATGGCAACCTCCATGTTTCTTTCCTAGAAACTCACTTGTCATCACAAAGGCAATTGTGCTATGAAGAGAACATGTGCAACTAAAGAGTCTCTCAGGGGGAATTGAGCCCACAACTCTCTAAATCCCAAAGAGGAAAATAAAGTTTCCCTTCAAGCCTTATTTCAAAAGGGTCCTCAGAGCCTTAACCCTGCTCGTTCTTTCTCTATTTTGTACCTTAAAGGTGCTTTAGAAGGGAGATACTTCCGTTGTTTCAACTTGCTACAATCTAGGCCTTTAACCAAATAAGCCCTTCACTGCCCCTGGCTCGGCATCTAGCTGTTCCCAACGCTGCATTGCTCACAAAGGCCCAAACACACAGGCCGTCCTTCTGGTACGTTACTCATCCTCGCGCCGACCCGCCAGTACTAAGGGACCTGGAGTGCTTCCTAGAGCTCAAGAACCACACTGCATAACGCTACATGGATTCTGCTGCATGCCACCCTGTGGCACGATACAAGAGGAACGTTAGCTTGAGGCTAGTGTTCAAAGGGCTCGCCAATTCACGACAGATTACTGAAGGATGAGCAGCTACCAAAGAAGGGCAACCTCCAAGTTTCTTTCCTTGCAACTCACTTGTCATCACTAAGCCAATTGTGCTATGAAGAGAACATGTACAAGTAAAGAGTTTCTCAGGGAGAACTGAGCCCACAACTCTCTAAATGCCAATGAGGAAAATAAAGATTCCCTTCAGCCTTATATTCAAAATGGCCCGCAGAGCCCTGACTCTGATGTTTCTTTCTCTATTTAGTACCTCCAACGTGCTTTAGAAGGGAGAGACTTGAGTTGTTTCAAGTTGCCACATTCTACAGGTTTCACAAAAGAAGCCCTTCTCCTCCCATGTCTCGGCATCTAGCTGTTCCCAAGGGTGCACTGCTCACCACTCCCCAAACACACAGGCCGTCCTTCTTGTACGTTTCTCATCCTAGAGCAGATCCGCCGGTACTAAGAGACCTGGAATGCTTCCTAGAGCTCCAGAACCACACTGAATAAGGCTACAAAGATTCTGCAGCATGCCAACAAGTGGCATGACACAAGAGGAACTTTAGCTCGAGGCTAGTGTTCAATGGGGTCGCCCATTCACTACAGAATACGGAAGGATGAGCAGCTACCAAAGAATGGCAACCTCCATGTTTCTTTCCTAGAAACTCACTTGTCATCACAAAGGCAATTGTGCTATGAAGAGAACATGTGCAACTAAAGAGTCTCTCAGGGGGAATTGAGCCCACAACTCTCTAAATCCCAAAGAGGAAAATAAAGTTTCCCTTCAAGCCTTATTTCAAAAGGGTCCTCAGACCTTAACCCTGCTCGTTCTTTCTCTATTTTGTACCCCTTAAAGGTGCTTTAGAAGGGAGATACTTCCGTTGTTTCAACTTGCCACAATCTAGAGGTTTAACCAAATAAGCCCTTCACTGCCCCTGGCTCGGCATCTAGCTGTTCCCAACGCTGCATTGCTTACAAAGGCCCAAACACACAGGCCGTCCTTCTGGTACGTTTCTTATCCTCTCGCCGACCCGCCAGTACTAAGAGACCTGGAATGCTTCCTAGAGCTCAAGAACCACACTGCATAACGCTACATGGATTCTGCTGCATGCCAACAAGTGGCATGATACAAGAGGAACGTTAGCTTGAGGCTAGTGGTCAAACGGGATTGCCAATTCACTGAAGATTACCAAAGGACGAGCACCAGCAAAGAATGGCACACTCCGAGTTTCTTTCCTAGAAACTCACTTGTCGTCACAAAGGCAATTGTGCTATGAAGGGAACTCGTGCAACTACAGTCTTTCTCAGGGAGAAGTGAGGCCCCAACTCTCTCAATCCCAATGAGGAAAATGAAGTTTCCCTTCAAGACTTATTTTCAAAGGGGCCAGCAGAGCATTGACCTTGCTGATTCTTTCTCTACTTTGTACCTCCAAGGTGCTTTAGAAGGGAGATACATGAGTTCTTTCAACTTGCAAAAATGTAGAGGTTTAACCAAAGAAGCCCTTCACAGCCTCTGACTCGGCATCTAGCTCTTCCCAACGCTGCATTGCTCACAAAGGCCCAAACACACAGGCCGTCCTCCTAGTACGTTGCTCATCCTAGTGTTGACCCGCCAGTACTGAGACCTGGAATGCTACCCAGAGCTCAAGAACCACAATGAATAACGCTACATGGATTCTGCTGCCTGCAACCAGCGGCCTGATACAAGAGGAACGTTAGCTTGAGGCTAGTGTTCAAAGGGCTCGCCAATTCACGACAGATTACTGAAGGATGAGCAGCTACCAAAGAATGGCAACCTCCAAGTTTCTTTCCTAGCAACTCACTTGTCATCACTAAGCCAATTATGCGATGAAGAGAACATGTACAAGTAAAGAGTTTCTCAGGGAGAACTGAGCCCACAACTCTCTACATGCCAATGAGGAAAATAAAGATTCCCTTCAGCCTTATATTCAAAATGGCCCGCAGAGCCCTGACTCTGATGTTTCTTTCTCTATTTAGTACCTCCAACGTGCTTTAGAAGGGAGAGACCTGAGTTGTTTCAAGTTGCCACATTCTACAGGTTTCACAAAAGAAGCCCTTCTCCTCCCATGTCTCGGCATCTAGCTGTTCCCAAGGGTGCACTGCTCACCACTCCCCAAACACACAAGCCGTCCTTCTTGTACGTTTCTCATCCTAGAGCAGATCCGCCGGTACTAAGAGACCTGGAATGCTTCCTAGAGCTCCAGAACCACACTGCATAACGCTACATGGATTCTGCTGCATGCCAACCTGTGGCACGATACAAGAGGAACGTTAGCTTGAGGCTAGTGTTCAATGGGGTCGCCCATTCACTACAGAATACGGAAGGATGAGCAGCTACCAAAGAATGGCAACCTCCATGTTTCTTTCCTAGAAACTCACTTGTCATCACAAAGGCAATTGTGCTATGAAGAGAACATGTGCAACTAAAGAGTCTCTCAGGGGGAATTGAGCCCACAACTCTCTAAATCCCGAAGAGGAAAATAAAGTTTCCCTTCAAGCCTTATTTCAAAAGGGTCCTCAGAGCCTTAACCCTGCTCGTTCTTTCTCTATTTTGTACCTTAAAGGTGCTTTAGAAGGGAGATACTTCCGTTGTTTCAACTTGCTACAATCTAGGCCTTTAACCAAATAAGCCCTTCACTGCCCCTGGCTCGGCATCTAGCTGTTCCCAACGCTGCATTGCTCACAAAGGCCCAAACACACAGGCCGTCCTTCTGGTACGTTACTCATCCTCGCGCCGACCCGCCAGTACTAAGGGACCTGGAGTGCTTCCTAGAGCTCAAGAACCACACTGCATAACGCTACATGGATTCTGCTGCATGCCACCCTGTGTCACGATACAAGAGGAACGTTACCTTGAGGATAGTGTTCAATGGGCTCGCCAATTCACGACAGATTACTGAAGGATGAGCAGCTACCAAAGAAGGGCAACCTCCAAGTTTCTTTCCTTGCAACTCACTTGTCATCACTAAGCCAATTGTGCTATGAAGAGAACATGTACAAGTAAAGAGTTTCTCAGGGAGAACTGAGCCCACAACTCTCTAAATGCCAATGAGGAAAATAAAGATTCCCTTCAGCCTTATATTCAAAATGGCCCGCAGAACCCTGACTCTGATGTTTCTTTCTCTATTTAGTACCTCCAACGTGCTTTAGAAGGGAGAGACTTGAGTTGTTTCAAGTTGCCACATTCTACAGGTTTCACAAAAGAAGCCCTTCTCCTCCCATGTCTCGGCATCTAGCTGTTCCCAAGGGTGCACTGCTCACCACTCCCCAAACACACAGGCCGTCCTTCTTGTACGTTTCTCATCCTAGAGCAGATCCGCCGGTACTAAGAGACCTGGAATGCTTCCTAGAGCTCCAGAACCACACTGAATAAGGCTACAAAGATTCTGCAGCATGCCAACAAGTGGCATGACACAAGAGGAACTTTAGCTCGAGGCTAGTGTTCAATGGGGTCGCCCATTCACTACAGAATACGGAAGGATGAGCAGCTACCAAAGAATGGCAACCTCCATGTTTCTTTCCTAGAAACTCACTTGTCATCACAAAGGCAATTGTGCTATGAAGAGAACATGTGCAACTAAAGAGTCTCTCAGGGGGAATTGAGCCCACAACTCTCTAAATCCCGAAGAGGAAAATAAAGTTTCCCTTCAAGCCTTATTTCAAAAGGGTCCTCAGAGCCTTAACCCTGCTCGTTCTTTCTCTATTTTGTACCTTAAAGGTGCTTTAGAAGGGAGATACTTCCGTTGTTTCAACTTGCTACAATCTAGGCCTTTAACCAAATAAGCCCTTCACTGCCCCTGGCTCGGCATCTAGCTGTTCCCAACGCTGCATTGCTCACAAAGGCCCAAACACACAGGCCGTCCTTCTGGTACGTTACTCATCCTCGCGCCGACCCGCCAGTACTAAGGGACCTGGAGTGCTTCCTAGAGCTCAAGAACCACACTGCATAACGCTACATGGATTCTGCTGCATGCCAACCTGTGGCACGATACAAGAGGAACGTTAGCTTGAGGCTAGTGTTCAAAGGGCTCGCCAATTCACGACAGATTACTGAAGGATGAGCAGCTACCAAAGAAGGGCAACCTCCAAGTTTCTTTCCTAGCAACTCACTTGTCATCACTAAGCCAATTATGCGATGAAGAGAACATGTACAAGTAAAGAGTTTCTCAGGGAGAACTGAGCCCACAACTCTCTACATGCCAATGAGGAAAATAAAGATTCCCTTCAGCCTTATATTCAAAATGGCCCGCAGAGCCCTGACTCTGATGTTTCTTTCTCTATTTAGTACCTCCAACGTGCTTTAGAAGGGAGAGACCTGAGTTGTTTCAAGTTGCCACATTCTACAGGTTTCACAAAAGAAGCCCTTCTCCTCCCATGTCTCGGCATCTAGCTGTTCCCAAGGGTGCACTGCTCACCACTCCCCAAACACACAAGCCGTCCTTCTTGTACGTTTCTCATCCTAGAGCAGATCCGCCGGTACTAAGAGACCTGGAATGCTTCCTAGAGCTCCAGAACCACACTGCATAACGCTACATGGATTCTGCTGCATGCCAACCTGTGGCACGATACAAGAGGAACGTTAGCTTGAGGCTAGTGTTCAATGGGGTCGCCCATTCACTACAGAATACGGAAGGATGAGCAGCTACCAAAGAATGGCAACCTCCATGTTTCTTTCCTAGAAACTCACTTGTCATCACAAAGGCAATTGTGCTATGAAGAGAACATGTGCAACTAAAGAGTCTCTCAGGGGGAATTGAGCCCACAACTCTCTAAATCCCGAAGAGGAAAATAAAGTTTCCCTTCAAGCCTTATTTCAAAAGGGTCCTCAGAGCCTTAACCCTGCTCGTTCTTTCTCTATTTTGTACCTTAAAGGTGCTTTAGAAGGGAGATACTTCCGTTGTTTCAACTTGCTACAATCTAGGCCTTTAACCAAATAAGCCCTTCACTGCCCCTGGCTCGGCATCTAGCTGTTCCCAACGCTGCATTGCTCACAAAGGCCCAAACACACAGGCCGTCCTTCTGGTACGTTACTCATCCTCGCGCCGACCCGCCAGTACTAAGGGACCTGGAGTGCTTCCTAGAGCTCAAGAACCACACTGCATAACGCTACATGGATTCTGCTGCATGCCACCCTGTGGCACGATACAAGAGGAACGTTAGCTTGAGGCTAGTGTTCAAAGGGCTCGCCAATTCACGACAGATTACTGAAGGATGAGCAGCTACCAAAGAAGGGCAACCTCCAAGTTTCTTTCCTTGCAACTCACTTGTCATCACTAAGCCAATTGTGCTATGAAGAGAACATGTACAAGTAAAGAGTTTCTCAGGGAGAACTGAGCCCACAACTCTCTAAATGCCAATGAGGAAAATAAAGATTCCCTTCAGCCTTATATTCAAAATGGCCCGCAGAGCCCTGACTCTGATGTTTCTTTCTCTATTTAGTACCTCCAACGTGCTTTAGAAGGGAGAGACTTGAGTTGTTTCAAGTTGCCACATTCTACAGGTTTCACAAAAGAAGCCCTTCTCCTCCCATGTCTCGGCATCTAGCTGTTCCCAAGGGTGCACTGCTCACCACTCCCCAAACACACAGGCCGTCCTTCTTGTACGTTTCTCATCCTAGAGCAGATCCGCCGGTACTAAGAGACCTGGAATGCTTCCTAGAGCTCCAGAACCACACTGAATAAGGCTACAAAGATTCTGCAGCATGCCAACAAGTGGCATGACACAAGAGGAACTTTAGCTCGAGGCTAGTGTTCAATGGGGTCGCCCATTCACTACAGAATACGGAAGGATGAGCAGCTACCAAAGAATGGCAACCTCCATGTTTCTTTCCTAGAAACTCACTTGTCATCACAAAGGCAATTGTGCTATGAAGAGAACATGTGCAACTAAAGAGTCTCTCAGGGGGAATTGAGCCCACAACTCTCTAAATCCCGAAGAGGAAAATAAAGTTTCCCTTCAAGCCTTATTTCAAAAGGGTCCTCAGAGCCTTAACCCTGCTCGTTCTTTCTCTATTTTGTACCTTAAAGGTGCTTTAGAAGGGAGATACTTCCGTTGTTTCAACTTGCTACAATCTAGGCCTTTAACCAAATAAGCCCTTCACTGCCCCTGGCTCGGCATCTAGCTGTTCCCAACGCTGCATTGCTCACAAAGGCCCAAACACACAGGCCGTCCTTCTGGTACGTTACTCATCCTCGCGCCGACCCGCCAGTACTAAGGGACCTGGAGTGCTTCCTAGAGCTCAAGAACCACACTGCATAACGCTACATGGATTCTGCTGCATGCCAACCTGTGGCACGATACAAGAGGAACGTTAGCTTGAGGCTAGTGTTCAAAGGGCTCGCCAATTCACGACAGATTACTGAAGGATGAGCAGCTACCAAAGAAGGGCAACCTCCAAGTTTCTTTCCTAGCAACTCACTTGTCATCACTAAGCCAATTATGCGATGAAGAGAACATGTACAAGTAAAGAGTTTCTCAGGGAGAACTGAGCCCACAACTCTCTACATGCCAATGAGGAAAATAAAGATTCCCTTCAGCCTTATATTCAAAATGGCCCGCAGAGCCCTGACTCTGATGTTTCTTTCTCTATTTAGTACCTCCAACGTGCTTTAGAAGGGAGAGACCTGAGTTGTTTCAAGTTGCCACATTCTACAGGTTTCACAAAAGAAGCCCTTCTCCTCCCATGTCTCGGCATCTAGCTGTTCCCAAGGGTGCACTGCTCACCACTCCCCAAACACACAAGCCGTCCTTCTTGTACGTTTCTCATCCTAGAGCAGATCCGCCGGTACTAAGAGACCTGGAATGCTTCCTAGAGCTCCAGAACCACACTGCATAACGCTACATGGATTCTGCTGCATGCCAACCTGTGGCACGATACAAGAGGAACGTTAGCTTGAGGCTAGTGTTCAATGGGGTCGCCCATTCACTACAGAATACGGAAGGATGAGCAGCTACCAAAGAATGGCAACCTCCATGTTTCTTTCCTAGAAACTCACTTGTCATCACAAAGGCAATTGTGCTATGAAGAGAACATGTGCAACTAAAGAGTCTCTCAGGGGGAATTGAGCCCACAACTCTCTAAATCCCGAAGAGGAAAATAAAGTTTCCCTTCAAGCCTTATTTCAAAAGGGTCCTCAGAGCCTTAACCCTGCTCGTTCTTTCTCTATTTTGTACCTTAAAGGTGCTTTAGAAGGGAGATACTTCCGTTGTTTCAACTTGCTACAATCTAGGCCTTTAACCAAATAAGCCCTTCACTGCCCCTGGCTCGGCATCTAGCTGTTCCCAACGCTGCATTGCTCACAAAGGCCCAAACACACAGGCCGTCCTTCTGGTACGTTACTCATCCTCGCGCCGACCCGCCAGTACTAAGGGACCTGGAGTGCTTCCTAGAGCTCAAGAACCACACTGCATAACGCTACATGGATTCTGCTGCATGCCACCCTGTGGCACGATACAAGAGGAACGTTAGCTTGAGGCTAGTGTTCAAAGGGCTCGCCAATTCACGACAGATTACTGAAGGATGAGCAGCTACCAAAGAAGGGCAACCTCCAAGTTTCTTTCCTTGCAACTCACTTGTCATCACTAAGCCAATTGTGCTATGAAGAGAACATGTACAAGTAAAGAGTTTCTCAGGGAGAACTGAGCCCACAACTCTCTAAATGCCAATGAGGAAAATAAAGATTCCCTTCAGCCTTATATTCAAAATGGCCCGCAGAGCCCTGACTCTGATGTTTCTTTCTCTATTTAGTACCTCCAACGTGCTTTAGAAGGGAGAGACTTGAGTTGTTTCAAGTTGCCACATTCTACAGGTTTCACAAAAGAAGCCCTTCTCCTCCCATGTCTCGGCATCTAGCTGTTCCCAAGGGTGCACTGCTCACCACTCCCCAAACACACAGGCCGTCCTTCTTGTACGTTTCTCATCCTAGAGCAGATCCGCCGGTACTAAGAGACCTGGAATGCTTCCTAGAGCTCCAGAACCACACTGAATAAGGCTACAAAGATTCTGCAGCATGCCAACAAGTGGCATGACACAAGAGGAACTTTAGCTCGAGGCTAGTGTTCAATGGGGTCGCCCATTCACTACAGAATATGGAAGGATGAGCAGCTACCAAAGAATGGCAACCTCCATGTTTCTTTCCTAGAAACTCACTTGTCATCACAAAGGCAATTGTGCTATGAAGAGAACATGTGCAACTAAAGAGTCTCTCAGGGGGAATTGAGCCCACAACTCTCTAAATCCCAAAGAGGAAAATAAAGTTTCCCTTCAAGCCTTATTTCAAAAGGGTCCTCAGACCTTAACCCTGCTCGTTCTTTCTCTATTTTGTACCCCTTAAAGGTGCTTTAGAAGGGAGATACTTCCGTTGTTTCAACTTGCCACAATCTAGAGGTTTAACCAAATAAGCCCTTCACTGCCCCTGGCTCGGCATCTAGCTGTTCCCAACGCTGCATTGCTTACAAAGGCCCAAACACACAGGCCGTCCTTCTGGTACGTTTCTTATCCTCTCGCCGACCCGCCAGTACTAAGAGACCTGGAATGCTTCCTAGAGCTCAAGAACCACACTGCATAACGCTACATGGATTCTGCTGCATGCCAACAAGTGGCATGATACAAGAGGAACGTTAGCTTGAGGCTAGTGGTCAAACGGGATTGCCAATTCACTGAAGATTACCAAAGGACGAGCACCAGCAAAGAATGGCACACTCCGAGTTTCTTTCCTAGAAACTCACTTGTCGTCACAAAGGCAATTGTGCTATGAAGGGAACTCGTGCAACTACAGTCTTTCTCAGGGAGAAGTGAGGCCCCAACTCTCTCAATCCCAATGAGGAAAATGAAGTTTCCCTTCAAGACTTATTTTCAAAGGGGCCAGCAGAGCATTGACCTTGCTGATTCTTTCTCTACTTTGTACCTCCAAGGTGCTTTAGAAGGGAGATACATGAGTTCTTTCAACTTGCAAAAATGTAGAGGTTTAACCAAAGAAGCCCTTCACAGCCTCTGACTCGGCATCTAGCTCTTCCCAACGCTGCATTGCTCACAAAGGCCCAAACACACAGGCCGTCCTCCTAGTACGTTGCTCATCCTAGTGTTGACCCGCCAGTACTGAGACCTGGAATGCTACCCAGAGCTCAAGAACCACAATGAATAACGCTACATGGATTCTGCTGCCTGCAACCAGCGGCCTGATACAAGAGGAACGTTAGCTTGAGGCTAGTGTTCAAAGGGCTCGCCAATTCACGACAGATTACTGAAGGATGAGCAGCTACCAAAGAATGGCAACCTCCAAGTTTCTTTCCTAGCAACTCACTTGTCATCACTAAGCCAATTATGCGATGAAGAGAACATGTACAAGTAAAGAGTTTCTCAGGGAGAACTGAGCCCACAACTCTCTAAATGCCAATGAGGAAAATAAAGATTCCCTTCAGCCTTATATTCAAAATGGCCCGCAGAGCCCTGACTCTGATGTTTCTTTCTCTATTTAGTACCTCCAACGTGCTTTAGAAGGGAGAGACCTGAGTTGTTTCAAGTTGCCACATTCTACAGGTTTCACAAAAGAAGCCCTTCTCCTCCCATGTCTCGGCATCTAGCTGTTCCCAAGGGTGCACTGCTCACCACTCCCCAAACACACAAGCCGTCCTTCTTGTACGTTTCTCATCCTAGAGCAGATCCGCCGGTACTAAGAGACCTGGAATGCTTCCTAGAGCTCCAGAACCACACTGCATAACGCTACATGGATTCTGCTGCATGCCAACCTGTGGCACGATACAAGAGGAACGTTAGCTTGAGGCTAGTGTTCAATGGGGTCGCCCATTCACTACAGAATACGGAAGGATGAGCAGCTACCAAAGAATGGCAACCTCCATGTTTCTTTCCTAGAAACTCACTTGTCATCACAAAGGCAATTGTGCTATGAAGAGAACATGTGCAACTAAAGAGTCTCTCAGGGGGAATTGAGCCCACAACTCTCTAAATCCCGAAGAGGAAAATAAAGTTTCCCTTCAAGCCTTATTTCAAAAGGGTCCTCAGAGCCTTAACCCTGCTCGTTCTTTCTCTATTTTGTACCTTAAAGGTGCTTTAGAAGGGAGATACTTCCGTTGTTTCAACTTGCTACAATCTAGGCCTTTAACCAAATAAGCCCTTCACTGCCCCTGGCTCGGCATCTAGCTGTTCCCAACGCTGCATTGCTCACAAAGACCCAAACACACAGGCCGTCCTTCTGGTACGTTACTCATCCTCGCGCCGACCCGCCAGTACTAAGGGACCTGGAGTGCTTCCTAGAGCTCAAGAACCACACTGCATAACGCTACATGGATTCTGCTGCATGCCACCCTGTGTCACGATACAAGAGGAACGTTACCTTGAGGATAGTGTTCAATGGGCTCGCCAATTCACGACAGATTACTGAAGGATGAGCAGCTACCAAAGAAGGGCAACCTCCAAGTTTCTTTCCTTGCAACTCACTTGTCATCACTAAGCCAATTGTGCTATGAAGAGAACATGTACAAGTAAAGAGTTTCTCAGGGAGAACTGAGCCCACAACTCTCTAAATGCCAATGAGGAAAATAAAGATTCCCTTCAGCCTTATATTCAAAATGGCCCGCAGAGCCCTGACTGATGTTTCTTTCTCTATTTAGTACCTCCAACGTGCTTTAGAAGGGAGAGACTTGAGTTGTTTCAAGTTGCCACATTCTACAGGTTTCACAAAAGAAGCCCTTCTCCTCCCATGTCTCGGCATCTAGCTGTTCCCAAGGGTGCACTGCTCACCACTCCCCAAACACACAGGCCGTCCTTCTTGTACGTTTCTCATCCTAGAGCAGATCCGCCGGTACTAAGAGACCTGGAATGCTTCCTAGAGCTCCAGAACCACACTAAATAAGGCTACAAAGATTCTGCAGCATGCCAACAAGTGGCATGACACAAGAGGAACTTTAGCTCGAGGCTAGTGTTCAATGGGGTCGCCCATTCACTACAGAATACGGAAGGATGAGCAGCTACCAAAGAATGGCAACCTCCATGTTTCTTTCCTAGAAACTCACTTGTCATCACAAAGGCAATTGTGCTATGAAGAGAACATGTGCAACTAAAGAGTCTCTCAGGGGGAATTGAGCCCACAACTCTCTAAATCCCAAAGAGGAAAATAAAGTTTCCCTTCAAGCCTTATTTCAAAAGGGTCCTCAGACCTTAACCCTGCTCGTTCTTTCTCTATTTTGTACCCCTTAAAGGTGCTTTAGAAGGGAGATACTTCCGTTGTTTCAACTTGCCACAATCTAGAGGTTTAACCAAATAAGCCCTTCACTGCCCCTGGCTCGGCATCTAGCTGTTCCCAACGCTGCATTGCTTACAAAGGCCCAAACACACAGGCCGTCCTTCTGGTACGTTTCTTATCCTCTCGCCGACCCGCCAGTACTAAGAGACCTGGAATGCTTCCTAGAGCTCAAGAACCACACTGCATAACGCTACATGGATTCTGCTGCATGCCAACAAGTGGCATGATACAAGAGGAACGTTAGCTTGAGGCTAGTGGTCAAACGGGATTGCCAATTCACTGAAGATTACCAAAGGACGAGCACCAGCAAAGAATGGCACACTCCGAGTTTCTTTCCTAGAAACTCACTTGTCGTCACAAAGGCAATTGTGCTATGAAGGGAACTCGTGCAACTACAGTCTTTCTCAGGGAGAAGTGAGGCCCCAACTCTCTCAATCCCAATGAGGAAAATGAAGTTTCCCTTCAAGACTTATTTTCAAAGGGGCCAGCAGAGCATTGACCTTGCTGATTCTTTCTCTACTTTGTACCTCCAAGGTGCTTTAGAAGGGAGATACATGAGTTCTTTCAACTTGCAAAAATGTAGAGGTTTAACCAAAGAAGCCCTTCACAGCCTCTGACTCGGCATCTAGCTCTTCCCAACGCTGCATTGCTCACAAAGGCCCAAACACACAGGCCGTCCTCCTAGTACGTTGCTCATCCTAGTGTTGACCCGCCAGTACTGAGACCTGGAATGCTACCCAGAGCTCAAGAACCACAATGAATAACGCTACATGGATTCTGCTGCCTGCAACCAGCGGCCTGATACAAGAGGAACGTTAGCTTGAGGCTAGTGTTCAAAGGGCTCGCCAATTCACGACAGATTACTGAAGGATGAGCAGCTACCAAAGAAGGGCAACCTCCAAGTTTCTTTCCTAGCAACTCACTTGTCATCACTAAGCCAATTATGCGATGAAGAGAACATGTACAAGTAAAGAGTTTCTCAGGGAGAACTGAGCCCACAACTCTCTAAATGCCAATGAGGAAAATAAAGATTCCCTTCAGCCTTATATTCAAAATGGCCCGCAGAGCCCTGACTCTGATGTTTCTTTCTCTATTTAGTACCTCCAACGTGCTTTAGAAGGGAGAGACCTGAGTTGTTTCAAGTTGCCACATTCTACAGGTTTCACAAAAGAAGCCCTTCTCCTCCCATGTCTCGGCATCTAGCTGTTCCCAAGGGTGCACTGCTCACCACTCCCCAAACACACAAGCCGTCCTTCTTGTACGTTTCTCATCCTAGAGCAGATCCGCCGGTACTAAGAGACCTGGAATGCTTCCTAGAGCTCCAGAACCACACTGCATAACGCTACATGGATTCTGCTGCATGCCAACCTGTGGCACGATACAAGAGGAACGTTAGCTTGAGGCTAGTGTTCAATGGGGTCGCCCATTCACTACAGAATACGGAAGGATGAGCAGCTACCAAAGAATGGCAACCTCCATGTTTCTTTCCTAGAAACTCACTTGTCATCACAAAGGCAATTGTGCTATGAAGAGAACATGTGCAACTAAAGAGTCTCTCAGGGGGAATTGAGCCCACAACTCTCTAAATCCCGAAGAGGAAAATAAAGTTTCCCTTCAAGCCTTATTTCAAAAGGGTCCTCAGAGCCTTAACCCTGCTCGTTCTTTCTCTATTTTGTACCTTAAAGGTGCTTTAGAAGGGAGATACTTCCGTTGTTTCAACTTGCTACAATCTAGGCCTTTAACCAAATAAGCCCTTCACTGCCCCTGGCTCGGCATCTAGCTGTTCCCAACGCTGCATTGCTCACAAAGGCCCAAACACACAGGCCGTCCTTCTGGTACGTTACTCATCCTCGCGCCGACCCGCCAGTACTAAGGGACCTGGAGTGCTTCCTAGAGCTCAAGAACCACACTGCATAACGCTACATGGATTCTGCTGCATGCCACCCTGTGGCACGATACAAGAGGAACGTTAGCTTGAGGATAGTGTTCAATGGGCTCACCAATTCACGACAGATTACTGAAGGATGAGCAGCTACCAAAGAAGGGCAACCTCCAAGTTTCTTTCCTTGCAACTCACTTGTCATCACTAAGCCAATTGTGCTATGAAGAGAACATGTACAAGTAAAGAGTTTCTCAGGGAGAACTGAGCCCACAACTCTCTAAATGCCAATGAGGAAAATAAAGATTCCCTTCAGCCTTATATTCAAAATGGCCCACAGAGCCCTGACTCTAATGTTTCTTTCTCTATTTAGTACCTCCACTGTGCTTTAGAAGGGAGAGACTTGAGTTGTTTCAAGTTGCCACATTCTACAGGTTTCACAAAAGAAGCCCTTCTCCTCCCATGTCTCGGCATCTAGCTGTTCCCAAGGGTGCACTGCTCACCACTCCCCAAACACACAGGCCGTCCTTCTTGTACGTTTCTCATCCTAGAGCAGATCCGCCGGTACTAAGAGACCTGGAATGCTTCCTAGAGCTCCAGAACCACACTGAATAAGGCTACAAAGATTCTGCAGCATGCCAACAAGTGGCATGACACAAGAGGAACTTTAGCTCGAGGCTAGTGTTCAATGGGGTCGCCCATTCACTACAGAATACGGAAGGATGAGCAGCTACCAAAGAATGGCAACCTCCATCTTTCTTTCCTAGAAACTCACTTGTCATCACAAAGGCAATTGTGCTATGAAGAGAACATGTGCAACTAAAGAGTCTCTCAGGGGGAATTGAGCCCACAACTCTCTAAATCCCAAAGAGGAAAATAAAGTTTCCCTTCAAGCCTTATTTCAAAAGGGTCCTCAGACCTTAACCCTGCTCGTTCTTTCTCTATTTTGTACCCCTTAAAGGTGCTTTAGAAGGGAGATACTTCCGTTGTTTCAACTTGCCACAATCTAGAGGTTTAACCAAATAAGCCCTTCACTGCCCCTGGCTCGGCATCTAGCTGTTCCCAACGCTGCATTGCTTACAAAGGCCCAAACACACAGGCCGTCCTTCTGGTACGTTTCTTATCCTCTCGCCGACCCGCCAGTACTAAGAGACCTGGAATGCTTCCTAGAGCTCAAGAACCACACTGCATAACGCTACATGGATTCTGCTGCATGCCAACAAGTGGCATGATACAAGAGGAACGTTAGCTTGAGGCTAGTGGTCAAACGGGATTGCCAATTCACTGAAGATTACCAAAGGACGAGCACCAGCAAAGAATGGCACACTCCGAGTTTCTTTCCTAGAAACTCACTTGTCGTCACAAAGGCAATTGTGCTATGAAGGGAACTCGTGCAACTACAGTCTTTCTCAGGGAGAAGTGAGGCCCCAACTCTCTCAATCCCAATGAGGAAAATGAAGTTTCCCTTCAAGACTTATTTTCAAAGGGGCCAGCAGAGCATTGACCTTGCTGATTCTTTCTCTACTTTGTACCTCCAAGGTGCTTTAGAAGGGAGATACATGAGTTCTTTCAACTTGCAAAAATGTAGAGGTTTAACCAAAGAAGCCCTTCACAGCCTCTGACTCGGCATCTAGCTCTTCCCAACGCTGCATTGCTCACAAAGGCCCAAACACACAGGCCGTCCTCCTAGTACGTTGCTCATCCTAGTGTTGACCCGCCAGTACTGAGACCTGGAATGCTACCCAGAGCTCAAGAACCACAATGAATAACGCTACATGGATTCTGCTGCCTGCAACCAGCGGCCTGATACAAGAGGAACGTTAGCTTGAGGCTAGTGTTCAAAGGGCTCGCCAATTCACGACAGATTACTGAAGGATGAGCAGCTACCAAAGAATGGCAACCTCCAAGTTTCTTTCCTAGCAACTCACTTGTCATCACTAAGCCAATTATGCGATGAAGAGAACATGTACAAGTAAAGAGTTTCTCAGGGAGAACTGAGCCCACAACTCTCTACATGCCAATGAGGAAAATAAAGATTCCCTTCAGCCTTATATTCAAAATGGCCCGCAGAGCCCTGACTCTGATGTTTCTTTCTCTATTTAGTACCTCCAACGTGCTTTAGAAGGGAGAGACCTGAGTTGTTTCAAGTTGCCACATTCTACAGGTTTCACAAAAGAAGCCCTTCTCCTCCCATGTCTCGGCATCTAGCTGTTCCCAAGGGTGCACTGCTCACCACTCCCCAAACACACAGGCCGTCCTTCTTGTACGTTTCTCATCCTAGAGCAGATCCGCCGGTACTAAGAGACCTGGAATGCTTCCTAGAGCTCCAGAACCACACTGAATAAGGCTACAAAGATTCTGCAGCATGCCAACAAGTGGCATGACACAAGAGGAACTTTAGCTCGAGGCTAGTGTTCAATGGGGTCGCCCATTCACTACAGAATACGGAAGGATGAGCAGCTACCAAAGAATGGCAACCTCCATGTTTCTTTCCTAGAAACTCACTTGTCATCACAAAGGCAATTGTGCTATGAAGAGAACATGTGCAACTAAAGAGTCTCTCAGGGGGAATTGAGCCCACAACTCTCTAAATCCCAAAGAGGAAAATAAAGTTTCCCTTCAAGCCTTATTTCAAAAGGGTCCTCAGACCTTAACCCTGCTCGTTCTTTCTCTATTTTGTACCCCTTAAAGGTGCTTTAGAAGGGAGATACTTCCGTTGTTTCAACTTGCCACAATCTAGAGGTTTAACCAAATAAGCCCTTCACTGCCCCTGGCTCGGCATCTAGCTGTTCCCAACGCTGCATTGCTTACAAAGGCCCAAACACACAGGCCGTCCTTCTGGTACGTTTCTTATCCTCTCGCCGACCCGCCAGTACTAAGAGACCTGGAATGCTTCCTAGAGCTCAAGAACCACACTGCATAACGCTACATGGATTCTGCTGCATGCCAACAAGTGGCATGATACAAGAGGAACGTTAGCTTGAGGCTAGTGGTCAAACGGGATTGCCAATTCACTGAAGATTACCAAAGGACGAGCACCAGCAAAGAATGGCACACTCCGAGTTTCTTTCCTAGAAACTCACTTGTCGTCACAAAGGCAATTGTGCTATGAAGGGAACTCGTGCAACTACAGTCTTTCTCAGGGAGAAGTGAGGCCCCAACTCTCTCAATCCCAATGAGGAAAATGAAGTTTCCCTTCAAGACTTATTTTCAAAGGGGCCAGCAGAGCATTGACCTTGCTGATTCTTTCTCTACTTTGTACCTCCAAGGTGCTTTAGAAGGGAGATACATGAGTTCTTTCAACTTGCAAAAATGTAGAGGTTTAACCAAAGAAGCCCTTCACAGCCTCTGACTCGGCATCTAGCTCTTCCCAACGCTGCATTGCTCACAAAGGCCCAAACACACAGGCCGTCCTCCTAGTACGTTGCTCATCCTAGTGTTGACCCGCCAGTACTGAGACCTGGAATGCTACCCAGAGCTCAAGAACCACAATGAATAACGCTACATGGATTCTGCTGCCTGCAACCAGCGGCCTGATACAAGAGGAACGTTAGCTTGAGGCTAGTGTTCAAAGGGCTCGCCAATTCACGACAGATTACTGAAGGATGAGCAGCTACCAAAGAAGGGCAACCTCCAAGTTTCTTTCCTAGCAACTCACTTGTCATCACTAAGCCAATTATGCGATGAAGAGAACATGTACAAGTAAAGAGTTTCTCAGGGAGAACTGAGCCCACAACTCTCTAAATGCCAATGAGGAAAATAAAGATTCCCTTCAGCCTTATATTCAAAATGGCCCGCAGAGCCCTGACTCTGATGTTTCTTTCTCTATTTAGTACCTCCAACGTGCTTTAGAAGGGAGAGACCTGAGTTGTTTCAAGTTGCCACATTCTACAGGTTTCACAAAAGAAGCCCTTCTCCTCCCATGTCTCGGCATCTAGCTGTTCCCAAGGGTGCACTGCTCACCACTCCCCAAACACACAAGCCGTCCTTCTTGTACGTTTCTCATCCTAGAGCAGATCCGCCGGTACTAAGAGACCTGGAATGCTTCCTAGAGCTCCAGAACCACACTGCATAACGCTACATGGATTCTGCTGCATGCCAACCTGTGGCACGATACAAGAGGAACGTTAGCTTGAGGCTAGTGTTCAATGGGGTCGCCCATTCACTACAGAATACGGAAGGATGAGCAGCTACCAAAGAATGGCAACCTCCATGTTTCTTTCCTAGAAACTCACTTGTCATCACAAAGGCAATTGTGCTATGAAGAGAACATGTGCAACTAAAGAGTCTCTCAGGGGGAATTGAGCCCACAACTCTCTAAATCCCGAAGAGGAAAATAAAGTTTCCCTTCAAGCCTTATTTCAAAAGGGTCCTCAGAGCCTTAACCCTGCTCGTTCTTTCTCTATTTTGTACCTTAAAGGTGCTTTAGAAGGGAGATACTTCCGTTGTTTCAACTTGCTACAATCTAGGCCTTTAACCAAATAAGCCCTTCACTGCCCCTGGCTCGGCATCTAGCTGTTCCCAACGCTGCATTGCTCACAAAGGCCCAAACACACAGGCCGTCGTTCTGGTACGTTACTCATCCTCGCGCCGACCCGCCAGTACTAAGGGACCTGGAGTGCTTCCTAGAGCTCAAGAACCACACTGCATAACGCTACATGGATTCTGCTGCATGCCACCCTGTGGCACGATACAAGAGGAACGTTAGCTTGAGGATAGTGTTCAATGGGCTCACCAATTCACGACAGATTACTGAAGGATGAGCAGCTACCAAAGAAGGGCAACCTCCAAGTTTCTTTCCTTGCAACTCACTTGTCATCACTAAGCCAATTGTGCTATGAAGAGAACATGTACAAGTAAAGAGTTTCTCAGGGAGAACTGAGCCCACAACTCTCTAAATGCCAATGAGGAAAATAAAGATTCCCTTCAGCCTTATATTCAAAATGGCCCGCAGAGCCCTGACTCTAATGTTTCTTTCTCTATTTAGTACCTCCAACGTGCTTTAGAAGGGAGAGACTTGAGTTGTTTCAAGTTGCCACATTCTACAGGTTTCACAAAAGAAGCCCTTCTCCTCCCATGTCTCGGCATCTAGCTGTTCCCAAGGGTGCACTGCTCACCACTCCCCAAACACACAGGCCGTCCTTCTTGTACGTTTCTCATCCTAGAGCAGATCCGCCGGTACTAAGAGACCTGGAATGCTTCCTAGAGCTCCAGAACCACACTGAATAAGGCTACAAAGATTCTGCAGCATGCCAACAAGTGGCATGACACAAGAGGAACTTTAGCTCGAGGCTAGTGTTCAATGGGGTCGCCCATTCACTACAGAATACGGAAGGATGAGCAGCTACCAAAGAATGGCAACCTCCATGTTTCTTTCCTAGAAACTCACTTGTCATCACAAAGGCAATTGTGCTATGAAGAGAACATGTGCAACTAAAGAGTCTCTCAGGGGGAATTGAGCCCACAACTCTCTAAATCCCAAAGAGGAAAATAAAGTTTCCCTTCAAGCCTTATTTCAAAAGGGTCCTCAGACCTTAACCCTGCTCGTTCTTTCTCTATTTTGTACCCCTTAAAGGTGCTTTAGAAGGGAGATACTTCCGTTTTTTCAACTTGCCACAATCTAGAGGTTTAACCAAATAAGCCCTTCACTGCCCCTGGCTCGGCATCTAGCTGTTCCCAACGCTGCATTGCTTACAAAGGCCCAAACACACAGGCCGTCCTTCTGGTACGTTTCTTATCCTCTCGCCGACCCGCCAGTACTAAGAGACCTGGAATGCTTCCTAGAGCTCAAGAACCACACTGCATAACGCTACATGGATTCTGCTGCATGCCAACAAGTGGCATGATACAAGAGGAACGTTAGCTTGAGGCTAGTGGTCAAACGGGATTGCCAATTCACTGAAGATTACCAAAGGACGAGCACCAGCAAAGAATGGCACACTCCGAGTTTCTTTCCTAGAAACTCACTTGTCGTCACAAAGGCAATTGTGCTATGAAGGGAACTCGTGCAACTACAGTCTTTCTCAGGGAGAAGTGAGGCCCCAACTCTCTCAATCCCAATGAGGAAAATGAAGTTTCCCTTCAAGACTTATTTTCAAAGGGGCCAGCAGAGCATTGACCTTGCTGATTCTTTCTCTACTTTGTACCTCCAAGGTGCTTTAGAAGGGAGATACATGAGTTCTTTCAACTTGCAAAAATGTAGAGGTTTAACCAAAGAAGCCCTTCACAGCCTCTGACTCGGCATCTAGCTCTTCCCAACGCTGCATTGCTCACAAAGGCCCAAACACACAGGCCGTCCTCCTAGTACGTTGCTCATCCTAGTGTTGACCCGCCAGTACTGAGACCTGGAATGCTACCCAGAGCTCAAGAACCACAATGAATAACGCTACATGGATTCTGCTGCCTGCAACCAGCGGCCTGATACAAGAGGAACGTTAGCTTGAGGCTAGTGTTCAAAGGGCTCGCCAATTCACGACAGATTACTGAAGGATGAGCAGCTACCAAAGAATGGCAACCTCCAAGTTTCTTTCCTAGCAACTCACTTGTCATCACTAAGCCAATTATGCGATGAAGAGAACATGTACAAGTAAAGAGTTTCTCAGGGAGAACTGAGCCCACAACTCTCTACATGCCAATGAGGAAAATAAAGATTCCCTTCAGCCTTATATTCAAAATGGCCCGCAGAGCCCTGACTCTGATGTTTCTTTCTCTATTTAGTACCTCCAACGTGCTTTAGAAGGGAGAGACCTGAGTTGTTTCAAGTTGCCACATTCTACAGGTTTCACAAAAGAAGCCCTTCTCCTCCCATGTCTCGGCATCTAGCTGTTCCCAAGGGTGCACTGCTCACCACTCCCCAAACACACAGGCCGTCCTTCTTGTACGTTTCTCATCCTAGAGCAGATCCGCCGGTACTAAGAGACCTGGAATGCTTCCTAGAGCTCCAGAACCACACTGAATAAGGCTACAAAGATTCTGCAGCATGCCAACAAGTGGCATGACACAAGAGGAACTTTAGCTCGAGGCTAGTGTTCAATGGGGTCGCCCATTCACTACAGAATACGGAAGGATGAGCAGCTACCAAAGAATGGCAACCTCCATCTTTCTTTCCTAGAAACTCACTTGTCATCACAAAGGCAATTGTGCTATGAAGAGAACATGTGCAACTAAAGAGTCTCTCAGGGGGAATTGAGCCCACAACTCTCTAAATCCCAAAGAGGAAAATAAAGTTTCCCTTCAAGCCTTATTTCAAAAGGGTCCTCAGACCTTAACCCTGCTCGTTCTTTCTCTATTTTGTACCCCTTAAAGGTGCTTTAGAAGGGAGATACTTCCGTTGTTTCAACTTGCCACAATCTAGAGGTTTAACCAAATAAGCCCTTCACTGCCCCTGGCTCGGCATCTAGCTGTTCCCAACGCTGCATTGCTTACAAAGGCCCAAACACACAGGCCGTCCTTCTGGTACGTTTCTTATCCTCTCGCCGACCCGCCAGTACTAAGAGACCTGGAATGCTTCCTAGAGCTCAAGAACCACACTGCATAACGCTACATGGATTCTGCTGCATGCCAACAAGTGGCATGATACAAGAGGAACGTTAGCTTGAGGCTAGTGGTCAAACGGGATTGCCAATTCACTGAAGATTACCAAAGGACGAGCACCAGCAAAGAATGGCACACTCCGAGTTTCTTTCCTAGAAACTCACTTGTCGTCACAAAGGCAATTGTGCTATGAAGGGAACTCGTGCAACTACAGTCTTTCTCAGGGAGAAGTGAGGCCCCAACTCTCTCAATCCCAATGAGGAAAATGAAGTTTCCCTTCAAGACTTATTTTCAAAGGGGCCAGCAGAGCATTGACCTTGCTGATTCTTTCTCTACTTTGTACCTCCAAGGTGCTTTAGAAGGGAGATACATGAGTTCTTTCAACTTGCAAAAATGTAGAGGTTTAACCAAAGAAGCCCTTCACAGCCTCTGACTCGGCATCTAGCTCTTCCCAACGCTGCATTGCTCACAAAGGCCCAAACACACAGGCCGTCCTCCTAGTACGTTGCTCATCCTAGTGTTGACCCGCCAGTACTGAGACCTGGAATGCTACCCAGAGCTCAAGAACCACAATGAATAACGCTACATGGATTCTGCTGCCTGCAACCAGCGGCCTGATACAAGAGGAACGTTAGCTTGAGGCTAGTGTTCAAAGGGCTCGCCAATTCACGACAGATTACTGAAGGATGAGCAGCTACCAAAGAATGGCAACCTCCAAGTTTCTTTCCTAGCAACTCACTTGTCATCACTAAGCCAATTATGTGATGAAGAGAACATGTACAAGTAAAGAGTTTCTCAGGGAGAACTGAGCCCACAACTCTCTACATGCCAATGAGGAAAATAAAGATTCCCTTCAGCCTTATATTCAAAATGGCCCGCAGAGCCCTGACTCTGATGTTTCTTTCTCTATTTAGTACCTCCAACGTGCTTTAGAAGGGAGAGACCTGAGTTGTTTCAAGTTGCCACATTCTACAGGTTTCACAAAAGAAGCCCTTCTCCTCCCATGTCTCGGCATCTAGCTGTTCCCAAGGGTGCACTGCTCACCACTCCCCAAACACACAGGCCGTCCTTCTTGTACGTTTCTCATCCTAGAGCAGATCCGCCGGTACTAAGAGACCTGGAATGCTTCCTAGAGCTCCAGAACCACACTGAATAAGGCTACAAAGATTCTGCAGCATGCCAACAAGTGGCATGACACAAGAGGAACTTTAGCTCGAGGCTAGTGTTCAATGGGGTCGCCCATTCACTACAGAATACGGAAGGATGAGCAGCTACCAAAGAATGGCAACCTCCATGTTTCTTTCCTAGAAACTCACTTGTCATCACAAAGGCAATTGTGCTATGAAGAGAACATGTGCAACTAAAGAGTCTCTCAGGGGGAATTGAGCCCACAACTCTCTAAATCCCAAAGAGGAAAATAAAGTTTCCCTTCAAGCCTTATTTCAAAAGGGTCCTCAGACCTTAACCCTGCTCGTTCTTTCTCTATTTTGTACCCCTTAAAGGTGCTTTAGAAGGGAGATACTTCCGTTGTTTCAACTTGCCACAATCTAGAGGTTTAACCAAATAAGCCCTTCACTGCCCCTGGCTCGGCATCTAGCTGTTCCCAACGCTGCATTGCTTACAAAGGCCCAAACACACAGGCCGTCCTTCTGGTACGTTTCTTATCCTCTCGCCGACCCGCCAGTACTAAGAGACCTGGAATGCTTCCTAGAGCTCAAGAACCACACTGCATAACGCTACATGGATTCTGCTGCATGCCAACAAGTGGCATGATACAAGAGGAACGTTAGCTTGAGGCTAGTGGTCAAACGGGATTGCCAATTCACTGAAGGTTACCAAAGGACGAGCACCAGCAAAGAATGGCACACTCCGAGTTTCTTTCCTAGAAACTCACTTGTCGTCACAAAGGCAATTGTGCTATGAAGGGAACTCGTGCAACTACAGTCTTTCTCAGGGAGAAGTGAGGCCCCAACTCTCTCAATCCCAATGAGGAAAATGAAGTTTCCCTTCAAGACTTATTTTCAAAGGGGCCAGCAGAGCATTGACCTTGCTGATTCTTTCTCTACTTTGTACCTCCAAGGTGCTTTAGAAGGGAGATACATGAGTTCTTTCAACTTGCAAAAATGTAGAGGTTTAACCAAAGAAGCCCTTCACAGCCTCTGACTCGGCATCTAGCTCTTCCCAACGCTGCATTGCTCACAAAGGCCCAAACACACAGGCCGTCCTCCTAGTACGTTGCTCGTCCTAGTGTTGACCCGCCAGTACTGAGACCTGGAATGCTACCCAGAGCTCAAGAACCACAATGAATAACGCTACATGGATTCTGCTGCCTGCAACCAGCGGCCTGATACAAGAGGAACGTTAGCTTGAGGCTAGTGTTCAAAGGGCTCGCCAATTCACGACAGATTACTGAAGGATGAGCAGCTACCAAAGAATGGCAACCTCCAAGTTTCTTTCCTAGCAACTCACTTGTCATCACTAAGCCAATTATGCGATGAAGAGAACATGTACAAGTAAAGAGTTTCTCAGGGAGAACTGAGCCCACAACTCTCTACATGCCAATGAGGAAAATAAAGATTCCCTTCAGCCTTATATTCAAAATGGCCCGCAGAGCCCTGACTCTGATGTTTCTTTCTCTATTTAGTACCTCCAACGTGCTTTAGAAGGGAGAGACCTGAGTTGTTTCAAGTTGCCACATTCTACAGGTTTCACAAAAGAAGCCCTTCTCCTCCCATGTCTCGGCATCTAGCTGTTCCCAAGGGTGCACTGCTCACCACTCCCCAAACACACAGGCCGTCCTTCTTGTACGTTTCTCATCCTAGAGCAGATCCGCCGGTACTAAGAGACCTGGAATGCTTCCTAGAGCTCCAGAACCACACTGCATAACGCTACATGGATTCTGCTGCATGCCAACCTGTGGCACGATACAAGAGGAACGTTAGCTTGAGGCTAGTGTTCAATGGGGTCGCCCATTCACTACAGAATACGGAAGGATGAGCAGCTACCAAAGAATGGCAACCTCCATGTTTCTTTCCTAGAAACTCACTTGTCATCACAAAGGCAATTGTGCTATGAAGAGAACATGTGCAACTAAAGAGTCTCTCAGGGGGAATTGAGCCCACAACTCTCTAAATCCCGAAGAGGAAAATAAAGTTTCCCTTCAAGCCTTATTTCAAAAGGGTCCTCAGAGCCTTAACCCTGCTCGTTCTTTCTCTATTTTGTACCTTAAAGGTGCTTTAGAAGGGAGATACTTCCGTTGTTTCAACTTGCTACAATCTAGGCCTTTAACCAAATAAGCCCTTCACTGCCCCTGGCTCGGCATCTAGCTGTTCCCAACGCTGCATTGCTCACAAAGGCCCAAACACACAGGCCGTCCTTCTGGTACGTTACTCATCCTCGCGCCGACCCGCCAGTACTAAGGGACCTGGAGTGCTTCCTAGAGCTCAAGAACCACACTGCATAACGCTACATGGATTCTGCTGCATGCCACCCTGTGGCACGATACAAGAGGAACGTTAGCTTGAGGATAGTGTTCAATGGGCTCGCCAATTCACGACAGATTACTGAAGGATGAGCAGCTACCAAAGAAGGGCAACCTCCAAATATCTTTCCTTGCAACTCACTTGTCATCACTAAGCCAATTGTGCTATGAAGAGAACATGTACAAGTAAAGAGTTTCTCAGGGAGAACTGAGCCCACAACTCTCTAAATGCCAATGAGGAAAATAAAGATTCCCTTCAGCCTTATATTCAAAATGGCCCGCAGAGCCCTGACTCTGATGTTTCTTTCTCTATTTAGTACCTCCAACGTGCTTTAGAAGGGAGAGACTTGAGTTGTTTCAAGTTGCCACATTCTACAGGTTTCACAAAAGAAGCCCTTCTCCTCCCATGTCTCGGCATCTAGCTGTTCCCAAGGGTGCACTGCTCACCACTCCCCAAACACACAGGCCGTCCTTCTTGTACGTTTCTCATCCTAGAGCAGATCCGCCGGTACTAAGAGACCTGGAATGCTTCCTAGAGCTCCAGAACCACACTGAATAAGGCTACAAAGATTCTGCAGCATGCCAACAAGTGGCATGACACAAGAGGAACTTTAGCTCGAGGCTAGTGTTCAATGGGGTCGCCCATTCACTACAGAATACGGAAGGATGAGCAGCTACCAAAGAATGGCAACCTCCATGTTTCTTTCCTAGAAACTCACTTGTCATCACAAAGGCAATTGTGCTATGAAGAGAACATGTGCAACTAAAGAGTCTCTCAGGGGGAATTGAGCCCACAACTCTCTAAATCCCAAAGAGGAAAATAAAGTTTCCCTTCAAGCCTTATTTCAAAAGGGTCCTCAGACCTTAACCCTGCTCGTTCTTTCTCTATTTTGTACCCCTTAAAGGTGCTTTAGAAGGGAGATACTTCCGTTTTTTCAACTTGCCACAATCTAGAGGTTTAACCAAATAAGCCCTTCACTGCCCCTGGCTCGGCATCTAGCTGTTCCCAACGCTGCATTGCTTACAAAGGCCCAAACACACAGGCCGTCCTTCTGGTACGTTTCTTATCCTCTCGCCGACCCGCCAGTACTAAGAGACCTGGAATGCTTCCTAGAGCTCAAGAACCACACTGCATAACGCTACATGGATTCTGCTGCATGCCAACAAGTGGCATGATACAAGAGGAACGTTAGCTTGAGGCTAGTGGTCAAACGGGATTGCCAATTCACTGAAGATTACCAAAGGACGAGCACCAGCAAAGAATGGCACACTCCGAGTTTCTTTCCTAGAAACTCACTTGTCGTCACAAAGGCAATTGTGCTATGAAGGGAACTCGTGCAACTACAGTCTTTCTCAGGGAGAAGTGAGGCCCCAACTCTCTCAATCCCAATGAGGAAAATGAAGTTTCCCTTCAAGACTTATTTTCAAAGGGGCCAGCAGAGCATTGACCTTGCTGATTCTTTCTCTACTTTGTACCTCCAAGGTGCTTTAGAAGGGAGATACATGAGTTCTTTCAACTTGCAAAAATGTAGAGGTTTAACCAAAGAAGCCCTTCACAGCCTCTGACTCGGCATCTAGCTCTTCCCAACGCTGCATTGCTCACAAAGGCCCAAACACACAGGCCGTCCTCCTAGTACGTTGCTCATCCTAGTGTTGACCCGCCAGTACTGAGACCTGGAATGCTACCCAGAGCTCAAGAACCACAATGAATAACGCTACATGGATTCTGCTGCCTGCAACCAGTGGCCTGATACAAGAGGAACGTTAGCTTGAGGCTAGTGTTCAAAGGGCTCGTCAATTCACGACAGATTACTGAAGGATGAGCAGCTACCAAAGAATGGCAACCTCCAAGTTTCTTTCCTAGCAACTCACTTGTCATCACTAAGCCAATTATGCGATGAAGAGAACATGTACAAGTAAAGAGTTTCTCAGGGAGAACTGAGCCCACAACTCTCTAAATGCCAATGAGGAAAATAAAGATTCCCTTCAGCCTTATATTCAAAATGGCCCGCAGAGCCCTGACTCTGATGTTTCTTTCTCTATTTAGTACCTCCAACGTGCTTTAGAAGGGAGAGACCTGAGTTGTTTCAAGTTGCCACATTCTACAGGTTTCACAAAAGAAGCCCTTCTCCTCCCATGTCTCGGCATCTAGCTGTTCCCAAGGGTGCACTGCTCACCACTCCCCAAACACACAGGCCGTCCTTCTTGTACGTTTCTCATCCTAGAGCAGATCCGCCGGTACTAAGAGACCTGGAATGCTTCCTAGAGCTCCAGAACCACACTGAATAAGGCTACAAAGATTCTGCAGCATGCCAACAAGTGGCATGACACAAGAGGAACTTTAGCTCGAGGCTAGTGTTCAATGGGGTCGCCCATTCACTACAGAATACGGAAGGATGAGCAGCTACCAAAGAATGGCAACCTCCATGTTTCTTTCCTAGAAACTCACTTGTCATCACAAAGGCAATTGTGCTATGAAGAGAACATGTGCAACTAAAGAGTCTCTCAGGGGGAATTGAGCCCACAACTCTCTAAATCCCAAAGAGGAAAATAAAGTTTCCCTTCAAGCCTTATTTCAAAAGGGTCCTCAGACCTTAACCCTGCTCGTTCTTTCTCTATTTTGTACCCCTTAAAGGTGCTTTAGAAGGGAGATACTTCCGTTGTTTCAACTTGCCACAATCTAGAGGTTTAACCAAATAAGCCCTTCACTGCCCCTGGCTCGGCATCTAGCTGTTCCCAACGCTGCATTGCTTACAAAGGCCCAAACACACAGGCCGTCCTTCTGGTACGTTTCTTATCCTCTCGCCGACCCGCCAGTACTAAGAGACCTGGAATGCTTCCTAGAGCTCAAGAACCACACTGCATAACGCTACATGGATTCTGCTGCATGCCAACAAGTGGCATGATACAAGAGGAACGTTAGCTTGAGGCTAGTGGTCAAACGGGATTGCCAATTCACTGAAGATTACCAAAGGACGAGCACCAGCAAAGAATGGCACACTCCGAGTTTCTTTCCTAGAAACTCACTTGTCGTCACAAAGGCAATTGTGCTATGAAGGGAACTCGTGCAACTACAGTCTTTCTCAGGGAGAAGTGAGGCCCCAACTCTCTCAATCCCAATGAGGAAAATGAAGTTTCCCTTCAAGACTTATTTTCAAAGGGGCCAGCAGAGCATTGACCTTGCTGATTCTTTCTCTACTTTGTACCTCCAAGGTGCTTTAGAAGGGAGATACATGAGTTCTTTCAACTTGCAAAAATGTAGAGGTTTAACCAAAGAAGCCCTTCACAGCCTCTGACTCGGCATCTAGCTCTTCCCAACGCTGCATTGCTCACAAAGGCCCAAACACACAGGCCGTCCTCCTAGTACGTTGCTCATCCTAGTGTTGACCCGCCAGTACTGAGACCTGGAATGCTACCCAGAGCTCAAGAACCACAATGAATAACGCTACATGGATTCTGCTGCCTGCAACCAGCGGCCTGATACAAGAGGAACGTTAGCTTGAGGCTAGTGTTCAAAGGGCTCGCCAATTCACGACAGATTACTGAAGGATGAGCAGCTACCAAAGAATGGCAACCTCCAAGTTTCTTTCCTAGCAACTCACTTGTCATCACTAAGCCAATTATGCGATGAAGAGAACATGTACAAGTAAAGAGTTTCTCAGGGAGAACTGAGCCCACAACTCTCTAAATGCCAATGAGGAAAATAAAGATTCCCTTCAGCCTTATATTCAAAATGGCCCGCAGAGCCCTGACTCTGATGTTTCTTTCTCTATTTAGTACCTCCAACGTGCTTTAGAAGGGAGAGACCTGAGTTGTTTCAAGTTGCCACATTCTACAGGTTTCACAAAAGAAGCCCTTCTCCTCCCATGTCTCGGCATCTAGCTGTTCCCAAGGGTGCACTGCTCACCACTCCCCAAACACACAAGCCGTCCTTCTTGTACGTTTCTCATCCTAGAGCAGATCCGCCGGTACTAAGAGACCTGGAATGCTTCCTAGAGCTCCAGAACCACACTGCATAACGCTACATGGATTCTGCTGCATGCCAACCTGTGGCACGATACAAGAGGAACGTTAGCTTGAGGCTAGTGTTCAATGGGGTCGCCCATTCACTACAGAATACGGAAGGATGAGCAGCTACCAAAGAATGGCAACCTCCATGTTTCTTTCCTAGAAACTCACTTGTCATCACAAAGGCAATTGTGCTATGAAGAGAACATGTGCAACTAAAGAGTCTCTCAGGGGGAATTGAGCCCACAACTCTCTAAATCCCGAAGAGGAAAATAAAGTTTCCCTTCAAGCCTTATTTCAAAAGGGTCCTCAGAGCCTTAACCCTGCTCGTTCTTTCTCTATTTTGTACCTTAAAGGTGCTTTAGAAGGGAGATACTTCCGTTGTTTCAACTTGCTACAATCTAGGCCTTTAACCAAATAAGCCCTTCACTGCCCCTGGCTCGGCATCTAGCTGTTCCCAACGCTGCATTGCTCACAAAGGCCCAAACACACAGGCCGTCCTTCTGGTACGTTACTCATCCTCGCGCCGACCCGCCAGTACTAAGGGACCTGGAGTGCTTCCTAGAGCTCAAGAACCACACTGCATAACGCTACATGGATTCTGCTGCATGCCACCCTGTAGCACGATACAAGAGGAACGTTAGCTTGAGGCTAGTGTTCAAAGGGCTCGCCAATTCACGACAGATTACTGAAGGATGAGCAGCTACCAAAGAATGGCAACCTCCAAGTTTCTTTCCTAGCAACTCACTTGTCATCACTAAGCCAATTATGCGATGAAGAGAACATGTACAAGTAAAGAGTTTCTCAGGGAGAACTGAGCCCACAACTCTCTAAATGCCAATGAGGAAAATAAAGATTCCCTTCAGCCTTATATTCAAAATGGCCCGCAGAGCCCTGACTCTGATGTTTCTTTCTCTATTTAGTACCTCCAACGTGCTTTAGAAGGGAGAGACCTGAGTTGTTTCAAGTTGCCACATTCTACAGGTTTCACAAAAGAAGCCCTTCTCCTCCCATGTCTCGGCATCTAGCTGTTCCCAAGGGTGCACTGCTCACCACTCCCCAAACACACAAGCCGTCCTTCTTGTACGTTTCTCATCCTAGAGCAGATCCGCCGGTACTAAGAGACCTGGAATGCTTCCTAGAGCTCCAGAACCACACTGCATAACGCTACATGGATTCTGCTGCATGCCAACCTGTGGCACGATACAAGAGGAACGTTAGCTTGAGGCTAGTGTTCAATGGGGTCGCCCATTCACTACAGAATACGGAAGGATGAGCAGCTACCAAAGAATGGCAACCTCCATGTTTCTTTCCTAGAAACTCACTTGTCATCACAAAGGCAATTGTGCTATGAAGAGAACATGTGCAACTAAAGAGTCTCTCAGGGGGAATTGAGCCCACAACTCTCTAAATCCCAAAGAGGAAAATAAAGTTTCCCTTCAAGCCTTATTTCAAAAGGGTCCTCAGACCTTAACCCTGCTCGTTCTTTCTCTATTTTGTACCCCTTAAAGGTGCTTTAGAAGGGAGATACTTCCGTTGTTTCAACTTGCCACAATCTAGAGGTTTAACCAAATAAGCCCTTCACTGCCCCTGGCTCGGCATCTAGCTGTTCCCAACGCTGCATTGCTTACAAAGGCCCAAACACACAGGCCGTCCTTCTGGTACGTTTCTTATCCTCTCGCCGACCCGCCAGTACTAAGAGACCTGGAATGCTTCCTAGAGCTCAAGAACCACACTGCATAACGCTACATGGATTCTGCTGCATGCCAACAAGTGGCATGATACAAGAGGAACGTTAGCTTGAGGCTAGTGGTCAAACGGGATTGCCAATTCACTGAAGATTACCAAAGGACGAGCACCAGCAAAGAATGGCACACTCCGAGTTTCTTTCCTAGAAACTCACTTGTCGTCACAAAGGCAATTGTGCTATGAAGGGAACTCGTGCAACTACAGTCTTTCTCAGGGAGAAGTGAGGCCCCAACTCTCTCAATCCCAATGAGGAAAATGAAGTTTCCCTTCAAGACTTATTTTCAAAGGGGCCAGCAGAGCATTGACCTTGCTGATTCTTTCTCTACTTTGTACCTCCAAGGTGCTTTAGAAGGGAGATACATGAGTTCTTTCAACTTGCAAAAATGTAGAGGTTTAACCAAAGAAGCCCTTCACAGCCTCTGACTCGGCATCTAGCTCTTCCCAACGCTGCATTGCTCACAAAGGCCCAAACACACAGGCCGTCCTCCTAGTACGTTGCTCATCCTAGTGTTGACCCGCCAGTACTGAGACCTGGAATGCTACCCAGAGCTCAAGAACCACAATGAATAACGCTACATGGATTCTGCTGCCTGCAACCAGCGGCCTGATACAAGAGGAACGTTAGCTTGAGGCTAGTGTTCAAAGGGCTCGCCAATTCACGACAGATTACTGAAGGATGAGCAGCTACCAAAGAAGGGCAACCTCCAAGTTTCTTTCCTAGCAACTCACTTGTCATCACTAAGCCAATTATGCGATGAAGAGAACATGTACAAGTAAAGAGTTTCTCAGGGAGAACTGAGCCCACAACTCTCTACATGCCAATGAGGAAAATAAAGATTCCCTTCAGCCTTATATTCAAAATGGCCCGCAGAGCCCTGACTCTGATGTTTCTTTCTCTATTTAGTACCTCCAACGTGCTTTAGAAGGGAGAGACCTGAGTTGTTTCAAGTTGCCACATTCTACAGGTTTCACAAAAGAAGCCCTTCTCCTCCCATGTCTCGGCATCTAGCTGTTCCCAAGGGTGCACTGCTCACCACTCCCCAAACACACAAGCCGTCCTTCTTGTACGTTTCTCATCCTAGAGCAGATCCGCCGGTACTAAGAGACCTGGAATGCTTCCTAGAGCTCCAGAACCACACTGCATAACGCTACATGGATTCTGCTGCATGCCAACCTGTGGCACGATACAAGAGGAACGTTAGCTTGAGGCTAGTGTTCAATGGGGTCGCCCATTCACTACAGAATACGGAAGGATGAGCAGCTACCAAAGAATGGCAACCTCCATGTTTCTTTCCTAGAAACTCACTTGTCATCACAAAGGCAATTGTGCTATGAAGAGAACATGTGCAACTAAAGAGTCTCTCAGGGGGAATTGAGCCCACAACTCTCTAAATCCCGAAGAGGAAAATAAAGTTTCCCTTCAAGCCTTATTTCAAAAGGGTCCTCAGACCTTAACCCTGCTCGTTCTTTCTCTATTTTGTACCCCTTAAAGGTGCTTTAGAAGGGAGATACTTCCGTTGTTTCAACTTGCCACAATCTAGAGGTTTAACCAAATAAGCCCTTCACTGCCCCTGGCTCGGCATCTAGCTGTTCCCAACGCTGCATTGCTTACAAAGGCCCAAACACACAGGCCGTCCTTCTGGTACGTTTCTTATCCTCTCGCCGACCCGCCAGTACTAAGAGACCTGGAATGCTTCCTAGAGCTCAAGAACCACACTGCATAACGCTACATGGATTCTGCTGCATGCCAACAAGTGGCATGATACAAGAGGAACGTTAGCTTGAGGCTAGTGGTCAAACGGGATTGCCAATTCACTGAAGATTACCAAAGGACGAGCACCAGCAAAGAATGGCACACTCCGAGTTTCTTTCCTAGAAACTCACTTGTCATCACAAAGGCAATTGTGCTATGAAGAGAACATGTGCAACTAAAGAGTCTCTCAGGGGGAATTGAGCCCACAACTCTCTAAATCCCGAAGAGGAAAATAAAGTTTCCCTTCAAGCCTTATTTCAAAAGGGTCCTCAGAGCCTTAACCCTGCTCGTTCTTTCTCTATTTTGTACCTTAAAGGTGCTTTAGAAGGGAGATACTTCCGTTGTTTCAACTTGCTACAATCTAGGCCTTTAACCAAATAAGCCCTTCACTGCCCCTGGCTCGGCATCTAGCTGTTCCCAACGCTGCATTGCTCACAAAGGCCCAAACACACAGGCCGTCCTTCTGGTACGTTACTCATCCTCGCGCCGACCCGCCAGTACTAAGGGACCTGGAGTGCTTCCTAGAGCTCAAGAACCACACTGCATAACGCTACATGGATTCTGCTGCATGCCACCCTGTGGCACGATACAAGAGGAACGTTAGCTTGAGGATAGTGTTCAATGGGCTCGCCAATTCACGACAGATTACTGAAGGATGAGCAGCTACCAAAGAAGGGCAACCTCCAAGTTTCTTTCCTTGCAACTCACTTGTCATCACTAAGCCAATTGTGCTATGAAGAGAACATGTACAAGTAAAGAGTTTCTCAGGGAGAACTGAGCCCACAACTCTCTAAATGCCAATGAGGAAAATAAAGATTCCCTTCAGCCTTATATTCAAAATGGCCCGCAGAGCCCTGACTCTGATGTTTCTTTCTCTATTTAGTACCTCCAACGTGCTTTAGAAGGGAGAGACTTGAGTTGTTTCAAGTTGCCACATTCTACAGGTTTCACAAAAGAAGCCCTTCTCCTCCCATGTCTCGGCATCTAGCTGTTCCCAAGGGTGCACTGCTCACCACTCCCCAAACACACAGGCCGTCCTTCTTGTACGTTTCTCATCCTAGAGCAGATCCGCCGGTACTAAGAGACCTGGAATGCTTCCTAGAGCTCCAGAACCACACTGAATAAGGCTACAAATATTCTGCAGCATGCCAACAAGTGGCATGACACAAGAGGAACTTTAGCTCGAGGCTAGTGTTCAATGGGGTCGCCCATTCACTACAGAATACGGAAGGATGAGCAGCTACCAAAGAATGGCAACCTCCATGTTTCTTTCCTAGAAACTCACTTGTCATCACAAAGGCAATTGTGCTATGAAGAGAACATGTGCAACTAAAGAGTCTCTCAGGGGGAATTGAGCCCACAACTCTCTAAATCCCAAAGAGGAAAATAAAGTTTCCCTTCAAGCCTTATTTCAAAAGGGTCCTCAGACCTTAACCCTGCTCGTTCTTTCTCTATTTTGTACCCCTTAAAGGTGCTTTAGAAGGGAGATACTTCCGTTGTTTCAACTTGCCACAATCTAGAGGTTTAACCAAATAAGCCCTTCACTGCCCCTGGCTCGGCATCTAGCTGTTCCCAACGCTGCATTGCTTACAAAGGCCCAAACACACAGGCCGTCCTTCTGGTACGTTTCTTATCCTCTCGCCGACCCGCCAGTACTAAGAGACCTGGAATGCTTCCTAGAGCTCAAGAACCACACTGCATAACGCTACATGGATTCTGCTGCATGCCAACAAGTGGCATGATACAAGAGGAACGTTAACTTGAGGCTAGTGGTCAAACGGGATTGCCAATTCACTGAAGATTACCAAAGGACGAGCACCAGCAAAGAATGGCACACTCCGAGTTTCTTTCCTAGAAACTCACTTGTCGTCACAAAGGCAATTGTGCTATGAAGGGAACTCGTGCAACTACAGTCTTTCTCAGGGAGAAGTGAGGCCCCAACTCTCTCAATCCCAATGAGGAAAATGAAGTTTCCCTTCAAGACTTATTTTCAAAGGGGCAAGCAGAGCATTGACCTTGCTGATTCTTTCTCTACTTTGTACCTCCAAGGTGCTTTAGAAGGGAGATACATGAGTTCTTTCAACTTGCAAAAATGTAGAGGTTTAACCAAAGAAGCCCTTCACAGCCTCTGACTCGGCATCTAGCTCTTCCCAACGCTGCATTGCTCACAAAGGCCCAAACACACAGGCCGTCCTCCTAGTACGTTGCTCATCCTAGTGTTGACCCGCCAGTACTGAGACCTGGAATGCTACCCAGAGCTCAAGAACCACAATGAATAACGCTACATGGATTCTGCTGCCTGCAACCAGCGGCCTGATACAAGAGGAACGTTAGCTTGAGGCTAGTGTTCAAAGGGCTCGCCAATTCACGACAGATTACTGAAGGATGAGCAGCTACCAAAGAATGGCAACCTCCAAGTTTCTTTCCTAGCAACTCACTTGTCATCACTAAGCCAATTATGCGATGAAGAGAACATGTACAAGTAAAGAGTTTCTCAGGGAGAACTGAGCCCACAACTCTCTAAATGCCAATGAGGAAAATAAAGATTCCCTTCAGCCTTATATTCAAAATGGCCCGCAGAGCCCTGACTCTGATGTTTCTTTCTCTATTTAGTACCTCCAACGTGCTTTAGAAGGGAGAGACCTGAGTTGTTTCAAGTTGCCACATTCTACAGGTTTCACAAAAGAAGCCCTTCTCCTCCCATGTCTCGGCATCTAGCTGTTCCCAAGGGTGCACTGCTCACCACTCCCCAAACACACAGGCCGTCCTTCTTGTACGTTTCTCATCCTAGAGCAGATCCGCCGGTACTAAGAGACCTGGAATGCTTCCTAGAGCTCCAGAACCACACTGAATAAGGCTACAAAGATTCTGCAGCATGCCAACAAGTGGCATGACACAAGAGGAACTTTAGCTCGAGGCTAGTGTTCAATGGGGTCGCCCATTCACTACAGAATACGGAAGGATGAGCAGCTACCAAAGAATGGCAACCTCCATGTTTCTTTCCTAGAAACTCACTTGTCATCACAAAGGCAATTGTGCTATGAAGAGAACATGTGCAACTAAAGAGTCTCTCAGGGGGAATTGAGCCCACAACTCTCTAAATCCCAAAGAGGAAAATAAAGTTTCCCTTCAAGCCTTATTTCAAAAGGGTCCTCAGACCTTAACCCTGCTCGTTCTTTCTCTATTTTGTACCCCTTAAAGGTGCTTTAGAAGGGAGATACTTCCGTTGTTTCAACTTGCCACAATCTAGAGGTTTAACCAAATAAGCCCTTCACTGCCCCTGGCTCGGCATCTAGCTGTTCCCAACGCTGCATTGCTTACAAAGGCCCAAACACACAGGCCGTCCTTCTGGTACGTTTCTTATCCTCTCGCCGACCCGCCAGTACTAAGAGACCTGGAATGCTTCCTAGAGCTCAAGAACCACACTGCATAACGCTACATGGATTCTGCTGCATGCCAACAAGTGGCATGATACAAGAGGAACGTTAACTTGAGGCTAGTGGTCAAACGGGATTGCCAATTCACTGAAGATTACCAAAGGACGAGCACCAGCAAAGAATGGCACACTCCGAGTTTCTTTCCTAGAAACTCACTTGTCGTCACAAAGGCAATTGTGCTATGAAGGGAACTCGTGCAACTACAGTCTTTCTCAGGGAGAAGTGAGGCCCCAACTCTCTCAATCCCAATGAGGAAAATGAAGTTTCCCTTCAAGACTTATTTTCAAAGGGGCAAGCAGAGCATTGACCTTGCTGATTCTTTCTCTACTTTGTACCTCCAAGGTGCTTTAGAAGGGAGATACATGAGTTCTTTCAACTTGCAAAAATGTAGAGGTTTAACCAAAGAAGCCCTTCACAGCCTCTGACTCGGCATCTAGCTCTTCCCAACGCTGCATTGCTCACAAAGGCCCAAACACACAGGCCGTCCTCCTAGTACGTTGCTCATCCTAGTGTTGACCCGCCAGTACTGAGACCTGGAATGCTACCCAGAGCTCAAGAACCACAATGAATAACGCTACATGGATTCTGCTGCCTGCAACCAGCGGCCTGATACAAGAGGAACGTTAGCTTGAGGCTAGTGTTCAAAGGGCTCGCCAATTCACGACAGATTACTGAAGGATGAGCAGCTACCAAAGAATGGCAACCTCCAAGTTTCTTTCCTAGCAACTCACTTGTCATCACTAAGCCAATTATGCGATGAAGAGAACATGTACAAGTAAAGAGTTTCTCAGGGAGAACTGAGCCCACAACTCTCTAAATGCCAATGAGGAAAATAAAGATTCCCTTCAGCCTTATATTCAAAATGGCCCGCAGAGCCCTGACTCTGATGTTTCTTTCTCTATTTAGTACCTCCAACGTGCTTTAGAAGGGAGAGACCTGAGTTGTTTCAAGTTGCCACATTCTACAGGTTTCACAAAAGAAGCCCTTCTCCTCCCATGTCTCGGCATCTAGCTGTTCCCAAGGGTGCACTGCTCACCACTCCCCAAACACACAAGCCGTCCTTCTTGTACGTTTCTCATCCTAGAGCAGATCCGCCGGTACTAAGAGACCTGGAATGCTTCCTAGAGCTCCAGAACCACACTGCATAACGCTACATGGATTCTGCTGCATGCCAACCTGTGGCACGATACAAGAGGAACGTTAGCTCGAGGCTAGTGTTCAATGGGGTCGCCCATTCACTACAGAATACGGAAGGATGAGCAGCTACCAAAGAATGGCAACCTCCATGTTTCTTTCCTAGAAACTCACTTGTCATCACAAAGGCAATTGTGCTATGAAGAGAACATGTGCAACTAAAGAGTCTCTCAGGGGGAATTGAGCCCACAACTCTCTAAATCCCGAAGAGGAAAATAAAGTTTCCCTTCAAGCCTTATTTCAAAAGGGTCCTCAGAGCCTTAACCCTGCTCGTTCTTTCTCTATTTTGTACCTTAAAGGTGCTTTAGAAGGGAGATACTTCCGTTGTTTCAACTTGCTACAATCTAGGCCTTTAACCAAATAAGCCCTTCACTGCCCCTGGCTCGGCATCTAGCTGTTCCCAACGCTGCATTGCTCACAAAGGCCCAAACACACAGGCCGTCCTTCTGGTACGTTACTCATCCTCGCGCCGACCCGCCAGTACTAAGGGACCTGGAGTGCTTCCTAGAGCTCAAGAACCACACTGCATAACGCTACATGGATTCTGCTGCATGCCACCCTGTGGCACGATACAAGAGGAACGTTAGCTTGAGGATAGTGTTCAATGGGCTCGCCAATTCACGACAGATTACTGAAGGATGAGCAGCTACCAAAGAAGGGCAACCTCCAAGTATCTTTCCTTGCAACTCACTTGTCATCACTAAGCCAATTGTGCTATGAAGAGAACATGTACAAGTAAAGAGTTTCTCAGGGAGAACTGAGCCCACAACTCTCTAAATGCCAATGAGGAAAATAAAGATTCCCTTCAGCCTTATATTCAAAATGGCCCGCAGAGCCCTGACTCTGATGTTTCTTTCTCTATTTAGTACCTCCAACGTGCTTTAGAAGGGAGAGACTTGAGTTGTTTCAAGTTGCCACATTCTACAGGTTTCACAAAAGAAGCCCTTCTCCTCCCATGTCTCGGCATCTAGCTGTTCCCAAGGGTGCACTGCTCACCACTCCCCAAACACACAGGCCGTCCTTCTTGTACGTTTCTCATCCTAGAGCAGATCCGCCGGTACTAAGAGACCTGGAATGCTTCCTAGAGCTCCAGAACCACACTGAATAAGGCTACAAAGATTCTGCAGCATGCCAACAAGTGGCATGACACAAGAGGAACTTTAGCTCGAGGCTAGTGTTCAATGGGGTCGCCCATTCACTACAGAATACGGAAGGATGAGCAGCTACCAAAGAATGGCAACCTCCATGTTTCTTTCCTAGAAACTCACTTGTCATCACAAAGGCAATTGTGCTATGAAGAGAACATGTGCAACTAAAGAGTCTCTCAGGGGGAATTGAGCCCACAACTCTCTAAATCCCAAAGAGGAAAATAAAGTTTCCCTTCAAGCCTTATTTCAAAAGGGTCCTCAGACCTTAACCCTGCTCGTTCTTTCTCTATTTTGTACCCCTTAAAGGTGCTTTAGAAGGGAGATACTTCCGTTGTTTCAACTTGCCACAATCTAGAGGTTTAACCAAATAAGCCCTTCACTGCCCCTGGCTCGGCATCTAGCTGTTCCCAACGCTGCATTGCTTACAAAGGCCCAAACACACAGGCCGTCCTTCTGGTACGTTTCTTATCCTCTCGCCGACCCGCCAGTACTAAGAGACCTGGAATGCTTCCTAGAGCTCAAGAACCACACTGCATAACGCTACATGGATTCTGCTGCATGCCAACAAGTGGCATGATACAAGAGGAACGTTAGCTTGAGGCTAGTGGTCAAACGGGATTGCCAATTCACTGAAGATTACCAAAGGACGAGCACCAGCAAAGAATGGCACACTCCGAGTTTCTTTCCTAGAAACTCACTTGTCGTCACAAAGGCAATTGTGCTATGAAGGGAACTCGTGCAACTACAGTCTTTCTCAGGGAGAAGTGAGGCCCCAACTCTCTCAATCCCAATGAGGAAAATGAAGTTTCCCTTCAAGACTTATTTTCAAAGGGGCCAGCAGAGCATTGACCTTGCTGATTCTTTCTCTACTTTGTACCTCCAAGGTGCTTTAGAAGGGAGATACATGAGTTCTTTCAACTTGCAAAAATGTAGAGGTTTAACCAAAGAAGCCCTTCACAGCCTCTGACTCGGCATCTAGCTCTTCCCAACGCTGCATTGCTCACAAAGGCCCAAACACACAGGCCGTCCTCCTAGTACGTTGCTCATCCTAGTGTTGACCCGCCAGTACTGAGACCTGGAATGCTACCCAGAGCTCAAGAACCACAATGAATAACGCTACATGGATTCTGCTGCCTGCAACCAGTGGCCTGATACAAGAGGAACGTTAGCTTGAGGCTAGTGTTCAAAGGGCTCGTCAATTCACGACAGATTACTGAAGGATGAGCAGCTACCAAAGAATGGCAACCTCCAAGTTTCTTTCCTAGCAACTCACTTGTCATCACTAAGCCAATTATGCGATGAAGAGAACATGTACAAGTAAAGAGTTTCTCAGGGAGAACTGAGCCCACAACTCTCTAAATGCCAATGAGGAAAATAAAGATTCCCTTCAGCCTTATATTCAAAATGGCCCGCAGAGCCCTGACTCTGATGTTTCTTTCTCTATTTAGTACCTCCAACGTGCTTTAGAAGGGAGAGACCTGAGTTGTTTCAAGTTGCCACATTCTACAGGTTTCACAAAAGAAGCCCTTCTCCTCCCATGTCTCGGCATCTAGCTGTTCCCAAGGGTGCACTGCTCACCACTCCCCAAACACACAGGCCGTCCTTCTTGTACGTTTCTCATCCTAGAGCAGATCCGCCGGTACTAAGAGACCTGGAATGCTTCCTAGAGCTCCAGAACCACACTGAATAAGGCTACAAAGATTCTGCAGCATGCCAACAAGTGGCATGACACAAGAGGAACTTTAGCTCGAGGCTAGTGTTCAATGGGGTCGCCCATTCACTACAGAATACGGAAGGATGAGCAGCTACCAAAGAATGGCAACCTCCATGTTTCTTTCCTAGAAACTCACTTGTCATCACAAAGGCAATTGTGCTATGAAGAGAACATGTGCAACTAAAGAGTCTCTCAGGGGGAATTGAGCCCACAACTCTCTAAATCCCAAAGAGGAAAATAAAGTTTCCCTTCAAGCCTTATTTCAAAAGGGTCCTCAGACCTTAACCCTGCTCGTTCTTTCTCTATTTTGTACCCCTTAAAGGTGCTTTAGAAGGGAGATACTTCCGTTGTTTCAACTTGCCACAATCTAGAGGTTTAACCAAATAAGCCCTTCACTGCCCCTGGCTCGGCATCTAGCTGTTCCCAACGCTGCATTGCTTACAAAGGCCCAAACACACAGGCCGTCCTTCTGGTACGTTTCTTATCCTCTCGCCGACCCGCCAGTACTAAGAGACCTGGAATGCTTCCTAGAGCTCAAGAACCACACTGCATAACGCTACATGGATTCTGCTGCATGCCAACAAGTGGCATGATACAAGAGGAACGTTAGCTTGAGGCTAGTGGTCAAACGGGATTGCCAATTCACTGAAGATTACCAAAGGACGAGCACCAGCAAAGAATGGCACACTCCGAGTTTCTTTCCTAGAAACTCACTTGTCGTCACAAAGGCAATTGTGCTATGAAGGGAACTCGTGCAACTACAGTCTTTCTCAGGGAGAAGTGAGGCCCCAACTCTCTCAATCCCAATGAGGAAAATGAAGTTTCCCTTCAAGACTTATTTTCAAAGGGGCCAGCAGAGCATTGACCTTGCTGATTCTTTCTCTACTTTGTACCTCCAAGGTGCTTTAGAAGGGAGATACATGAGTTCTTTCAACTTGCAAAAATGTAGAGGTTTAACCAAAGAAGCCCTTCACAGCCTCTGACTCGGCATCTAGCTCTTCCCAACGCTGCATTGCTCACAAAGGCCCAAACACACAGGCCGTCCTCCTAGTACGTTGCTCATCCTAGTGTTGACCCGCCAGTACTGAGACCTGGAATGCTACCCAGAGCTCAAGAACCACAATGAATAACGCTACATGGATTCTGCTGCCTGCAACCAGCGGCCTGATACAAGAGGAACGTTAGCTTGAGGCTAGTGTTCAAAGGGCTCGCCAATTCACGACAGATTACTGAAGGATGAGCAGCTACCAAAGAATGGCAACCTCCAAGTTTCTTTCCTAGCAACTCACTTGTCATCACTAAGCCAATTATGCGATGAAGAGAACATGTACAAGTAAAGAGTTTCTCAGGGAGAACTGAGCCCACAACTCTCTAAATGCCAATGAGGAAAATAAAGATTCCCTTCAGCCTTATATTCAAAATGGCCCGCAGAGCCCTGACTCTGATGTTTCTTTCTCTATTTAGTACCTCCAACGTGCTTTAGAAGGGAGAGACCTGAGTTGTTTCAAGTTGCCACATTCTACAGGTTTCACAAAAGAAGCCCTTCTCCTCCCATGTCTCGGCATCTAGCTGTTCCCAAGGGTGCACTGCTCACCACTCCCCAAACACACAAGCCGTCCTTCTTGTACGTTTCTCATCCTAGAGCAGATCCGCCGGTACTAAGAGACCTGGAATGCTTCCTAGAGCTCCAGAACCACACTGCATAACGCTACATGGATTCTGCTGCATGCCAACCTGTGGCACGATACAAGAGGAACGTTAGCTTGAGGCTAGTGTTCAATGGGGTCGCCCATTCACTACAGAATACGGAAGGATGAGCAGCTACCAAAGAATGGCAACCTCCATGTTTCTTTCCTAGAAACTCACTTGTCATCACAAAGGCAATTGTGCTATGAAGAGAACATGTGCAACTAAAGAGTCTCTCAGGGGGAATTGAGCCCACAACTCTCTAAATCCCGAAGAGGAAAATAAAGTTTCCCTTCAAGCCTTATTTCAAAAGGGTCCTCAGAGCCTTAACCCTGCTCGTTCTTTCTCTATTTTGTACCTTAAAGGTGCTTTAGAAGGGAGATACTTCCGTTGTTTCAACTTGCTACAATCTAGGCCTTTAACCAAATAAGCCCTTCACTGCCCCTGGCTCGGCATCTAGCTGTTCCCAACGCTGCATTGCTCACAAAGGCCCAAACACACAGGCCGTCCTTCTGGTACGTTACTCATCCTCGCGCCGACCCGCCAGTACTAAGGGACCTGGAGTGCTTCCTAGAGCTCAAGAACCACACTGCATAACGCTACATGGATTCTGCTGCATGCCACCCTGTAGCACGATACAAGAGGAACGTTAGCTTGAGGCTAGTGTTCAAAGGGCTCGCCAATTCAAGACAGATTACTGAAGGATGAGCAGCTACCAAAGAATGGCAACCTCCAAGTTTCTTTCCTAGCAACTCACTTGTCATCACTAAGCCAATTATGCGATGAAGAGAACATGTACAAGTAAAGAGTTTCTCAGGGAGAACTGAGCCCACAACTCTCTAAATGCCAATGAGGAAAATAAAGATTCCCTTCAGCCTTATATTCAAAATGGCCCGCAGAGCCCTGACTCTGATGTTTCTTTCTCTATTTAGTACCTCCAACGTGCTTTAGAAGGGAGAGACCTGAGTTGTTTCAAGTTGCCACATTCTACAGGTTTCACAAAAGAAGCCCTTCTCCTCCCATGTCTCGGCATCTAGCTGTTCCCAAGGGTGCACTGCTCACCACTCCCCAAACACACAAGCCGTCCTTCTTGTACGTTTCTCATCCTAGAGCAGATCCGCCGGTACTAAGAGACCTGGAATGCTTCCTAGAGCTCCAGAACCACACTGCATAACGCTACATGGATTCTGCTGCATGCCAACCTGTGGCACGATACAAGAGGAACGTTAGCTTGAGGCTAGTGTTCAATGGGGTCGCCCATTCACTACAGAATACGGAAGGATGAGCAGCTACCAAAGAATGGCAACCTCCATGTTTCTTTCCTAGAAACTCACTTGTCATCACAAAGGCAATTGTGCTATGAAGAGAACATGTGCAACTAAAGAGTCTCTCAGGGGGAATTGAGCCCACAACTCTCTAAATCCCAAAGAGGAAAATAAAGTTTCCCTTCAAGCCTTATTTCAAAAGGGTCCTCAGACCTTAACCCTGCTCGTTCTTTCTCTATTTTGTACCCCTTAAAGGTGCTTTAGAAGGGAGATACTTCCGTTGTTTCAACTTGCCACAATCTAGAGGTTTAACCAAATAAGCCCTTCACTGCCCCTGGCTCGGCATCTAGCTGTTCCCAACGCTGCATTGCTTACAAAGGCCCAAACACACAGGCCGTCCTTCTGGTACGTTTCTTATCCTCTCGCCGACCCGCCAGTACTAAGAGACCTGGAATGCTTCCTAGAGCTCAAGAACCACACTGCATAACGCTACATGGATTCTGCTGCATGCCAACAAGTGGCATGATACAAGAGGAACGTTAGCTTGAGGCTAGTGGTCAAACGGGATTGCCAATTCACTGAAGATTACCAAAGGACGAGCACCAGCAAAGAATGGCACACTCCGAGTTTCTTTCCTAGAAACTCACTTGTCGTCACAAAGGCAATTGTGCTATGAAGGGAACTCGTGCAACTACAGTCTTTCTCAGGGAGAAGTGAGGCCCCAACTCTCTCAATCCCAATGAGGAAAATGAAGTTTCCCTTCAAGACTTATTTTCAAAGGGGCCAGCAGAGCATTGACCTTGCTGATTCTTTCTCTACTTTGTACCTCCAAGGTGCTTTAGAAGGGAGATACATGAGTTCTTTCAACTTGCAAAAATGTAGAGGTTTAACCAAAGAAGCCCTTCACAGCCTCTGACTCGGCATCTAGCTCTTCCCAACGCTGCATTGCTCACAAAGGCCCAAACACACAGGCCGTCCTCCTAGTACGTTGCTCATCCTAGTGTTGACCCGCCAGTACTGAGACCTGGAATGCTACCCAGAGCTCAAGAACCACAATGAATAACGCTACATGGATTCTGCTGCCTGCAACCAGCGGCCTGATACAAGAGGAACGTTAGCTTGAGGCTAGTGTTCAAAGGGCTCGCCAATTCACGACAGATTACTGAAGGATGAGCAGCTACCAAAGAATGGCAACCTCCAAGTTTCTTTCCTAGCAACTCACTTGTCATCACTAAGCCAATTATGCGATGAAGAGAACATGTACAAGTAAAGAGTTTCTCAGGGAGAACTGAGCCCACAACTCTCTACATGCCAATGAGGAAAATAAAGATTCCCTTCAGCCTTATATTCAAAATGGCCCGCAGAGCCCTGACTCTGATGTTTCTTTCTCTATTTAGTACCTCCAACGTGCTTTAGAAGGGAGAGACCTGAGTTGTTTCAAGTTGCCACATTCTACAGGTTTCACAAAAGAAGCCCTTCTCCTCCCATGTCTCGGCATCTAGCTGTTCCCAAGGGTGCACTGCTCACCACTCCCCAAACACACAGGCCGTCCTTCTTGTACGTTTCTCATCCTAGAGCAGATCCGCCGGTACTAAGAGACCTGGAATGCTTCCTAGAGCTCCAGAACCACACTGCATAACGCTACATGGATTCTGCTGCATGCCAACCTGTGGCACGATACAAGAGGAACGTTAGCTTGAGGCTAGTGTTCAATGGGGTCGCCCATTCACTACAGAATACGGAAGGATGAGCAGCTACCAAAGAATGGCAACCTCCATGTTTCTTTCCTAGAAACTCACTTGTCATCACAAAGGCAATTGTGCTATGAAGAGAACATGTGCAACTAAAGAGTCTCTCAGGGGGAATTGAGCCCACAACTCTCTAAATCCCAAAGAGGAAAATAAAGTTTCCCTTCAAGCCTTATTTCAAAAGGGTCCTCAGACCTTAACCCTGCTCGTTCTTTCTCTATTTTGTACCCCTTAAAGGTGCTTTAGAAGGGAGATACTTCCGTTGTTTCAACTTGCCACAATCTAGAGGTTTAACCAAATAAGCCCTTCACTGCCCCTGGCTCGGCATCTAGCTGTTCCCAACGCTGCATTGCTTACAAAGGCCCAAACACACAGGCCGTCCTTCTGGTACGTTTCTTATCCTCTCGCCGACCCGCCAGTACTAAGAGACCTGGAATGCTTCCTAGAGCTCAAGAACCACACTGCATAACGCTACATGGATTCTGCTGCATGCCAACAAGTGGCATGATACAAGAGGAACGTTAGCTTGAGGCTAGTGGTCAAACGGGATTGCCAATTCACTGAAGATTACCAAAGGACGAGCACCAGCAAAGAATGGCACACTCCGAGTTTCTTTCCTAGAAACTCACTTGTCGTCACAAAGGCAATTGTGCTATGAAGGGAACTCGTGCAACTACAGTCTTTCTCAGGGAGAAGTGAGGCCCCAACTCTCTCAATCCCAATGAGGAAAATGAAGTTTCCCTTCAAGACTTATTTTCAAAGGGGCCAGCAGAGCATTGACCTTGCTGATTCTTTCTCTACTTTGTACCTCCAAGGTGCTTTAGAAGGGAGATACATGAGTTCTTTCAACTTGCAAAAATGTAGAGGTTTAACCAAAGAAGCCCTTCACAGCCTCTGACTCGGCATCTAGCTCTTCCCAACGCTGCATTGCTCACAAAGGCGCAAACACACAGGCCGTCCTCCTAGTACGTTACTCATCCTCGCGCAGACCCGCCAGTACTAAGGGACCTGGAGTGCTTCCTAGAGCTCAAGAACCACACTGCATAACGCTACATGGATTCTGCTGCATGCCACCCTGTGGCACGATACAAGAGGAACGTTAGCTTGAGGCTAGTGTTCAAAGGGCTCGCCAATTCACGACAGATTACTGAAGGATGAGCAGCTACCAAAGAAGGGCAACCTCCAAGTTTCTTTCCTAGCAACTCACTTGTCATCACTAAGCCAATTATGCGATGAAGAGAACATGTACAAGTAAAGAGTTTCTCAGGGAGAACTGAGCCCACAACTCTCTACATGCCAATGAGGAAAATAAAGATTCCCTTCAGCCTTATATTCAAAATGGCCCGCAGACCCCTGACTCTGATGTTTCTTTCTCTATTTAGTACCTCCAACGTGCTTTAGAAGGGAGAGACCTGAGTTGTTTCAAGTTGCCACATTCTACAGGTTTCACAAAAGAAGCCCTTCTCCTCCCATGTCTCGGCATCTAGCTGTTCCCAAGGGTGCACTGCTCACCACTCCCCAAACACACAAGCCGTCCTTCTTGTACGTTTCTCATCCTAGAGCAGATCCGCCGGTACTAAGAGACCTGGAATGCTTCCTAGAGCTCCAGAACCACACTGCATAACGCTACATGGATTCTGCTGCATGCCAACCTGTGGCACGATACAAGAGGAACGTTAGCTTGAGGCTAGTGTTCAATGGGGTCGCCCATTCACTACAGAATACGGAAGGATGAGCAGCTACCAAAGAATGGCAACCTCCATGTTTCTTTCCTAGAAACTCACTTGTCATCACAAAGGCAATTGTGCTATGAAGAGAACATGTGCAACTAAAGAGTCTCTCAGGGGGAATTGAGCCCACAACTCTCTAAATCCCAAAGAGGAAAATAAAGTTTCCCTTCAAGCCTTATTTCAAAAGGGTCCTCAGACCTTAACCCTGCTCGTTCTTTCTCTATTTTGTACCCCTTAAAGGTGCTTTAGAAGGGAGATACTTCCGTTTTTTCAACTTGCCACAATCTAGAGGTTTAACCAAATAAGCCCTTCACTGCCCCTGGCTCGGCATCTAGCTGTTCCCAACGCTGCATTGCTTACAAAGGCCAAACACACAGGCCGTCCTTCTGGTACGTTTCTTATCCTCTCGCCGACCCGCCAGTACTAAGAGACCTGGAATGCTTCCTAGAGCTCAAGAACCACACTGCATAACGCTACATGGATTCTGCTGCATGCCAACAAGTGGCATGATACAAGAGGAACGTTAGCTTGAGGCTAGTGGTCAAACGGGATTGCCAATTCACTGAAGATTACCAAAGGACGAGCACCAGCAAAGAATGGCACACTCTGAGTTTCTTTCCTAGAAACTCACTTGTCGTCACAAAGGCAATTGTGCTATGAAGGGAACTCGTGCAACTACAGTCTTTCTCAGGGAGAAGTGAGGCCCCAACTCTCTCAATCCCAATGAGGAAAATGAAGTTTCCCTTCAAGACTTATTTTCAAAGGGGCCAGCAGAGCATTGACCTTGCTGATTCTTTCTCTACTTTGTACCTCCAAGGTGCTTTAGAAGGGAGATACATGAGTTCTTTCAACTTGCAAAAATGTAGAGGTTTAACCAAAGAAGCCCTTCACAGCCTCTGACTCGGCATCTAGCTCTTCCCAACGCTGCATTGCTCACAAAGGCCCAAACACACAGGCCGTCCTCCTAGTACGTTGCTCATCCTAGTGTTGACCCGCCAGTACTGAGACCTGGAATGCTACCCAGAGCTCAAGAACCACAATGAATAACGCTACATGGATTCTGCTGCCTGCAACCAGCGGCCTGATACAAGAGGAACGTTAGCTTGAGGCTAGTGTTCAAAGGGCTCGCCAATTCACGACAGATTACTGAAGGATGAGCAGCTACCAAAGAATGGCAACCTCCAAGTTTCTTTCCTAGCAACTCACTTGTCATCACTAAGCCAATTATGCGATGAAGAGAACATGTACAAGTAAAGAGTTTCTCAGGGAGAACTGAGCCCACAACTCTCTAAATGCCAATGAGGAAAATAAAGATTCCCTTCAGCCTTATATTCAAAATGGCCCGCAGAGCCCTGACTCTGATGTTTCTTTCTCTATTTAGTACCTCCAACGTGCTTTAGAAGGGAGAGACCTGAGTTGTTTCAAGTTGCCACATTCTACAGGTTTCACAAAAGAAGCCCTTCTCCTCCAATGTCTCGGCATCTAGCTGTTCCAAGGGTGCACTGCTCACCACTCCCCAAACACACAAGCCGTCCTTCTTGTACGTTTCTCATCCTAGAGCAGATCCGCCGGTACTAAGAGACCTGGAATGCTTCCTAGAGCTCCAGAACCACACTGCATAACGCTACATGGATTCTGCTGCATGCCAACCTGTGGCACGATACAAGAGGAACGTTAGCTTGAGGCTAGTATTCAATGGGGTCGCCCATTCACTACAGAATACGGAAGGATGAGCAGCTACCAAAGAATGGCAACCTCCATGTTTCTTTCCTAGAAACTCACTTGTCATCACAAAGGCAATTGTGCTATGAAGAGAACATGTGCAACTAAAGAGTCTCTCAGGGGGAATTGAGCCCACAACTCTCTAAATCCCGAAGAGGAAAATAAAGTTTCCCTTCAAGCCTTATTTCAAAAGGGTCCTCAGAGCCTTAACCCTGCTCGTTCTTTCTCTATTGTGTACCTTAAAGGTGCTTTAGAAGGGAGATACTTCCGTTGTTTCAACTTGCTACAATCTAGGCCTTTAACCAAATAAGCCCTTCACTGCCCCTGGCTCGGCATCTAGCTGTTCCCAACGCTGCATTGCTCACAAAGGCCCAAACACACAGGCCGTCCTTCTGGTACGTTACTCACCCTCGCGCCGACCCGCCAGTACTAAGGGACCTGGAGTGCTTCCTAGAGCTCAAGAACCACACTGCATAACGCTACATGGATTCTGCTGCATGCCACCCTGTGGCACGATAAAAGAGGAACGTTAGCTTGAGGCTAGTGTTCAAAGGGCTCGCCAATTCACGACAGATTACTGAAGGATGAGCAGCTACCAAAGAAGGGCAACCTCCAAGTTTCTTTCCTAGCAACTCACTTGTCATCACTAAGCCAATTATGCGATGAAGAGAACATGTACAAGTAAAGAGTTTCTCAGGGAGAACTGAGCCCACAACTCTCTAAATGCCAATGAGGAAAATAAAGATTCCCTTCAGCCTTATATTCAAAATGGCCCGCAGAGCCCTGACTCTGATGTTTCTTTCTCTATTTAGTACCTCCAACGTGCTTTAGAAGGGAGAGACCTGAGTTGTTTCAAGTTGCCACATTCTACAGGTTTCACAAAAGAAGCCCTTCTCCTCCCATGTCTCGGCATCTAGCTGTTCCCAAGGGTGCACTGCTCACCACTCCCCAAACACACAAGCCGTCCTTCTGGTACGTTTCTCATCCTAGAGCAGATCCGCCGGTACTAAGAGACCTGGAATGCTTCCTAGAGCTCCAGAACCACACTGCATAACGCTACATGGATTCTGCTGCATGCCAACCTGTGGCACGATACAAGAGGAACGTTAGCTTGAGGCTAGTGTTCAATGGGGTCGCCCATTCACTACAGAATACGGAAGGATGAGCAGCTACCAAAGAATGGCAACCTCCATGTTTCTTTCCTAGAAACTCACTTGTCATCACAAAGGCAATTGTGCTATGAAGAGAACATGTGCAACTAAAGAGTCTCTCAGGGGGAATTGAGCCCACAACTCTCTAAATCCCAAAGAGGAAAATAAAGTTTCCCTTCAAGCCTTATTTCAAAAGGGTCCTCAGACCTTAACCCTGCTCGTTCTTTCTCTATTTTGTACCCCTTAAAGGTGCTTTAGAAGGGAGATACTTCCGTTTTTTCAACTTGCCACAATCTAGAGGTTTAACCAAATAAGCCCTTCACTGCCCCTGGCTCGGCATCTAGCTGTTCCCAACGCTGCATTGCTCACAAAGGCCCAAACACACAGGCCGTCCTTCTGGTACGTTTCTTATCCTCTCGCCGACCCGCCAGTACTAAGAGACCTGGAATGCTTCCTAGAGCTCAAGAACCACACTGCATAACGCTACATGGATTCTGCTGCATGCCAACAAGTGGCATGATACAAGAGGAACGTTAGCTTGAGGCTAGTGGTCAAACGGGATTGCCAATTCACTGAAGATTACCAAAGGACGAGCACCAGCAAAGAATGGCACACTCTGAGTTTCTTTCCTAGAAACTCACTTGTCGTCACAAAGGCAATTGTGCTATGAAGGGAACTCGTGCAACTACAGTCTTTCTCAGGGAGAAGTGAGGCCCCAACTCTCTCAATCCCAATGAGGAAAATGAAGTTTCCCTTCAAGACTTATTTTCAAAGGGGCCAGCAGAGCATTGACCTTGCTGATTCTTTCTCTACTTTGTACCTCCAAGGTGCTTTAGAAGGGAGATACATGAGTTCTTTCAACTTGCAAAAATGTAGAGGTTTAACCAAAGAAGCCCTTCACAGCCTCTGACTCGGCATCTAGCTCTTCCCAACGCTGCATTGCTCACAAAGGCCCAAACACACAGGCCGTCCTCCTAGTACGTTGCTCATCCTAGTGTTGACCCGCCAGTACTGAGACCTGGAATGCTACCCAGAGCTCAAGAACCACAATGAATAACGCTACATGGATTCTGCTGCCTGCAACCAGCGGCCTGATACAAGAGGAACGTTAGCTTGAGGCTAGTGTTCAAAGGGCTCGCCAATTCACGACAGATTACTGAAGGATGAGCAGCTACCAAAGAATGGCAACCTCCAAGTTTCTTTCCTAGCAACTCACTTGTCATCACTAAGCCAATTATGCGATGAAGAGAACATGTACAAGTAAAGAGTTTCTCAGGGAGAACTGAGCCCACAACTCTCTAAATGCCAATGAGGAAAATAAAGATTCCCTTCAGCCTTATATTCAAAATGGCCCGCAGAGCCCTGACTCTGATGTTTCTTTCTCTATTTAGTACCTCCAACGTGCTTTAGAAGGGAGAGACCTGAGTTGTTTCAAGTTGCCACATTCTACAGGTTTCACAAAAGAAGCCCTTCTCCTCCCATGTCTCGGCATCTAGCTGTTCCCAAGGGTGCACTGCTCACCACTCCCCAAACACACAAGCCGTCCTTCTTGTACGTTTCTCATCCTAGAGCAGATCCGCCGGTACTAAGAGACCTGGAATGCTTCCTAGAGCTCCAGAACCACACTGCATAACGCTACATGGATTCTGCTGCATGCCAACCTGTGGCACGATACAAGAGGAACGTTAGCTTGAGGCTAGTGTTCAATGGGGTCGCCCATTCACTACAGAATACGGAAGGATGAGCAGCTACCAAAGAATGGCAACCTCCATGTTTCTTTCCTAGAAACTCACTTGTCATCACAAAGGCAATTGTGCTATGAAGAGAACATGTGCAACTAAAGAGTCTCTCAGGGGGAATTGAGCCCACAACTCTCTAAATCCCGAAGAGGAAAATAAAGTTTCCCTTCAAGCCTTATTTCAAAAGGGTCCTCAGACCTTAACCCTGCTCGTTCTTTCTCTATTTTGTACCTTAAAGGTGCTTTAGAAGGGAGATACTTCCGTTGTTTCAACTTGCTACAATCTAGGCCTTTAACCAAATAAGCCCTTCACTGCCCCTGGCTCGGCATCTAGCTGTTCCCAACGCTGCATTGCTCACAAAGGCCCAAACACACAGGCCGTCCTTCTGGTACGTTACTCATCCTCGCGCCGACCCGCCAGTACTAAGGGACCTGGAGTGCTTCCTAGAGCTCAAGAACCACACTGCATAACGCTACATGGATTCTGCTGCATGCCACCCTGTGGCACGATAAAAGAGGAACGTTAGCTTGAGGCTAGTGTTCAAAGGGCTCGCCAATTCACGACAGATTACTGAAGGATGAGCAGCTACCAAAGAAGGGCAACCTCCAAGTTTCTTTCCTAGCAACTCACTTGTCATCACTAAGCCAATTATGCGATGAAGAGAACATGTACAAGTAAAGAGTTTCTCAGGGAGAACTGAGCCCACAACTCTCTAAATGCCAATGAGGAAAATAAAGATTCCCTTCAGCCTTATATTCAAAATGGCCCGCAGAGCCCTGACTCTGATGTTTCTTTCTCTATTTAGTACCTCCAACGTGCTTTAGAAGGGAGAGACCTGAGTTGTTTCAAGTTGCCACATTCTACAGGTTTCACAAAAGAAGCCCTTCTCCTCCCATGTCTCGGCATCTAGCTGTTCCCAAGGGTGCACTGCTCACCACTCCCCAAACACACAAGCCGTCCTTCTTGTACGTTTCTCATCCTAGAGCAGATCCGCCGGTACTAAGAGACCTGGAATGCTTCCTAGAGCTCCAGAACCACACTGCATAACGCTACATGGATTCTGCTGCATGCCAACCTGTGGCACGATACAAGAGGAACGTTAGCTTGAGGCTAGTGTTCAATGGGGTCGCCCATTCACTACAGAATACGGAAGGATGAGCAGCTACCAAAGAATGGCAACCTCCATGTTTCTTTCCTAGAAACTCACTTGTCATCACAAAGGCAATTGTGCTATGAAGAGAACATGTGCAACTAAAGAGTCTCTCAGGGGGAATTGAGCCCACAACTCTCTAAATCCCAAAGAGGAAAATAAAGTTTCCCTTCAAGCCTTATTTCAAAAGGGTCCTCAGACCTTAACCCTGCTCGTTCTTTCTCTATTTTGTACCCCTTAAAGGTGCTTTAGAAGGGAGATACTTCCGTTTTTTCAACTTGCCACAATCTAGAGGTTTAACCAAATAAGCCCTTCACTGCCCCTGGCTCGGCATCTAGCTGTTCCCAACGCTGCATTGCTTACAAAGGCCCAAACACACAGGCCGTCCTTCTGGTACGTTTCTTATCCTCTCGCCGACCCGCCAGTACTAAGAGACCTGGAATGCTTCCTAGAGCTCAAGAACCACACTGCATAACGCTACATGGATTCTGCTGCATGCCAACAAGTGGCATGATACAAGAGGAACGTTAGCTTGAGGCTAGTGGTCAAACGGGATTGCCAATTCACTGAAGATTACCAAAGGACGAGCACCAGCAAAGAATGGCACACTCTGAGTTTCTTTCCTAGAAACTCACTTGTCGTCACAAAGGCAATTGTGCTATGAAGGGAACTCGTGCAACTACAGTCTTTCTCAGGGAGAAGTGAGGCCCCAACTCTCTCAATCCCAATGAGGAAAATGAAGTTTCCCTTCAAGACTTATTTTCAAAGGGGCCAGCAGAGCATTGACCTTGCTGATTCTTTCTCTACTTTGTACCTCCAAGGTGCTTTAGAAGGGAGATACATGAGTTCTTTCAACTTGCAAAAATGTAGAGGTTTAACCAAAGAAGCCCTTCACAGCCTCTGACTCGGCATCTAGCTCTTCCCAACGCTGCATTGCTCACAAAGGCCCAAACACACAGGCCGTCCTCCTAGTACGTTGCTCATCCTAGTGTTGACCCGCCAGTACTGAGACCTGGAATGCTACCCAGAGCTCAAGAACCACAATGAATAACGCTACATGGATTCTGCTGCCTGCAACCAGCGGCCTGATACAAGAGGAACGTTAGCTTGAGGCTAGTGTTCAAAGGGCTCGCCAATTCACGACAGATTACTGAAGGATGAGCAGCTACCAAAGAATGGCAACCTCCAAGTTTCTTTCCTAGCAACTCACTTGTCATCACTAAGCCAATTATGCGATGAAGAGAACATGTACAAGTAAAGAGTTTCTCAGGGAGAACTGAGCCCACAACTCTCTACATGCCAATGAGGAAAATAAAGATTCCCTTCAGCCTTATATTCAAAATGGCCCGCAGAGCCCTGACTCTGATGTTTCTTTCTCTATTTAGTACCTCCAACGTGCTTTAGAAGGGAGAGACCTGAGTTGTTTCAAGTTGCCACATTCTACAGGTTTCACAAAAGAAGCCCTTCTCCTCCCATGTCTCGGCATCTAGCTGTTCCAAGGGTGCACTGCTCACCACTCCCCAAACACACAAGCCGTCCTTCTTGTACGTTTCTCATCCTAGAGCAGATCCGCCGGTACTAAGAGACCTGGAATGCTTCCTAGAGCTCCAGAACCACACTGCATAACGCTACATGGATTCTGCTGCATGCCAACCTGTGGCACGATACAAGAGGAACGTTAGCTTGAGGCTAGTGTTCAATGGGGTCGCCCATTCACTACAGAATACGGAAGGATGAGCAGCTACCAAAGAATGGCAACCTCCATGTTTCTTTCCTAGAAACTCACTTGTCATCACAAAGGCAATTGTGCTATGAAGAGAACATGTGCAACTAAAGAGTCTCTCAGGGGGAATTGAGCCCACAACTCTCTAAATCCCGAAGAGGAAAATAAAGTTTCCCTTCAAGCCTTATTTCAAAAGGGTCCTCAGAGCCTTAACCCTGCTCGTTCTTTCTCTATTTTGTACCTTAAAGGTGCTTTAGAAGGGAGATACTTCCGTTGTTTCAACTTGCTACAATCTAGGCCTTTAACCAAATAAGCCCTTCACTGCCCCTGGCTCGGCATCTAGCTGTTCCCAACGCTGCATTGCTCACAAAGGCCCAAACACACAGGCCGTCCTTCTGGTACGTTACTCATCCTCGCGCCGACCCGCCAGTACTAAGGGACCTGGAGTGCTTCCTAGAGCTCAAGAACCACACTGCATAACGCTACATGGATTCTGCTGCATGCCACCCTGTGGCACGATACAAGAGGAACGTTAGCTTGAGGCTAGTGTTCAAAGGGCTCGCCAATTCACGACAGATTACTGAAGGATGAGCAGCTACCAAAGAATGGCAACCTCCAAGTTTCTTTCCTAGCAACTCACTTGTCATCACTAAGCCAATTATGCGATGAAGAGAACATGTACAAGTAAAGAGTTTCTCAGGGAGAACTGAGCCCACAACTCTCTAAATGCCAATGAGGAAAATAAAGATTCCCTTCAGCCTTATATTCAAAATGGCCCGCAGAGCCCTGACTCTGATGTTTCTTTCTCTATTTAGTACCTCCAACGTGCTTTAGAAGGGAGAGACCTGAGTTGTTTCAAGTTGCCACATTCTACAGGTTTCACAAAAGAAGCCCTTCTCCTCCCATGTCTCGGCATCTAGCTGTTCCCAAGGGTGCACTGCTCACCACTCCCCAAACACACAAGCCGTCCTTCTTGTACGTTTCTCATCCTAGAGCAGATCCGCCGGTACTAAGAGACCTGGAATGCTTCCTAGAGCTCCAGAACCACACTGCATAACGCTACATGGATTCTGCTGCATGCCAACCTGTGGCACGATACAAGAGGAACGTTAGCTTGAGGCTAGTGTTCAATGGGGTCGCCCATTCACTACAGAATACGGAAGGATGAGCAGCTACCAAAGAATGGCAACCTCCATGTTTCTTTCCTAGAAACTCACTTGTCATCACAAAGGCAATTGTGCTATGAAGAGAACATGTGCAACTAAAGAGTCTCTCAGGGGGAATTGAGCCCACAACTCTCTAAATCCCGAAGAGGAAAATAAAGTTTCCCTTCAAGCCTTATTTCAAAAGGGTCCTCAGAGCCTTAACCCTGCTCGTTCTTTCTCTATTTTGTACCTTAAAGGTGCTTTAGAAGGGAGATACTTCCGTTGTTTCACTTGCTACAATCTAGGCCTTTAACCAAATAAGCCCTTCACTGCCCCTGGCTCGGCATCTAGCTGTTCCCAACGCTGCATTGCTCACAAAGGCCCAAACACACAGGCCGTCCTTCTGGTACGTTACTCATCCTCGCGCCGACCCGCCAGTACTAAGGGACCTGGAGTGCTTCCTAGAGCTCAAGAACCACACTGCATAACGCTACATGGATTCTGCTGCATGCCACCCTGTGGCACGATACAAGAGGAACGTTAGCTTGAGGCTAGTGTTCAAAGGGCTCGCCAATTCACGACAGATTACTGAAGGATGAGCAGCTACCAAAGAATGGCAACCTCCAAGTTTCTTTCCTAGCAACTCACTTGTCATCACTAAGCCAATTATGCGATGAAGAGAACATGTACAAGTAAAGAGTTTCTCAGGGAGAACTGAGCCCACAACTCTCTAAATGCCAATGAGGAAAATAAAGATTCCCTTCAGCCTTATATTCAAAATGGCCCGCAGAGCCCTGACTCTGATGTTTCTTTCTCTATTTAGTACCTCCAACGTGCTTTAGAAGGGAGAGACCTGAGTTGTTTCAAGTTGCCACATTCTACAGGTTTCACAAAAGAAGCCCTTCTCCTCCCATGTCTCGGCATCTAGCTGTTCCCAAGGGTGCACTGCTCACCACTCCCCAAACACACAAGCCGTCCTTCTTGTACGTTTCTCATCCTAGAGCAGATCCGCCGGTACTAAGAGACCTGGAATGCTTCCTAGAGCTCCAGAACCACACTGCATAACGCTACATGGATTCTGCTGCATGCCAACCTGTGGCACGATACAAGAGGAACGTTAGCTTGAGGCTAGTGTTCAATGGGGTCGCCCATTCACTACAGAATACGGAAGGATGAGCAGCTACCAAAGAATGGCAACCTCCATGTTTCTTTCCTAGAAACTCACTTGTCATCACAAAGGCAATTGTGCTATGAAGAGAACATGTGCAACTAAAGAGTCTCTCAGGGGGAATTGAGCCCACAACTCTCTAAATCCCGAAGAGGAAAATAAAGTTTCCCTTCAAGCCTTATTTCAAAAGGGTCCTCAGAGCCTTAACCCTGCTCGTTCTTTCTCTATTTTGTACCTTAAAGGTGCTTTAGAAGGGAGATACTTCCGTTGTTTCAACTTGCTACAATCTAGGCCTTTAACCAAATAAGCCCTTCACTGCCCCTGGCTCGGCATCTAGCTGTTCCCAACGCTGCATTGCTCACAAAGGCCCAAACACACAGGCCGTCCTTCTGGTACGTTACTCATCCTCGCGCCGACCCGCCAGTACTAAGGGACCTGGAGTGCTTCCTAGAGCTCAAGAACCACACTGCATAACGCTACATGGATTCTGCTGCATGCCACCCTGTGGCACGATACAAGAGGAACGTTAGCTTGAGGCTAGTGTTCAAAGGGCTCGCCAATTCACGACAGATTACTGAAGGATGAGCAGCTACCAAAGAAGGGCAACCTCCAAGTTTCTTTCCTAGCAACTCACTTGTCATCACTAAGCCAATTGTGCTATGAAGAGAACATGTACAAGTAAAGAGTTTCTCAGGGAGAACTGAGCCCACAACTCTCTAAATGCCAATGAGGAAAATAAAGATTCCCTTCAGCCTTATATTCAAAATGGCCCGCAGAGCCCTGACTCTGATGTTTCTTTCTCTATTTAGTACCTCCAACGTGCTTTAGAAGGGAGAGACTTGAGTTGTTTCAAGTTGCCACATTCTACAGGTTTCACAAAAGAAGCCCTTCTCCTCCCATGTCTCGGCATCTAGCTGTTCCCAAGGGTGCACTGCTCACCACTCCCCAAACACACAGGCCGTCCTTCTTGTACGTTTCTCATCCTAGAGCAGATCCGCCGGTACTAAGAGACCTGGAATGCTTCCTAGAGCTCCAGAACCACACTGAATAAGGCTACAAAGATTCTGCAGCATGCCAACAAGTGGCATGACACAAGAGGAACTTTAGCTCGAGGCTAGTGTTCAATGGGGTCGCCCATTCACTACAGAATACGGAAGGATGAGCAGCTACCAAAGAATGGCAACCTCCATGTTTCTTTCCTAGAAACTCACTTGTCATCACAAAGGCAATTGTGCTATGAAGAGAACATGTGCAACTAAAGAGTCTCTCAGGGGGAATTGAGCCCACAACTCTCTAAATCCCAAAGAGGAAAATAAAGTTTCCCTTCAAGCCTTATTTCAAAAGGGTCCTCAGACCTTAACCCTGCTCGTTCTTTCTCTATTTTGTACCCCTTAAAGGTGCTTTAGAAGGGAGATACTTCCGTTGTTTCAACTTGCCACAATCTAGAGGTTTAACCAAATAAGCCCTTCACTGCCCCTGGCTCGGCATCTAGCTGTTCCCAACGCTGCATTGCTTACAAAGGCCCAAACACACAGGCCGTCCTTCTGGTACGTTTCTTATCCTCTCGCCGACCCGCCAGTACTAAGAGACCTGGAATGCTTCCTAGAGCTCAAGAACCACACTGCATAACGCTACATGGATTCTGCTGCATGCCAACAAGTGGCATGATACAAGAGGAACGTTAGCTTGAGGCTAGTGGTCAAACGGGATTGCCAATTCACTGAAGATTACCAAAGGACGAGCACCAGCAAAGAATGGCACACTCCGAGTTTCTTTCCTAGAAACTCACTTGTCGTCACAAAGGCAATTGTGCTATGAAGGGAACTCGTGCAACTACAGTCTTTCTCAGGGAGAAGTGAGGCCCCAACTCTCTCAATCCCAATGAGGAAAATGAAGTTTCCCTTCAAGACTTATTTTCAAAGGGGCCAGCAGAGCATTGACCTTGCTGATTCTTTCTCTACTTTGTACCTCCAAGGTGCTTTAGAAGGGAGATACATGAGTTCTTTCAACTTGCAAAAATGTAGAGGTTTAACCAAAGAAGCCCTTCACAGCCTCTGACTCGGCATCTAGCTCTTCCCAACGCTGCATTGCTCACAAAGGCCCAAACACACAGGCCGTCCTCCTAGTACGTTGCTCATCCTAGTGTTGACCCGCCAGTACTGAGACCTGGAATGCTACCCAGAGCTCAAGAACCACAATGAATAACGCTACATGGATTCTGCTGCCTGCAACCAGCGGCCTGATACAAGAGGAACGTTAGCTTGAGGCTAGTGTTCAAAGGGCTCGCCAATTCACGACAGATTACTGAAGGATGAGCAGCTACCAAAGAAGGGCAACCTCCAAATTTCTTTCCTAGCAACTCACTTGTCATCACAAAGGCAATTGTGCTATGAAGAGAACATGTGCAACTAAAGAGTCTCTCAGGGGGAATTGAGCCCACAACTCTCTAAATCCCGAAGAGGAAAATAAAGTTTCCCTTCAAGCCTTATTTCAAAAGGGTCCTCAGAGCCTTAACCCTGCTCGTTCTTTCTCTATTTTGTACCTTAAAGGTGCTTTAGAAGGGAGATACTTCCGTTGTTTCAACTTGCTACAATCTAGGCCTTTAACCAAATAAGCCCTTCACTGCCCCTGGCTCGGCATCTAGCTGTTCCCAACGCTGCATTGCTCACAAAGGCCCAAACACACAGGCCGTCCTTCTGGTACGTTACTCATCCTCGCGCCGACCCGCCAGTACTAAGGGACCTGGAGTGCTTCCTAGAGCTCAAGAACCACACTGCATAACGCTACATGGATTCTGCTGCATGCCACCCTGTGGCACGATACAAGAGGAACGTTAGCTTGAGGCTAGTGTTCAAAGGGCTCGCCAATTCACGACAGATTACTGAAGGATGAGCAGCTACCAAAGAAGGGCAACCTCCAAGTTTCTTTCCTTGCAACTCACTTGTCATCACTAAGCCAATTGTGCTATGAAGAGAACATGTACAAGTAAAGAGTTTCTCAGGGAGAACTGAGCCCACAACTCTCTAAATGCCAATGAGGAAAATAAAGATTCCCTTCAGCCTTATATTCAAAATGGCCCGCAGAGCCCTGACTCTGATGTTTCTTTCTCTATTTAGTACCTCCAACGTGCTTTAGAAGGGAGAGACTTGAGTTGTTTCAAGTTGCCACATTCTACAGGTTTCACAAAAGAAGCCCTTCTCCTCCCATGTCTCGGCATCTAGCTGTTCCCAAGGGTGCACTGCTCACCACTCCCCAAACACACAGGCCGTCCTTCTTGTACGTTTCTCATCCTAGAGCAGATCCGCCGGTACTAAGAGACCTGGAATGCTTCCTAGAGCTCCAGAACCACACTGAATAAGGCTACAAAGATTCTGCAGCATGCCAACAAGTGGCACGACACAAGAGGAACTTTAGCTCGAGGCTAGTGTTCAATGGGGTCGCCCATTCACTACAGAATACGGAAGGATGAGCAGCTACCAAAGAATGGCAACCTCCATGTTTCTTTCCTAGAAACTCACTTGTCATCACAAAGGCAATTGTGCTATGAAGAGAACATGTGCAACTAAAGAGTCTCTCAGGGGGAATTGAGCCCACAACTCTCTAAATCCCAAAGAGGAAAATAAAGTTTCCCTTCAAGCCTTATTTCAAAAGGGTCCTCAGACCTTAACCCTGCTCGTTCTTTCTCTATTTTGTACCCCTTAAAGGTGCTTTAGAAGGGAGATACTTCCGTTGTTTCAACTTGCCACAATCTAGAGGTTTAACCAAATAAGCCCTTCACTGCCCCTGGCTCGGCATCTAGCTGTTCCCAACGCTGCATTGCTTACAAAGGCCCAAACACACAGGCCGTCCTTCTGGTACGTTTCTTATCCTCTCGCCGACCCGCCAGTACTAAGAGACCTGGAATGCTTTCTAGAGCTCAAGAACCACACTGCATAACGCTACATGGATTCTGCTGCATGCCAACAAGTGGCATGATACAAGAGGAACGTTAGCTTGAGGCTAGTGGTCAAACGGGATTGCCAATTCACTGAAGATTACCAAAGGACGAGCACCAGCAAAGAATGGCACACTCCGAGTTTCTTTCCTAGAAACTCACTTGTCGTCACAAAGGCAATTGTGCTATGAAGGGAACTCGTGCAACTACAGTCTTTCTCAGGGAGAAGTGAGGCCCCAACTCTCTCAATCCCAATGAGGAAAATGAAGTTTCCCTTCAAGACTTATTTTCAAAGGGGCCAGCAGAGCATTGACCTTGCTGATTCTTTCTCTACTTTGTACCTCCAAGGTGCTTTAGAAGGGAGATACATGAGTTCTTTCAACTTGCAAAAATGTAGAGGTTTAACCAAAGAAGCCCTTCACAGCCTCTGACTCGGCATCTAGCTCTTCCCAACGCTGCATTGCTCACAAAGGCCCAAACACACAGGCCGTCCTCCTAGTACGTTGCTCATCCTAGTGTTGACCCGCCAGTACTGAGACCTGGAATGCTACCCAGAGCTCAAGAACCACAATGAATAACGCTACATGGATTCTGCTGCCTGCAACCAGCGGCCTGATACAAGAGGAACGTTAGCTTGAGGCTAGTGTTCAAAGGGCTCGCCAATTCGCGACAGATTACTGAAGGATGAGCAGCTACCAAAGAATGGCAACCTCCAAGTTTCTTTCCTAGCAACTCACTTGTCATCACTAAGCCAATTATGCGATGAAGAGAACATGTACAAGTAAAGAGTTTCTCAGGGAGAACTGAGCCCACAACTCTCTAAATGCCAATGAGGAAAATAAAGATTCCCTTCAGCCTTATATTCAAAATGGCCCGCAGAGCCCTGACTCTGATGTTTCTTTCTCTATTTAGTACCTCCAACGTGCTTTAGAAGGGAGAGACCTGAGTTGTTTCAAGTTGCCACATTCTACAGGTTTCACAAAAGAAGCCCTTCTCCTCCCATGTCTCGGCATCTAGCTGTTCCCAAGGGTGCACTGCTCACCACTCCCCAAACACACAAGCCGTCCTTCTTGTATGTTTCTCATCCTAGAGCAGATCCGCCGGTACTAAGAGACCTGGAATGCTTCCTAGAGCTCCAGAACCACACTGCATAACGCTACATGGATTCTGCAGCGTGCCAACCTGTGGCACGATACAAGAGGAACGTTAGCTTGAGGCTAGTGTTCAATGGGGTCGCCCATTCACTACAGAATACGGAAGGATGAGCAGCTACCAAAGAATGGCAACCTCCATGTTTCTTTCCTAGAAACTCACTTGTCATCACAAAGGCAATTGTGCTATGAAGAGAACATGTGCAACTAAAGAGTCTCTCAGGGGGAATTGAGCCCACAACTCTCTAAATCCCAAAGAGGAAAATAAAGTTTCCCTTCAAGCCTTATTTCAAAAGGGTCCTCAGACCTTAACCCTGCTCGTTCTTTCTCTATTTTGTACCCCTTAAAGGTGCTTTAGAAGGGAGATACTTCCGTTGTTTCAACTTGCCACAATCTAGAGGTTTAACCAAATAAGCCCTTCACTGCCCCTGGCTCGGCATCTAGCTGTTCCCAACGCTGCATTGCTTACAAAGGCCCAAACACACAGGCCGTCCTTCTGGTACGTTTCTTATCCTCTCGCCGACCCGCCAGTACTAAGAGACCTGGAATGCTTCCTAGAGCTCAAGAACCACACTGCATAACGCTACATGGATTCTGCTGCATGCCAACAAGTGGCATGATACAAGAGGAACGTTAGCTTGAGGCTAGTGGTCAAACGGGATTGCCAATTCACTGAAGATTACCAAAGGACGAGCACCAGCAAAGAATGGCACACTCCGAGTTTCTTTCCTAGAAACTCACTTGTCGTCACAAAGGCAATTGTGCTATGAAGGGAACTCGTGCAACTACAGTCTTTCTCAGGGAGAAGTGAGGCCCCAACTCTCTCAATCCCAATGAGGAAAATGAAGTTTCCCTTCAAGACTTATTCTCAAAGGGGCCAGCAGAGCATTGACCTTGCTGATTCTTTCTCTACTTTGTACCTCCAAGGTGCTTTAGAAGGGAGATACATGAGTTCTTTCAACTTGCAAAAATGTAGAGGTTTAACCAAAGAAGCCCTTCACAGCCTCTGACTCGGCATCTAGCTCTTCCCAACGCTGCATTGCTCACAAAGGCCCAAACACACAGGCCGTCCTCCTAGTACGTTGCTCATCCTAGTGTTGACCCGCCAGTACTGAGACCTGGAATGCTACCCAGAGCTCAAGAACCACAATGAATAACGCTACATGGATTCTGCTGCCTGCAACCAGCGGCCTGATACAAGAGGAACGTTAGCTTGAGGCTAGTGTTCAAAGGGCTCGCCAATTCACGACAGATTACTGAAGGATGAGCAGCTACCAAAGAATGGCAACCTCCAAGTTTCTTTCCTAGCAACTCACTTGTCATCACTAAGCCAATTATGCGATGAAGAGAACATGTACAAGTAAAGAGTTTCTCAGGGAGAACTGAGCCCACAACTCTCTACATGCCAATGAGGAAAATAAAGATTCCCTTCAGCCTTATATTCAAAATGGCCCGCAGAGCCCTGACTCTGATGTTTCTTTCTCTATTTAGTACCTCCAACGTGCTTTAGAAGGGAGAGACCTGAGTTGTTTCAAGTTGCCACATTCTACAGGTTTCACAAAAGAAGCCCTTCTCCTCCCATGTCTCGGCATCTAGCTGTTCCCAAGGGTGCACTGCTCACCACTCCCCAAACACACAGGCCGTCCTTCTTGTACGTTTCTCATCCTAGAGCAGATCCGCCGGTACTAAGAGACCTGGAATGCTTCCTAGAGCTCCAGAACCACACTGCATAACGCTACATGGATTCTGCTGCATGCCAACCTGTGGCACGATACAAGAGGAACGTTAGCTTGAGGCTAGTGTTCAATGGGGTCGCCCATTCACTACAGAATACGGAAGGATGAGCAGCTACCAAAGAATGGCAACCTCCATGTTTCTTTCCTAGAAACTCACTTGTCATCACAAAGGCAATTGTGCTATGAAGAGAACATGTGCAACTAAAGAGTCTCTCAGGGGGAATTGAGCCCACAACTCTCTAAATCCCGAAGAGGAAAATAAAGTTTCCCTTCAAGCCTTATTTCAAAAGGGTCCTCAGAGCCTTAACCCTGCTCGTTCTTTCTCTATTTTGTACCTTAAAGGTGCTTTAGAAGGGAGATACTTCCGTTGTTTCAACTTGCTACAATCTAGGCCTTTAACCAAATAAGCCCTTCACTGCCCCTGGCTCGGCATCTAGCTGTTCCCAACGCTGCATTGCTCACAAAGGCCCAAACACACAGGCCGTCCTTCTGGTACGTTACTCATCCTCGCGCCGACCCGCCAGTACTAAGGGACCTGGAGTGCTTCCTAGAGCTCAAGAACCACACTGCATAACGCTACATGGATTCTGCTGCATGCCACCCTGTGGCACGATACAAGAGGAACGTTAGCTTGAGGATAGTGTTCAATGGGTTCGCCAATTCACGACAGATTACTGAAGGATGAGCAGCTACCAAAGAAGGGCAACCTCCAAGTTTCTTTCCTTGCAACTCACTTGTCATCACTAAGCCAATTGTGCTATGAAGAGAACATGTACAAGTAAAGAGTTTCTCAGGGAGAACTGAGCCCACAACTCTCTAAATGCCAATGAGGAAAATAAAGATTCCCTTCAGCCTTATATTCAAAATGGCCCGCAGAGCCCTGACTCTGATGTTTCTTTCTCTATTTAGTACCTCCAACGTGCTTTAGAAGGGAGAGACTTGAGTTGTTTCAAGTTGCCACATTCTACAGGTTTCACAAAAGAAGCCCTTCTCCTCCCATGTCTCGGCATCTAGCTGTTCCCAAGGGTGCACTGCTCACCACTCCCCAAACACACAGGCCGTCCTTCTTGTACGTTTCTCATCCTAGAGCAGATCCGCCGGTACTAAGAGACCTGGAATGCTTCCTAGAGCTCCAGAACCACACTGCATAACGCTACATGGATTCTGCTGCATGCCAACCTGTGGCACGATACAAGAGGAACGTTAGCTTGAGGCTAGTGTTCAATGGGGTCGCCCATTCACTACAGAATACGGAAGGATGAGCAGCTACCAAAGAATGGCAACCTCCATGTTTCTTTCCTAGAAACTCACTTGTCATCACAAAGGCAATTGTGCTATGAAGAGAACATGTGCAACTAAAGAGTCTCTCAGGGGGAATTGAGCCCACAACTCTCTAAATCCCGAAGAGGAAAATAAAGTTTCCCTTCAAGCCTTATTTCAAAAGGGTCCTCAGAGCCTTAACCCTGCTCGTTCTTTCTCTATTTTGTACCTTAAAGGTGCTTTAGAAGGGAGATACTTCCGTTGTTTCAACTTGCTACAATCTAGGCCTTTAACCAAATAAGCCCTTCACTGCCCCTGGCTCGGCATCTAGCTGTTCCCAACGCTGCATTGCTCACAAAGGCCCAAACACACAGGCCGTCCTTCTGGTACGTTACTCATCCTCGCGCCGACCCGCCAGTACTAAGGGACCTGGAGTGCTTCCTAGAGCTCAAGAACCACACTGCATAACGCTACATGGATTCTGCTGCATGCCACCCTGTGGCACGATACAAGAGGAACGTTAGCTTGAGGCTAGTGTTCAAAGGGCTCGCCAATTCACGACAGATTACTGAAGGATGAGCAGCTACCAAAGAAGGGCAACCTCCAAGTTTCTTTCCTAGCAACTCACTTGTCATCACTAAGCCAATTGTGCTATGAAGAGAACATGTACAAGTAAAGAGTTTCTCAGGGAGAACTGAGCCCACAACTCTCTAAATGCCAATGAGGAAAATAAAGATTCCCTTCAGCCTTATATTCAAAATGGCCCGCAGAGCCCTGACTCTGATGTTTCTTTCTCTATTTAGTACCTCCAACGTGCTTTAGAAGGGAGAGACTTGAGTTGTTTCAAGTTGCCACATTCTACAGGTTTCACAAAAGAAGCCCTTCTCCTCCCATGTCTCGGCATCTAGCTGTTCCCAAGGGTGCACTGCTCACCACTCCCCAAACACACAGGCCGTCCTTCTTGTACGTTTCTCATCCTAGAGCAGATCCGCCGGTACTAAGAGACCTGGAATGCTTCCTAGAGCTCCAGAACCACACTGAATAAGGCTACAAAGATTCTGCAGCATGCCAACAAGTGGCATGACACAAGAGGAACTTTAGCTCGAGGCTAGTGTTCAATGGGGTCGCCCATTCACTACAGAATACGGAAGGATGAGCAGCTACCAAAGAATGGCAACCTCCATGTTTCTTTCCTAGAAACTCACTTGTCATCACAAAGGCAATTGTGCTATGAAGAGAACATGTGCAACTAAAGAGTCTCTCAGGGGGAATTGAGCCCACAACTCTCTAAATCCCAAAGAGGAAAATAAAGTTTCCCTTCAAGCCTTATTTCAAAAGGGTCCTCAGACCTTAACCCTGCTCGTTCTTTCTCTATTTTGTACCCCTTAAAGGTGCTTTAGAAGGGAGATACTTCCGTTGTTTCAACTTGCCACAATCTAGAGGTTTAACCAAATAAGCCCTTCACTGCCCCTGGCTCGGCATCTAGCTGTTCCCAACGCTGCATTGCTTACAAAGGCCCAAACACACAGGCCGTCCTTCTGGTACGTTTCTTATCCTCTCGCCGACCCGCCAGTACTAAGAGACCTGGAATGCTTCCTAGAGCTCAAGAACCACACTGCATAACGCTACATGGATTCTGCTGCATGCCAACAAGTGGCATGATACAAGAGGAACGTTAGCTTGAGGCTAGTGGTCAAACGGGATTGCCAATTCACTGAAGATTACCAAAGGACGAGCACCAGCAAAGAATGGCACACTCCGAGTTTCTTTCCTAGAAACTCACTTGTCGTCACAAAGGCAATTGTGCTATGAAGGGAACTCGTGCAACTACAGTCTTTCTCAGGGAGAAGTGAGGCCCCAACTCTCTCAATCCCAATGAGGAAAATGAAGTTTCCCTTCAAGACTTATTTTCAAAGGGGCCAGCAGAGCATTGACCTTGCTGATTCTTTCTCTACTTTGTACCTCCAAGGTGCTTTAGAAGGGAGATACATGAGTTCTTTCAACTTGCAAAAATGTAGAGGTTTAACCAAAGAAGCCCTTCACAGCCTCTGACTCGGCATCTAGCTCTTCCCAACGCTGCATTGCTCACAAAGGCCCAAACACACAGGCCGTCCTCCTAGTACGTTGCTCATCCTAGTGTTGACCCGCCAGTACTGAGACCTGGAATGCTACCCAGAGCTCAAGAACCACAATGAATAACGCTACATGGATTCTGCTGCCTGCAACCAGCGGCCTGATACAAGAGGAACGTTAGCTTGAGGCTAGTGTTCAAAGGGCTCGCCAATTCACGACAGATTACTGAAGGATGAGCAGCTACCAAAGAAGGGCAACCTCCAAATTTCTTTCCTAGCAACTCACTTGTCATCACAAAGGCAATTGTGCTATGAAGAGAACATGTGCAACTAAAGAGTCTCTCAGGGGGAATTGAGCCCACAACTCTCTAAATCCCGAAGAGGAAAATAAAGTTTCCCTTCAAGCCTTATTTCAAAAGGGTCCTCAGAGCCTTAACCCTGCTCGTTCTTTCTCTATTTTGTACCTTAAAGGTGCTTTAGAAGGGAGATACTTCCGTTGTTTCAACTTGCTACAATCTAGGCCTTTAACCAAATAAGCCCTTCACTGCCCCTGGCTCGGCATCTAGCTGTTCCCAACGCTGCATTGCTCACAAAGGCCCAAACACACAGGCCGTCCTTCTGGTACGTTACTCATCCTCGCGCCGACCCGCCAGTACTAAGGGACCTGGAGTGCTTCCTAGAGCTCAAGAACCACACTGCATAACGCTACATGGATTCTGCTGCATGCCACCCTGTGGCACGATACAAGAGGAACGTTAGCTTGAGGCTAGTGTTCAAAGGGCTCGCCAATTCACGACAGATTACTGAAGGATGAGCAGCTACCAAAGAAGGGCAACCTCCAAGTTTCTTTCCTTGCAACTCACTTGTCATCACTAAGCCAATTGTGCTATGAAGAGAACATGTACAAGTAAAGAGTTTCTCAGGGAGAACTGAGCCCACAACTCTCTAAATGCCAATGAGGAAAATAAAGATTCCCTTCAGCCTTATATTCAAAATGGCCCGCAGAGCCCTGACTCTGATGTTTCTTTCTCTATTTAGTACCTCCAACGTGCTTTAGAAGGGAGAGACTTGAGTTGTTTCAAGTTGCCACATTCTACAGGTTTCACAAAAGAAGCCCTTCTCCTCCCATGTCTCGGCATCTAGCTGTTCCCAAGGGTGCACTGCTCACCACTCCCCAAACACACAGGCCGTCCTTCTTGTACGTTTCTCATCCTAGAGCAGATCCGCCGGTACTAAGAGACCTGGAATGCTTCCTAGAGCTCCAGAACCACACTGAATAAGGCTACAAAGATTCTGCAGCATGCCAACAAGTGGCACGACACAAGAGGAACTTTAGCTCGAGGCTAGTGTTCAATGGGGTCGCCCATTCACTACAGAATACGGAAGGATGAGCAGCTACCAAAGAATGGCAACCTCCATGTTTCTTTCCTAGAAACTCACTTGTCATCACAAAGGCAATTGTGCTATGAAGAGAACATGTGCAACTAAAGAGTCTCTCAGGGGGAATTGAGCCCACAACTCTCTAAATCCCAAAGAGGAAAATAAAGTTTCCCTTCAAGCCTTATTTCAAAAGGGTCCTCAGACCTTAACCCTGCTCGTTCTTTCTCTATTTTGTACCCCTTAAAGGTGCTTTAGAAGGGAGATACTTCCGTTGTTTCAACTTGCCACAATCTAGAGGTTTAACCAAATAAGCCCTTCACTGCCCCTGGCTCGGCATCTAGCTGTTCCCAACGCTGCATTGCTTACAAAGGCCCAAACACACAGGCCGTCCTTCTGGTACGTTTCTTATCCTCTCGCCGACCCGCCAGTACTAAGAGACCTGGAATGCTTTCTAGAGCTCAAGAACCACACTGCATAACGCTACATGGATTCTGCTGCATGCCAACAAGTGGCATGATACAAGAGGAACGTTAGCTTGAGGCTAGTGGTCAAACGGGATTGCCAATTCACTGAAGATTACCAAAGGACGAGCACCAGCAAAGAATGGCACACTCCGAGTTTCTTTCCTAGAAACTCACTTGTCGTCACAAAGGCAATTGTGCTATGAAGGGAACTCGTGCAACTACAGTCTTTCTCAGGGAGAAGTGAGGCCCCAACTCTCTCAATCCCAATGAGGAAAATGAAGTTTCCCTTCAAGACTTATTTTCAAAGGGGCCAGCAGAGCATTGACCTTGCTGATTCTTTCTCTACTTTGTACCTCCAAGGTGCTTTAGAAGGGAGATACATGAGTTCTTTCAACTTGCAAAAATGTAGAGGTTTAACCAAAGAAGCCCTTCACAGCCTCTGACTCGGCATCTAGCTCTTCCCAACGCTGCATTGCTCACAAAGGCCCAAACACACAGGCCGTCCTCCTAGTACGTTGCTCATCCTAGTGTTGACCCGCCAGTACTGAGACCTGGAATGCTACCCAGAGCTCAAGAACCACAATGAATAACGCTACATGGATTCTGCTGCCTGCAACCAGCGGCCTGATACAAGAGGAACGTTAGCTTGAGGCTAGTGTTCAAAGGGCTCGCCAATTCGCGACAGATTACTGAAGGATGAGCAGCTACCAAAGAATGGCAACCTCCAAGTTTCTTTCCTAGCAACTCACTTGTCATCACTAAGCCAATTATGCGATGAAGAGAACATGTACAAGTAAAGAGTTTCTCAGGGAGAACTGAGCCCACAACTCTCTAAATGCCAATGAGGAAAATAAAGATTCCCTTCAGCCTTATATTCAAAATGGCCCGCAGAGCCCTGACTCTGATGTTTCTTTCTCTATTTAGTACCTCCAACGTGCTTTAGAAGGGAGAGACCTGAGTTGTTTCAAGTTGCCACATTCTACAGGTTTCACAAAAGAAGCCCTTCTCCTCCCATGTCTCGGCATCTAGCTGTTCCCAAGGGTGCACTGCTCACCACTCCCCAAACACACAAGCCGTCCTTCTTGTATGTTTCTCATCCTAGAGCAGATCCGCCGGTACTAAGAGACCTGGAATGCTTCCTAGAGCTCCAGAACCACACTGCATAACGCTACATGGATTCTGCAGCGTGCCAACCTGTGGCACGATACAAGAGGAACGTTAGCTTGAGGCTAGTGTTCAATGGGGTCGCCCATTCACTACAGAATACGGAAGGATGAGCAGCTACCAAAGAATGGCAACCTCCATGTTTCTTTCCTAGAAACTCACTTGTCATCACAAAGGCAATTGTGCTATGAAGAGAACATGTGCAACTAAAGAGTCTCTCAGGGGGAATTGAGCCCACAACTCTCTAAATCCCAAAGAGGAAAATAAAGTTTCCCTTCAAGCCTTATTTCAAAAGGGTCCTCAGACCTTAACCCTGCTCGTTCTTTCTCTATTTTGTACCCCTTAAAGGTGCTTTAGAAGGGAGATACTTCCGTTGTTTCAACTTGCCACAATCTAGAGGTTTAACCAAATAAGCCCTTCACTGCCCCTGGCTCGGCATCTAGCTGTTCCCAACGCTGCATTGCTTACAAAGGCCCAAACACACAGGCCGTCCTTCTGGTACGTTTCTTATCCTCTCGCCGACCCGCCAGTACTAAGAGACCTGGAATGCTTCCTAGAGCTCAAGAACCACACTGCATAACGCTACATGGATTCTGCTGCATGCCAACAAGTGGCATGATACAAGAGGAACGTTAGCTTGAGGCTAGTGGTCAAACGGGATTGCCAATTCACTGAAGATTACCAAAGGACGAGCACCAGCAAAGAATGGCACACTCCGAGTTTCTTTCCTAGAAACTCACTTGTCGTCACAAAGGCAATTGTGCTATGAAGGGAACTCGTGCAACTACAGTCTTTCTCAGGGAGAAGTGAGGCCCCAACTCTCTCAATCCCAATGAGGAAAATGAAGTTTCCCTTCAAGACTTATTCTCAAAGGGGCCAGCAGAGCATTGACCTTGCTGATTCTTTCTCTACTTTGTACCTCCAAGGTGCTTTAGAAGGGAGATACATGAGTTCTTTCAACTTGCAAAAATGTAGAGGTTTAACCAAAGAAGCCCTTCACAGCCTCTGACTCGGCATCTAGCTCTTCCCAACGCTGCATTGCTCACAAAGGCCCAAACACACAGGCCGTCCTCCTAGTACGTTGCTCATCCTAGTGTTGACCCGCCAGTACTGAGACCTGGAATGCTACCCAGAGCTCAAGAACCACAATGAATAACGCTACATGGATTCTGCTGCCTGCAACCAGCGGCCTGATACAAGAGGAACGTTAGCTTGAGGCTAGTGTTCAAAGGGCTCGCCAATTCACGACAGATTACTGAAGGATGAGCAGCTACCAAAGAATGGCAACCTCCAAGTTTCTTTCCTAGCAACTCACTTGTCATCACTAAGCCAATTATGCGATGAAGAGAACATGTACAAGTAAAGAGTTTCTCAGGGAGAACTGAGCCCACAACTCTCTACATGCCAATGAGGAAAATAAAGATTCCCTTCAGCCTTATATTCAAAATGGCCCGCAGAGCCCTGACTCTGATGTTTCTTTCTCTATTTAGTACCTCCAACGTGCTTTAGAAGGGAGAGACCTGAGTTGTTTCAAGTTGCCACATTCTACAGGTTTCACAAAAGAAGCCCTTCTCCTCCCATGTCTCGGCATCTAGCTGTTCCCAAGGGTGCACTGCTCACCACTCCCCAAACACACAGGCCGTCCTTCTTGTACGTTTCTCATCCTAGAGCAGATCCGCCGGTACTAAGAGACCTGGAATGCTTCCTAGAGCTCCAGAACCACACTGCATAACGCTACATGGATTCTGCTGCATGCCAACCTGTGGCACGATACAAGAGGAACGTTAGCTTGAGGCTAGTGTTCAATGGGGTCGCCCATTCACTACAGAATACGGAAGGATGAGCAGCTACCAAAGAATGGCAACCTCCATGTTTCTTTCCTAGAAACTCACTTGTCATCACAAAGGCAATTGTGCTATGAAGAGAACATGTGCAACTAAAGAGTCTCTCAGGGGGAATTGAGCCCACAACTCTCTAAATCCCGAAGAGGAAAATAAAGTTTCCCTTCAAGCCTTATTTCAAAAGGGTCCTCAGAGCCTTAACCCTGCTCGTTCTTTCTCTATTTTGTACCTTAAAGGTGCTTTAGAAGGGAGATACTTCCGTTGTTTCAACTTGCTACAATCTAGGCCTTTAACCAAATAAGCCCTTCACTGCCCCTGGCTCGGCATCTAGCTGTTCCCAACGCTGCATTGCTCACAAAGGCCCAAACACACAGGCCGTCCTTCTGGTACGTTACTCATCCTCGCGCCGACCCGCCAGTACTAAGGGACCTGGAGTGCTTCCTAGAGCTCAAGAACCACACTGCATAACGCTACATGGATTCTGCTGCATGCCACCCTGTGGCACGATACAAGAGGAACGTTAGCTTGAGGATAGTGTTCAATGGGTTCGCCAATTCACGACAGATTACTGAAGGATGAGCAGCTACCAAAGAAGGGCAACCTCCAAGTTTCTTTCCTTGCAACTCACTTGTCATCACTAAGCCAATTGTGCTATGAAGAGAACATGTACAAGTAAAGAGTTTCTCAGGGAGAACTGAGCCCACAACTCTCTAAATGCCAATGAGGAAAATAAAGATTCCCTTCAGCCTTATATTCAAAATGGCCCGCAGAGCCCTGACTCTGATGTTTCTTTCTCTATTTAGTACCTCCAACGTGCTTTAGAAGGGAGAGACTTGAGTTGTTTCAAGTTGCCACATTCTACAGGTTTCACAAAAGAAGCCCTTCTCCTCCCATGTCTCGGCATCTAGCTGTTCCCAAGGGTGCACTGCTCACCACTCCCCAAACACACAGGCCGTCCTTCTTGTACGTTTCTCATCCTAGAGCAGATCCGCCGGTACTAAGAGACCTGGAATGCTTCCTAGAGCTCCAGAACCACACTGAATAAGGCTACAAAGATTCTGCAGCATGCCAACAAGTGGCATGACACAAGAGGAACTTTAGCTCGAGGCTAGTGTTCAATGGGGTCGCCCATTCACTACAGAATACGGAAGGATGAGCAGCTACCAAAGAATGGCAACCTCCATGTTTCTTTCCTAGAAACTCACTTGTCATCACAAAGGCAATTGTGCTATGAAGAGAACATGTGCAACTAAAGAGTCTCTCAGGGGGAATTGAGCCCACAACTCTCTAAATCCCAAAGAGGAAAATAAAGTTTCCCTTCAAGCCTTATTTCAAAAGGGTCCTCAGACCTTAACCCTGCTCGTTCTTTCTCTATTTTGTACCCCTTAAAGGTGCTTTAGAAGGGAGATACTTCCGTTGTTTCAACTTGCCACAATCTAGAGGTTTAACCAAATAAGCCCTTCACTGCCCCTGGCTCGGCATCTAGCTGTTCCCAACGCTGCATTGCTTACAAAGGCCCAAACACACAGGCCGTCCTTCTGGTACGTTTCTTATCCTCTCGCCGACCCGCCAGTACTAAGAGACCTGGAATGCTTCCTAGAGCTCAAGAACCACACTGCATAACGCTACATGGATTCTGCTGCATGCCAACAAGTGGCATGATACAAGAGGAACGTTAGCTTGAGGCTAGTGGTCAAACGGGATTGCCAATTCACTGAAGATTACCAAAGGACGAGCACCAGCAAAGAATGGCACACTCCGAGTTTCTTTCCTAGAAACTCACTTGTCGTCACAAAGGCAATTGTGCTATGAAGGGAACTCGTGCAACTACAGTCTTTCTCAGGGAGAAGTGAGGCCCCAACTCTCTCAATCCCAATGAGGAAAATGAAGTTTCCCTTCAAGACTTATTTTCAAAGGGGCCAGCAGAGCATTGACCTTGCTGATTCTTTCTCTACTTTGTACCTCCAAGGTGCTTTAGAAGGGAGATACATGAGTTCTTTCAACTTGCAAAAATGTAGAGGTTTAACCAAAGAAGCCCTTCACAGCCTCTGACTCGGCATCTAGCTCTTCCCAACGCTGCATTGCTCACAAAGGCCCAAACACACAGGCCGTCCTCCTAGTACGTTGCTCATCCTAGTGTTGACCCGCCAGTACTGAGACCTGGAATGCTACCCAGAGCTCAAGAACCACAATGAATAACGCTACATGGATTCTGCTGCCTGCAACCAGCGGCCTGATACAAGAGGAACGTTAGCTTGAGGCTAGTGTTCAAAGGGCTCGCCAATTCACGACAGATTACTGAAGGATGAGCAGCTACCAAAGAATGGCAACCTCCAAGTTTCTTTCCTAGCAACTCACTTGTCATCACTAAGCCAATTATGCGATGAAGAGAACATGTACAAGTAAAGAGTTTCTCAGGGAGAACTGAGCCCACAACTCTCTACATGCCAATGAGGAAAATAAAGATTCCCTTCAGCCTTATATTCAAAATGGCCCGCAGAGCCCTGACTCTGATGTTTCTTTCTCTATTTAGTACCTCCAACGTGCTTTAGAAGGGAGAGACCTGAGTTGTTTCAAGTTGCCACATTCTACAGGTTTCACAAAAGAAGCCCTTCTCCTCCCATGTCTCGGCATCTAGCTGTTCCCAAGGGTGCACTGCTCACCACTCCCCAAACACACAAGCCGTCCTTCTTGTACGTTTCTCATCCTAGAGCAGATCCGCCGGTACTAAGAGACCTGGAATGCTTCCTAGAGCTCCAGAACCACACTGCATAACGCTACATGGATTCTGCTGCATGCCAACCTGTGGCACGATACAAGAGGAACGTTAGCTTGAGGCTAGTGTTCAATGGGGTCGCCCATTCACTACAGAATACGGAAGGATGAGCAGCTACCAAAGAATGGCAACCTCCATGTTTCTTTCCTAGAAACTCACTTGTCATCACAAAGGCAATTGTGCTATGAAGAGAACATGTGCAACTAAAGAGTCTCTCAGGGGGAATTGAGCCCACAACTCTCTAAATCCCAAAGAGGAAAATAAAGTTTCCCTTCAAGCCTTATTTCAAAAGGGTCCTCAGACCTTAACCCTGCTCGTTCTTTCTCTATTTTGTACCCCTTAAAGGTGCTTTAGAAGGGAGATACTTCCGTTGTTTCAACTTGCCACAATCTAGAGGTTTAACCAAATAAGCCCTTCACTGCCCCTGGCTCGGCATCTAGCTGTTCCCAACGCTGCATTGCTTACAAAGGCCCAAACACACAGGCCGTCCTTCTGGTACGTTTCTTATCCTCTCGCCGACCCGCCAGTACTAAGAGACCTGGAATGCTTCCTAGAGCTCAAGAACCACACTGCATAACGCTACATGGATTCTGCTGCATGCCAACAAGTGGCATGATACAAGAGGAACGTTAGCTTGAGGCTAGTGGTCAAACGGGATTGCCAATTCACTGAAGATTACCAAAGGACGAGCACCAGCAAAGAATGGCACACTCCGAGTTTCTTTCCTAGAAACTCACTTGTCGTCACAAAGGCAATTGTGCTATGAAGGGAACTCGTGCAACTACAGTCTTTCTCAGGGAGAAGTGAGGCCCCAACTCTCTCAATCCCAATGAGGAAAATGAAGTTTCCCTTCAAGACTTATTTTCAAAGGGGCCAGCAGAGCATTGACCTTGCTGATTCTTTCTCTACTTTGTACCTCCAAGGTGCTTTAGAAGGGAGATACATGAGTTCTTTCAACTTGCAAAAATGTAGAGGTTTAACCAAAGAAGCCCTTCACAGCCTCTGACTCGGCATCTAGCTCTTCCCAACGCTGCATTGCTCACAAAGGCCCAAACACACAGGCCGTCCTCCTAGTACGTTGCTCATCCTAGTGTTGACCCGCCAGTACTGAGACCTGGAATGCTACCCAGAGCTCAAGAACCACAATGAATAACGCTACATGGATTCTGCTGCCTGCAACCAGCGGCCTGATACAAGAGGAACGTTAGCTTGAGGCTAGTGTTCAAAGGGCTCGCCAATTCACGACAGATTACTGAAGGATGAGCAGCTACCAAAGAATGGCAACCTCCAAGTTTCTTTCCTAGCAACTCACTTGTCATCACTAAGCCAATTATGCGATGAAGAGAACATGTACAAGTAAAGAGTTTCTCAGGGAGAACTGAGCCCACAACTCTCTACATGCCAATGAGGAAAATAAAGATTCCCTTCAGCCTTATATTCAAAATGGCCCGCAGAGCCCTGACTCTGATGTTTCTTTCTCTATTTAGTACCTCCAACGTGCTTTAGAAGGGAGAGACCTGAGTTGTTTCAAGTTGCCACATTCTACAGGTTTCACAAAAGAAGCCCTTCTCCTCCCATGTCTCGGCATCTAGCTGTTCCCAAGGGTGCACTGCTCACCACTCCCCAAACACACAAGCCGTCCTTCTTGTACGTTTCTCATCCTAGAGCAGATCCGCCGGTACTAAGAGACCTGGAATGCTTCCTAGAGCTCCAGAACCACACTGCATAACGCTACATGGATTCTGCTGCATGCCAACCTGTGGCACGATACAAGAGGAACGTTAGCTTGAGGCTAGTGTTCAATGGGGTCGCCCATTCACTACAGAATACGGAAGGATGAGCAGCTACCAAAGAATGGCAACCTCCATGTTTCTTTCCTAGAAACTCACTTGTCATCACAAAGGCAATTGTGCTATGAAGAGAACATGTGCAACTAAAGAGTCTCTCAGGGGGAATTGAGCCCACAACTCTCTAAATCCCAAAGAGGAAAATAAAGTTTCCCTTCAAGCCTTATTTCAAAAGGGTCCTCAGACCTTAACCCTGCTCGTTCTTTCTCTATTTTGTACCCCTTAAAGGTGCTTTAGAAGGGAGATACTTCCGTTGTTTCAACTTGCCACAATCTAGAGGTTTAACCAAATAAGCCCTTCACTGCCCCTGGCTCGGCATCTAGCTGTTCCCAACGCTGCATTGCTTACAAAGGCCCAAACACACAGGCCGTCCTTCTGGTACGTTTCTTATCCTCTCGCCGACCCGCCAGTACTAAGAGACCTGGAATGCTTCCTAGAGCTCAAGAACCACACTGCATAACGCTACATGGATTCTGCTGCATGCCAACAAGTGGCATGATACAAGAGGAACGTTAGCTTGAGGCTAGTGGTCAAACGGGATTGCCAATTCACTGAAGATTACCAAAGGACGAGCACCAGCAAAGAATGGCACACTCCGAGTTTCTTTCCTAGAAACTCACTTGTCGTCACAAAGGCAATTGTGCTATGAAGGGAACTCGTGCAACTACAGTCTTTCTCAGGGAGAAGTGAGGCCCCAACTCTCTCAATCCCAATGAGGAAAATGAAGTTTCCCTTCAAGACTTATTCTCAAAGGGGCCAGCAGAGCATTGACCTTGCTGATTCTTTCTCTACTTTGTACCTCCAAGGTGCTTTAGAAGGGAGATACATGAGTTCTTTCAACTTGCAAAAATGTAGAGGTTTAACCAAAGAAGCCCTTCACAGCCTCTGACTCGGCATCTAGCTCTTCCCAACGCTGCATTGCTCACAAAGGCCCAAACACACAGGCCGTCCTCCTAGTACGTTGCTCATCCTAGTGTTGACCCGCCAGTACTGAGACCTGGAATGCTACCCAGAGCTCAAGAACCACAATGAATAACGCTACATGGATTCTGCTGCCTGCAACCAGCGGCCTGATACAAGAGGAACGTTAGCTTGAGGCTAGTGTTCAAAGGGCTCGTCAATTCACGACAGATTACTGAAGGATGAGCAGCTACCAAAGAATGGCAACCTCCAAGTTTCTTTCCTAGCAACTCACTTGTCATCACTAAGCCAATTATGCGATGAAGAGAACATGTACAAGTAAAGAGTTTCTCAGGGAGAACTGAGCCCACAACTCTCTAAATGCCAATGAGGAAAATAAAGATTCCCTTCAGCCTTATATTCAAAATGGCCCACAGAGCCCTGACTCTGATGTTTCTTTCTCTATTTAGTACCTCCAACGTGCTTTAGAAGGGAGAGACCTGAGTTGTTTCAAGTTGCCACATTCTACAGGTTTCACAAAAGAAGCCCTTCTCCTCCCATGTCTCAGCATCTAGCTGTTCCCAAGGGTGCACTGCTCACCACTCCCCAAACACACAGGCCGTCCTTCTTGTACGTTTCTCATCCTAGAGCAGATCCGCCGGTACTAAGAGACCTGGAATGCTTCCTAGAGCTCCAGAACCACACTGCATAACGCTACATGGATTCTGCTGCATGCCAACCTGTGGCACGATACAAGAGGAACGTTAGCTTGAGGCTAGTGTTCAATGGGGTCGCCCATTCACTACAGAATACGGAAGGATGAGCAGCTACCAAAGAATGGCAACCTCCATGTTTCTTTCCTAGAAACTCACTTGTCATCACAAAGGCAATTGTGCTATGAAGAGAACATGTGCAACTAAAGAGTCTCTCAGGGGGAATTGAGCCCACAACTCTCTAAATCCCGAAGAGGAAAATAAAGTTTCCCTTCAAGCCTTATTTCAAAAGGGTCCTCAGAGCCTTAACCCTGCTCGTTCTTTCTCTATTTTGTACCTTAAAGGTGCTTTAGAAGGGAGATAATTCCGTTGTTTCAACTTGCTACAATCTAGGCCTTTAACCAAATAAGCCCTTCACTGCCCCTGGCTCGGCATCTAGCTGTTCCCAACGCTGCATTGCTCACAAAGGCCCAAACACACAGGCCGTCCTTCTGGTACGTTACTCATCCTCGCGCCGACCCGCCAGTACTAAGGGACCTGGAGTGCTTCCTAGAGCTCAAGAACCACACTGCATAACGCTACATGGATTCAGCTGCATGCCACCCTGTGGCACGATACAAGAGGAACGTTAGCTTGAGGCTAGTGTTCAAAGGGCTCGCCAATTCACGACAGATTACTGAAGGATGAGCAGCTACCAAAGAAGGGCAACCTCCAAGTTTCTTTCCTAGCAACTCACTTGTCATCACTAAGCCAATTATGCGATGAAGAGAACATGTACAAGTAAAGAGTTTCTCAGGGAGAACTGAGCCCACAACTCTCTACATGCCAATGAGGAAAATAAAGATTCCCTTCAGCCTTATATTCAAAATGGCCCGCAGAGCCCTGACTCTGATGTTTCTTTCTCTATTTAGTACCTCCAACGTGCTTTAGAAGGGAGAGACCTGAGTTGTTTCAAGTTGCCACATTCTACAGGTTTCAAAAAAGAAGCCCTTCTCCTCCCATGTCTCGGCATCTAGCTGTTCCCAAGGGTGCACTGCTCACCACTCCCCAAACACACAAGCCGTCCTTCTTGTACGTTTCTCATCCTAGAGCAGATCCGCCGGTACTAAGAGACCTGGAATGCTTCCTAGAGCTCCAGAACCACACTGCATAACGCTACATGGATTCTGCTGCATGCCAACCTGTGGCACGATACAAGAGGAACGTTAGCTTGAGGCTAGTGTTCAATGGGGTCGCCCATTCACTACAGAATACGGAAGGATGAGCAGCTACCAAAGAATGGCAACCTCCATGTTTCTTTCCTAGAAACTCACTTGTCATCACAAAGGCAATTGTGCTATGAAGAGAACATGTGCAACTAAAGAGTCTCTCAGGGGGAATTGAGCCCACAACTCTCTAAATCCCGAAGAGGAAAATAAAGTTTCCCTTCAAGCCTTATTTCAAAAGGGTCCTCAGAGCCTTAACCCTGCTCGTTCTTTCTCTATTTTGTACCTTAAAGGTGCTTTAGAAGGGAGATACTTCCGTTGTTTCAACTTGCTACAATCTAGGCCTTTAACCAAATAAGCCCTTCACTGCCCCTGGCTCGGCATCTAGCTGTTCCCAACGCTGCATTGCTCACAAAGGCCCAAACACACAGGCCGTCCTCCTAGTACGTTGCTCATCCTAGTGTTGACCCGCCAGTACTGAGACCTGGAATGCTACCCAGAGCTCAAGAACCACAATGAATAACGCTACATGGATTCTGCTGCCTGCAACCAGCGGCCTGATACAAGAGGAACGTTAGCTTGAGGCTAGTGTTCAAAGGGCTCGCCAATTCACGACAGATTACTGAAGGATGAGCAGCTACCAAAGAATGGCAACCTCCAAGTTTCTTTCCTAGCAACTCACTTGTCATCACTAAGCCAATTATGCGATGAAGAGAACATGTACAAGTAAAGAGTTTCTCAGGGAGAACTGAGCCCACAACTCTCTACATGCCAATGAGGAAAATAAAGATTCCCTTCAGCCTTATATTCAAAATGGCCCGCAGAGCCCTGACTCTGATGTTTCTTTCTCTATTTAGTACCTCCAACGTGCTTTAGAAGGGAGAGACCTGAGTTGTTTCAAGTTGCCACATTCTACAGGTTTCACAAAAGAAGCCCTTCTCCTCCCATGTCTCGGCATCTAGCTGTTCCCAAGGGTGCACTGCTCACCACTCCCCAAACACACAGGCCGTCCTTCTTGTACGTTTCTCATCCTAGAGCAGATCCGCCGGTACTAAGAGACCTGGAATGCTTCCTAGAGCTCCAGAACCACACTGCATAACGCTACATGGATTCTGCTGCATGCCAACCTGTGGCACGATACAAGAGGAACGTTAGCTTGAGGCTAGTGTTCAATGGGGTCGCCCATTCACTACAGAATACGGAAGGATGAGCAGCTACCAAAGAATGGCAACCTCCATGTTTCTTTCCTAGAAACTCACTTGTCATCACAAAGGCAATTGTGCTATGAAGAGAACATGTGCAACTAAAGAGTCTCTCAGGGGGAATTGAGCCCACAACTCTCTAAATCCCGAAGAGGAAAATAAAGTTTCCCTTCAAGCCTTATTTCAAAAGGGTCCTCAGAGCCTTAACCCTGCTCGTTCTTTCTCTATTTTGTACCTTAAAGGTGCTTTAGAAGGGAGATACTTCCGTTGTTTCAACTTGCTACAATCTAGGCCTTTAACCAAATAAGCCCTTCACTGCCCCTGGCTCGGCATCTAGCTGTTCCCAACGCTGCATTGCTCACAAAGGCCCAAACACACAGGCCGTCCTTCTGGTACGTTACTCATCCTCGCGCCGACCCGCCAGTACTAAGGGACCTGGAGTGCTTCCTAGAGCTCAAGAACCACACTGCATAACGCTACATGGATTCTGCTGCATGCCACCCTGTGGCACGATACAAGAGGAACGTTAGCTTGAGGATAGTGTTCAATGGGCTCGCCAATTCACGACAGATTACTGAAGGATGAGCAGCTACCAAAGAAGGGCAACCTCCAAGTTTCTTTCCTTGCAACTCACTTGTCATCACTAAGCCAATTGTGCTATGAAGAGAACATGTACAAGTAAAGAGTTTCTCAGGGAGAACTGAGCCCAAAACTCTCTAAATGCCAATGAGGAAAATAAAGATTCCCTTCAGCCTTATATTCAAAATGGCCCGCAGAGCCCTGACTCTGATGTTTCTTTCTCTATTTAGTACCTCCAACGTGCTTTAGAAGGGAGAGACTTGAGTTGTTTCAAGTTGCCACATTCTACAGGTTTCACAAAAGAAGCCCTTCTCCTCCCATGTCTCGGCATCTAGCTGTTCCCAAGGGTGCACTGCTCACCACTCCCCAAACACACAGGCCGTCCTTCTTGTACGTTTCTCATCCTAGAGCAGATCCGCCGGTACTAAGAGACCTGGAATGCTTCCTAGAGCTCCAGAACCACACTGAATAAGGCTACAAAGATTCTGCAGCATGCCAACAAGTGGCATGACACAAGAGGAACTTTAGCTCGAGGCTAGTGTTCAATGGGGTCGCCCATTCACTACAGAATACGGAAGGATGAGCAGCTACCAAAGAATGGCAACCTCCATGTTTCTTTCCTAGAAACTCACTTGTCATCACAAAGGCAATTGTGCTATGAAGAGAACATGTGCAACTAAAGAGTCTCTCAGGGGGAATTGAGCCCACAACTCTCTAAATCCCAAAGAGGAAAATAAAGTTTCCCTTCAAGCCTTATTTCAAAAGGGTCCTCAGACCTTAACCCTGCTCGTTCTTTCTCTATTTTGTACCCCTTAAAGGTGCTTTAGAAGGGAGATACTTCCGTTTTTTCAACTTGCCACAATCTAGAGGTTTAACCAAATAAGCCCTTCACTGCCCCTGGCTCGGCATCTAGCTGTTCCCAACGCTGCATTGCTTACAAAGGCCCAAACACACAGGCCGTCCTTCTGGTACGTTTCTTATCCTCTCGCCGACCCGCCAGTACTAAGAGACCTGGAATGCTTCCTAGAGCTCAAGAACCACACTGCATAACGCTACATGGATTCTGCTGCATGCCAACAAGTGGCATGATACAAGAGGAACGTTAGCTTGAGGCTAGTGGTCAAACGGGATTGCCAATTCACTGAAGATTACCAAAGGACGAGCACCAGCAAAGAATGGCACACTCCGAGTTTCTTTCCTAGAAACTCACTTGTCGTCACAAAGGCAATTGTGCTATGAAGGGAACTCGTGCAACTACAGTCTTTCTCAGGGAGAAGTGAGGCCCCAACTCTCTCAATCCCAATGAGGAAAATGAAGTTTCCCTTCAAGACTTATTTTCAAAGGGGCCAGCAGAGCATTGACCTTGCTGATTCTTTCTCTACTTTGTACCTCCAAGGTGCTTTAGAAGGGAGATACATGAGTTCTTTCAACTTGCAAAAATGTAGAGGTTTAACCAAAGAAGCCCTTCACAGCCTCTGACTCGGCATCTAGCTCTTCCCAACGCTGCATTGCTCACAAAGGCCCAAACACACAGGCCGTCCTCCTAGTACGTTGCTCATCCTAGTGTTGACCCGCCAGTACTGAGACCTGGAATGCTACCCAGAGCTCAAGAACCACAATGAATAACGCTACATGGATTCTGCTGCCTGCAACCAGCGGCCTGATACAAGAGGAACGTTAGCTTGAGGCTAGTGTTCAAAGGGCTCGCCAATTCACGACAGATTACTGAAGGATGAGCAGCTACCAAAGAATGGCAACCTCCAAGTTTCTTTCCTAGCAACTCACTTGTCATCACTAAGCCAATTATGCGATGAAGAGAACATGTACAAGTAAAGAGTTTCTCAGGGAGAACTGAGCCCACAACTCTCTACATGCCAATGAGGAAAATAAAGATTCCCTTCAGCCTTATATTCAAAATGGCCCGCAGAGCCCTGACTCTGATGTTTCTTTCTCTATTTAGTACCTCCAACGTGCTTTAGAAGGGAGAGACCTGAGTTGTTTCAAGTTGCCACATTCTACAGGTTTCACAAAAGAAGCCCTTCTCCTCCCATGTCTCGGCATCTAGCTGTTCCCAAGGGTGCACTGCTCACCACTCCCCAAACACACAAGCCGTCCTTCTTGTACGTTTCTCATCCTAGAGCAGATCCGCCGGTACTAAGAGACCTGGAATGCTTCCTAGAGCTCCAGAACCACACTGCATAACGCTACATGGATTCTGCTGCATGCCAACCTGTGGCACGATACAAGAGGAAAGTTAGCTTGAGGCTAGTGTTCAATGGGGTCGCCCATTCACTACAGAATACGGAAGGATGAGCAGCTACCAAAGAATGGCAACCTCCATGTTTCTTTCCTAGAAACTCACTTGTCATCACAAAGGCAATTGTGCTATGAAGAGAACATGTGCAACTAAAGAGTCTCTCAGGGGGAATTGAGCCCACAACTCTCTAAATCCCAAAGAGGAAAATAAAGTTTCCCTTCAAGCCTTATTTCAAAAGGGTCCTCAGACCTTAACCCTGCTCGTTCTTTCTCTATTTTGTACCCCTTAAAGGTGCTTTAGAAGGGAGATACTTCCGTTGTTTCAACTTGCCACAATCTAGAGGTTTAACCAAATAAGCCCTTCACTGCCCCTGGCTCGGCATCTAGCTGTTCCCAACGCTGCATTGCTTACAAAGGCCCAAACACACAGGCCGTCCTTCTGGTACGTTTCTTATCCTCTCGCCGACCCGCCAGTACTAAGAGACCTGGAATGCTTCCTAGAGCTCAAGAACCACACTGCATAACGCTACATGGATTCTGCTGCATGCCAACAAGTGGCATGATACAAGAGGAACGTTAGCTTGAGGCTAGTGGTCAAACGGGATTGCCAATTCACTGAAGATTACCAAAGGACGAGCACCAGCAAAGAATGGCACACTCCGAGTTTCTTTCCTAGAAACTCACTTGTCGTCACAAAGGCAATTGTGCTATGAAGGGAACTCGTGCAACTACAGTCTTTCTCAGGGAGAAGTGAGGCCCCAACTCTCTCAATCCCAATGAGGAAAATGAAGTTTCCCTTCAAGACTTATTTTCAAAGGGGCCAGCAGAGCATTGACCTTGCTGATTCTTTCTCTACTTTGTACCTCCAAGGTGCTTTAGAAGGGAGATACATGAGTTCTTTCAACTTGCAAAAATGTAGAGGTTTAACCAAAGAAGCCCTTCACAGCCTCTGACTCGGCATCTAGCTCTTCCCAACGCTGCATTGCTCACAAAGGCCCAAACACACAGGCCGTCCTCCTAGTACGTTGCTCATCCTAGTGTTGACCCGCCAGTACTGAGACCTGGAATGCTACCCAGAGCTCAAGAACCACAATGAATAACGCTACATGGATTCTGCTGCCTGCAACCAGCGGCCTGATACAAGAGGAACGTTAGCTTGAGGCTAGTGTTCAAAGGGCTCGTCAATTCACGACAGATTACTGAAGGATGAGCAGCTACCAAAGAATGGCAACCTCCAAGTTTCTTTCCTAGCAACTCACTTGTCATCACTAAGCCAATTATGCGATGAAGAGAACATGTACAAGTAAAGAGTTTCTCAGGGAGAACTGAGCCCACAACTCTCTAAATGCCAATGAGGAAAATAAAGATTCCCTTCAGCCTTATATTCAAAATGGCCCGCAGAGCCCTGACTCTGATGTTTCTTTCTCTATTTAGTACCTCCAACGTGCTTTAGAAGGGAGAGACCTGAGTTGTTTCAAGTTGCCACATTCTACAGGTTTCACAAAAGAAGCCCTTCTCCTCCCATGTCTCAGCATCTAGCTGTTCCCAAGGGTGCACTGCTCACCACTCCCCAAACACACAGGCCGTCCTTCTTGTACGTTTCTCATCCTAGAGCAGATCCGCCGGTACTAAGAGACCTGGAATGCTTCCTAGAGCTCCAGAACCACACTGCATAACGCTACATGGATTCTGCTGCATGCCAACCTGTGGCACGATACAAGAGGAACGTTAGCTTGAGGCTAGTGTTCAATGGGGTCGCCCATTCACTACAGAATACGGAAGGATGAGCAGCTACCAAAGAATGGCAACCTCCATGTTTCTTTCCTAGAAACTCACTTGTCATCACAAAGGCAATTGTGCTATGAAGAGAACATGTGCAACTAAAGAGTCTCTCAGGGGGAATTGAGCCCACAACTCTCTAAATCCCGAAGAGGAAAATAAAGTTTCCCTTCAAGCCTTATTTCAAAAGGGTCCTCAGAGCCTTAACCCTGCTCGTTCTTTCTCTATTTTGTACCTTAAAGGTGCTTTAGAAGGGAGATACTTCCGTTGTTTCAACTTGCTACAATCTAGGCCTTTAACCAAATAAGCCCTTCACTGCCCCTGGCTCGGCATCTAGCTGTTCCCAACGCTGCATTGCTCACAAAGGCCCAAACACACAGGCCGTCCTTCTGGTACGTTACTCATCCTCGCGCCGACCCGCCAGTACTAAGGGACCTGGAGTGCTTCCTAGAGCTCAAGAACCACACTGCATAACGCTACATGGATTCTGCTGCATGCCACCCTGTGGCACGATACAAGAGGAACGTTAGCTTGAGGCTAGTGTTCAAAGGGCTCGCCAATTCACGACAGATTACTGAAGGATGAGCAGCTACCAAAGAAGGGCAACCTCCAAGTTTCTTTCCTAGCAACTCACTTGTCATCACTAAGCCAATTATGCGATGAAGAGAACATGTACAAGTAAAGAGTTTCTCAGGGAGAACTGAGCCCACAACTCTCTACATGCCAATGAGGAAAATAAAGATTCCCTTCAGCCTTATATTCAAAATGGCCCGCAGAGCCCTGACTCTGATGTTTCTTTCTCTATTTAGTACCTCCAACGTGCTTTAGAAGGGAGAGACCTGAGTTGTTTCAAGTTGCCACATTCTACAGGTTTCACAAAAGAAGCCCTTCTCCTCCCATGTCTCGGCATCTAGCTGTTCCCAAGGGTGCACTGCTCACCACTCCCCAAACACACAAGCCGTCCTTCTTGTACGTTTCTCATCCTAGAGCAGATCCGCCGGTACTAAGAGACCTGGAATGCTTCCTAGAGCTCCAGAACCACACTGCATAACGCTACATGGATTCTGCTGCATGCCAACCTGTGGCACGATACAAGAGGAACGTTAGCTTGAGGCTAGTGTTCAATGGGGTCGCCCATTCACTACAGAATACGGAAGGATGAGCAGCTACCAAAGAATGGCAACCTCCATGTTTCTTTCCTAGAAACTCACTTGTCATCACAAAGGCAATTGTGCTATGAAGAGAACATGTGCAACTAAAGAGTCTCTCAGGGGGAATTGAGCCCACAACTCTCTAAATCCCAAAGAGGAAAATAAAGTTTCCCTTCAAGCCTTATTTCAAAAGGGTCCTCAGAGCCTTAACCCTGCTCGTTCTTTCTCTATTTTGTACCTTAAAGGTGCTTTAGAAGGGAGATACTTCCGTTGTTTCAACTTGCTACAATCTAGGCCTTTAACCAAATAAGCCCTTCACTGCCCCTGGCTCGGCATCTAGCTGTTCCCAACGCTGCATTGCTCACAAAGGCCCAAACACACAGGCCGTCCTTCTGGTACGTTACTCATCCTCGCGCCGACCCGCCAGTACTAAGGGACCTGGAGTGCTTCCTAGAGCTCAAGAACCACACTGCATAACGCTACATGGATTCTGCTGCATGCCACCCTGTGGCACGATACAAGAGGAACGTTAGCTTGAGGCTAGTGTTCAAAGGGCTCGCCAATTCACGACAGATTACTGAAGGATGAGCAGCTACCAAAGAAGGGCAACCTCCAAGTTTCTTTCCTTGCAACTCACTTGTCATCACTAAGCCAATTGTGCTATGAAGAGAACATGTACAAGTAAAGAGTTTCTCAGGGAGAACTGAGCCCACAACTCTCTAAATGCCAATGAGGAAAATAAAGATTCCCTTCAGCCTTATATTCAAAATGGCCCGCAGAGCCCTGACTCTGATGTTTCTTTCTCTATTTAGTACCTCCAACGTGCTTTAGAAGGGAGAGACTTGAGTTGTTTCAAGTTGCCACATTCTACAGGTTTCACAAAAGAAGCCCTTCTCCTCCCATGTCTCGGCATCTAGCTGTTCCCAAGGGTGCACTGCTCACCACTCCCCAAACACACAGGCCGTCCTTCTTGTACGTTTCTCATCCTAGAGCAGATCCGCCGGTACTAAGAGACCTGGAATGCTTCCTAGAGCTCCAGAACCACACTGAATAAGGCTACAAAGATTCTGCAGCATGCCAACAAGTGGCATGACACAAGAGGAACTTTAGCTCGAGGCTAGTGTTCAATGGGGTCGCCCATTCACTACAGAATACGGAAGGATGAGCAGCTACCAAAGAATGGCAACCTCCATGTTTCTTTCCTAGAAACTCACTTGTCATCACAAAGGCAATTGTGCTATGAAGAGAACATGTGCAACTAAAGAGTCTCTCAGGGGGAATTGAGCCCACAACTCTCTAAATCCCAAAGAGGAAAATAAAGTTTCCCTTCAAGCCTTATTTCAAAAGGGTCCTCAGACCTTAACCCTGCTCGTTCTTTCTCTATTTTGTACCCCTTAAAGGTGCTTTAGAAGGGAGATACTTCCGTTGTTTCAACTTGCCACAATCTAGAGGTTTAACCAAATAAGCCCTTCACTGCCCCTGGCTCGGCATCTAGCTGTTCCCAACGCTGCATTGCTTACAAAGGCCCAAACACACAGGCCGTCCTTCTGGTACGTTTCTTATCCTCTCGCCGACCCGCCAGTACTAAGAGACCTGGAATGCTTCCTAGAGCTCAAGAACCACACTGCATAACGCTACATGGATTCTGCTGCATGCCAACAAGTGGCATGATACAAGAGGAACGTTAGCTTGAGGCTAGTGGTCAAACGGGATTGCCAATTCACTGAAGATTACCAAAGGACGAGCACCAGCAAAGAATGGCACACTCCGAGTTTCTTTCCTAGAAACTCACTTGTCGTCACAAAGGCAATTGTGCTATGAAGGGAACTCGTGCAACTACAGTCTTTCTCAGGGAGAAGTGAGGCCCCAACTCTCTCAATCCCAATGAGGAAAATGAAGTTTCCCTTCAAGACTTATTTTCAAAGGGGCCAGCAGAGCATTGACCTTGCTGATTCTTTCTCTACTTTGTACCTCCAAGGTGCTTTAGAAGGGAGATACATGAGTTCTTTCAACTTGCAAAAATGTAGAGGTTTAACCAAAGAAGCCCTTCACAGCCTCTGACTCGGCATCTAGCTCTTCCCAACGCTGCATTGCTCACAAAGGCCCAAACACACAGGCCGTCCTCCTAGTACGTTGCTCATCCTAGTGTTGACCCGCCAGTACTGAGACCTGGAATGCTACCCAGAGCTCAAGAACCACAATGAATAACGCTACATGGATTCTGCTGCCTGCAACCAGCGGCCTGATACAAGAGGAACGTTAGCTTGAGGCTAGTGTTCAAAGGGCTCGCCAATTCACGACAGATTACTGAAGGATGAGCAGCTACCAAAGAATGGCAACCTCCAAGTTTCTTTCCTAGCAACTCACTTGTCATCACTAAGCCAATTATGCGATGAAGAGAACATGTACAAGTAAAGAGTTTCTCAGGGAGAACTGAGCCCACAACTCTCTACATGCCAATGAGGAAAATAAAGATTCCCTTCAGCCTTATATTCAAAATGGCCCGCAGAGCCCTGACTCTGATGTTTCTTTCTCTATTTAGTACCTCCAACGTGCTTTAGAAGGGAGAGACCTGAGTTGTTTCAAGTTGCCACATTCTACAGGTTTCACAAAAGAAGCCCTTCTCCTCCCATGTCTCGGCATCTAGCTGTTCCCAAGGGTGCACTGCTCACCACTCCCCAAACACACAAGCCGTCCTTCTTGTACGTTTCTCATCCTAGAGCAGATCCGCCGGTACTAAGAGACCTGGAATGCTTCCTAGAGCTCCAGAACCACACTGCATAACGCTACATGGATTCTGCTGCATGCCAACCTGTGGCACGATACAAGAGGAACGTTAGCTTGAGGCTAGTGTTCAATGGGGTCGCCCATTCACTACAGAATACGGAAGGATGAGCAGCTACCAAAGAATGGCAACCTCCATGTTTCTTTCCTAGAAACTCACTTGTCATCACAAAGGCAATTGTGCTATGAAGAGAACATGTGCAACTAAAGAGTCTCTCAGGGGGAATTGAGCCCACAACTCTCTAAATCCCGAAGAGGAAAATAAAGTTTCCCTTCAAGCCTTATTTCAAAAGGGTCCTCAGAGCCTTAACCCTGCTCGTTCTTTCTCTATTTTGTACCTTAAAGGTGCTTTAGAAGGGAGATACTTCCGTTGTTTCAACTTGCTACAATCTAGGCCTTTAACCAAATAAGCCCTTCACTGCCCCTGGCTCGGCATCTAGCTGTTCCCAACGCTGCATTGCTCACAAAGGCCCAAACACACAGGCCGTCCTTCTGGTACGTTACTCATCCTCGCGCCGACCCGCCAGTACTAAGGGACCTGGAGTGCTTCCTAGAGCTCAAGAACCACACTGCATAACGCTACATGGATTCTGCTGCATGCCACCCTGTGTCACGATACAAGAGGAACGTTACCTTGAGGATAGTGTTCAATGGGCTCGCCAATTCACGACAGATTACTGAAGGATGAGCAGCTACCAAAGAAGGGCAACCTCCAAGTTTCTTTCCTTGCAACTCACTTGTCATCACTAAGCCAATTGTGCTATGAAGAGAACATGTACAAGTAAAGAGTTTCTCAGGGAGAACTGAGCCCACAACTCTCTAAATGCCAATGAGGAAAATAAAGATTCCCTTCAGCCTTATATTCAAAATGGCCCGCAGAACCCTGACTCTGATGTTTCTTTCTCTATTTAGTACCTCCAACGTGCTTTAGAAGGGAGAGACTTGAGTTGTTTCAAGTTGCCACATTCTACAGGTTTCACAAAAGAAGCCCTTCTCCTCCCATGTCTCGGCATCTAGCTGTTCCCAAGGGTGCACTGCTCACCACTCCCCAAACACACAGGCCGTCCTTCTTGTACGTTTCTCATCCTAGAGCAGATCCGCCGGTACTAAGAGACCTGGAATGCTTCCTAGAGCTCCAGAACCACACTGAATAAGGCTACAAAGATTCTGCAGCATGCCAACAAGTGGCATGACACAAGAGGAACTTTAGCTCGAGGCTAGTGTTCAATGGGGTCGCCCATTCACTACAGAATACGGAAGGATGAGCAGCTACCAAAGAATGGCAACCTCCATGTTTCTTTCCTAGAAACTCACTTGTCATCACAAAGGCAATTGTGCTATGAAGAGAACATGTGCAACTAAAGAGTCTCTCAGGGGGAATTGAGCCCACAACTCTCTAAATCCCGAAGAGGAAAATAAAGTTTCCCTTCAAGCCTTATTTCAAAAGGGTCCTCAGAGCCTTAACCCTGCTCGTTCTTTCTCTATTTTGTACCTTAAAGGTGCTTTAGAAGGGAGATACTTCCGTTGTTTCAACTTGCTACAATCTAGGCCTTTAACCAAATAAGCCCTTCACTGCCCCTGGCTCGGCATCTAGCTGTTCCCAACGCTGCATTGCTCACAAAGGCCCAAACACACAGGCCGTCCTTCTGGTACGTTACTCATCCTCGCGCCGACCCGCCAGTACTAAGGGACCTGGAGTGCTTCCTAGAGCTCAAGAACCACACTGCATAACGCTACATGGATTCTGCTGCATGCCAACCTGTGGCACGATACAAGAGGAACGTTAGCTTGAGGCTAGTGTTCAAAGGGCTCGCCAATTCACGACAGATTACTGAAGGATGAGCAGCTACCAAAGAAGGGCAACCTCCAAGTTTCTTTCCTAGCAACTCACTTGTCATCACTAAGCCAATTATGCGATGAAGAGAACATGTACAAGTAAAGAGTTTCTCAGGGAGAACTGAGCCCACAACTCTCTACATGCCAATGAGGAAAATAAAGATTCCCTTCAGCCTTATATTCAAAATGGCCCGCAGAGCCCTGACTCTGATGTTTCTTTCTCTATTTAGTACCTCCAACGTGCTTTAGAAGGGAGAGACCTGAGTTGTTTCAAGTTGCCACATTCTACAGGTTTCACAAAAGAAGCCCTTCTCCTCCCATGTCTCGGCATCTAGCTGTTCCCAAGGGTGCACTGCTCACCACTCCCCAAACACACAAGCCGTCCTTCTTGTACGTTTCTCATCCTAGAGCAGATCCGCCGGTACTAAGAGACCTGGAATGCTTCCTAGAGCTCCAGAACCACACTGCATAACGCTACATGGATTCTGCTGCATGCCAACCTGTGGCACGATACAAGAGGAACGTTAGCTTGAGGCTAGTGTTCAATGGGGTCGCCCATTCACTACAGAATACGGAAGGATGAGCAGCTACCAAAGAATGGCAACCTCCATGTTTCTTTCCTAGAAACTCACTTGTCATCACAAAGGCAATTGTGCTATGAAGAGAACATGTGCAACTAAAGAGTCTCTCAGGGGGAATTGAGCCCACAACTCTCTAAATCCCGAAGAGGAAAATAAAGTTTCCCTTCAAGCCTTATTTCAAAAGGGTCCTCAGAGCCTTAACCCTGCTCGTTCTTTCTCTATTTTGTACCTTAAAGGTGCTTTAGAAGGGAGATACTTCCGTTGTTTCAACTTGCTACAATCTAGGCCTTTAACCAAATAAGCCCTTCACTGCCCCTGGCTCGGCATCTAGCTGTTCCCAACGCTGCATTGCTCACAAAGGCCCAAACACACAGGCCGTCCTTCTGGTACGTTACTCATCCTCGCGCCGACCCGCCAGTACTAAGGGACCTGGAGTGCTTCCTAGAGCTCAAGAACCACACTGCATAACGCTACATGGATTCTGCTGCATGCCACCCTGTGGCACGATACAAGAGGAACGTTAGCTTGAGGCTAGTGTTCAAAGGGCTCGCCAATTCACGACAGATTACTGAAGGATGAGCAGCTACCAAAGAAGGGCAACCTCCAAGTTTCTTTCCTTGCAACTCACTTGTCATCACTAAGCCAATTGTGCTATGAAGAGAACATGTACAAGTAAAGAGTTTCTCAGGGAGAACTGAGCCCACAACTCTCTAAATGCCAATGAGGAAAATAAAGATTCCCTTCAGCCTTATATTCAAAATGGCCCGCAGAGCCCTGACTCTGATGTTTCTTTCTCTATTTAGTACCTCCAACGTGCTTTAGAAGGGAGAGACTTGAGTTGTTTCAAGTTGCCACATTCTACAGGTTTCACAAAAGAAGCCCTTCTCCTCCCATGTCTCGGCATCTAGCTGTTCCCAAGGGTGCACTGCTCACCACTCCCCAAACACACAGGCCGTCCTTCTTGTACGTTTCTCATCCTAGAGCAGATCCGCCGGTACTAAGAGACCTGGAATGCTTCCTAGAGCTCCAGAACCACACTGAATAAGGCTACAAAGATTCTGCAGCATGCCAACAAGTGGCATGACACAAGAGGAACTTTAGCTCGAGGCTAGTGTTCAATGGGGTCGCCCATTCACTACAGAATACGGAAGGATGAGCAGCTACCAAAGAATGGCAACCTCCATGTTTCTTTCCTAGAAACTCACTTGTCATCACAAAGGCAATTGTGCTATGAAGAGAACATGTGCAACTAAAGAGTCTCTCAGGGGGAATTGAGCCCACAACTCTCTAAATCCCGAAGAGGAAAATAAAGTTTCCCTTCAAGCCTTATTTCAAAAGGGTCCTCAGAGCCTTAACCCTGCTCGTTCTTTCTCTATTTTGTACCTTAAAGGTGCTTTAGAAGGGAGATACTTCCGTTGTTTCAACTTGCTACAATCTAGGCCTTTAACCAAATAAGCCCTTCACTGCCCCTGGCTCGGCATCTAGCTGTTCCCAACGCTGCATTGCTCACAAAGGCCCAAACACACAGGCCGTCCTTCTGGTACGTTACTCATCCTCGCGCCGACCCGCCAGTACTAAGGGACCTGGAGTGCTTCCTAGAGCTCAAGAACCACACTGCATAACGCTACATGGATTCTGCTGCATGCCAACCTGTGGCACGATACAAGAGGAACGTTAGCTTGAGGCTAGTGTTCAAAGGGCTCGCCAATTCACGACAGATTACTGAAGGATGAGCAGCTACCAAAGAAGGGCAACCTCCAAGTTTCTTTCCTAGCAACTCACTTGTCATCACTAAGCCAATTATGCGATGAAGAGAACATGTACAAGTAAAGAGTTTCTCAGGGAGAACTGAGCCCACAACTCTCTACATGCCAATGAGGAAAATAAAGATTCCCTTCAGCCTTATATTCAAAATGGCCCGCAGAGCCCTGACTCTGATGTTTCTTTCTCTATTTAGTACCTCCAACGTGCTTTAGAAGGGAGAGACCTGAGTTGTTTCAAGTTGCCACATTCTACAGGTTTCACAAAAGAAGCCCTTCTCCTCCCATGTCTCGGCATCTAGCTGTTCCCAAGGGTGCACTGCTCACCACTCCCCAAACACACAAGCCGTCCTTCTTGTACGTTTCTCATCCTAGAGCAGATCCGCCGGTACTAAGAGACCTGGAATGCTTCCTAGAGCTCCAGAACCACACTGCATAACGCTACATGGATTCTGCTGCATGCCAACCTGTGGCACGATACAAGAGGAACGTTAGCTTGAGGCTAGTGTTCAATGGGGTCGCCCATTCACTACAGAATACGGAAGGATGAGCAGCTACCAAAGAATGGCAACCTCCATGTTTCTTTCCTAGAAACTCACTTGTCATCACAAAGGCAATTGTGCTATGAAGAGAACATGTGCAACTAAAGAGTCTCTCAGGGGGAATTGAGCCCACAACTCTCTAAATCCCGAAGAGGAAAATAAAGTTTCCCTTCAAGCCTTATTTCAAAAGGGTCCTCAGAGCCTTAACCCTGCTCGTTCTTTCTCTATTTTGTACCTTAAAGGTGCTTTAGAAGGGAGATACTTCCGTTGTTTCAACTTGCTACAATCTAGGCCTTTAACCAAATAAGCCCTTCACTGCCCCTGGCTCGGCATCTAGCTGTTCCCAACGCTGCATTGCTCACAAAGGCCCAAACACACAGGCCGTCCTTCTGGTACGTTACTCATCCTCGCGCCGACCCGCCAGTACTAAGGGACCTGGAGTGCTTCCTAGAGCTCAAGAACCACACTGCATAACGCTACATGGATTCTGCTGCATGCCACCCTGTGGCACGATACAAGAGGAACGTTAGCTTGAGGCTAGTGTTCAAAGGGCTCGCCAATTCACGACAGATTACTGAAGGATGAGCAGCTACCAAAGAAGGGCAACCTCCAAGTTTCTTTCCTTGCAACTCACTTGTCATCACTAAGCCAATTGTGCTATGAAGAGAACATGTACAAGTAAAGAGTTTCTCAGGGAGAACTGAGCCCACAACTCTCTAAATGCCAATGAGGAAAATAAAGATTCCCTTCAGCCTTATATTCAAAATGGCCCGCAGAGCCCTGACTCTGATGTTTCTTTCTCTATTTAGTACCTCCAACGTGCTTTAGAAGGGAGAGACTTGAGTTGTTTCAAGTTGCCACATTCTACAGGTTTCACAAAAGAAGCCCTTCTCCTCCCATGTCTCGGCATCTAGCTGTTCCCAAGGGTGCACTGCTCACCACTCCCCAAACACACAGGCCGTCCTTCTTGTACGTTTCTCATCCTAGAGCAGATCCGCCGGTACTAAGAGACCTGGAATGCTTCCTAGAGCTCCAGAACCACACTGAATAAGGCTACAAAGATTCTGCAGCATGCCAACAAGTGGCATGACACAAGAGGAACTTTAGCTCGAGGCTAGTGTTCAATGGGGTCGCCCATTCACTACAGAATATGGAAGGATGAGCAGCTACCAAAGAATGGCAACCTCCATGTTTCTTTCCTAGAAACTCACTTGTCATCACAAAGGCAATTGTGCTATGAAGAGAACATGTGCAACTAAAGAGTCTCTCAGGGGGAATTGAGCCCACAACTCTCTAAATCCCAAAGAGGAAAATAAAGTTTCCCTTCAAGCCTTATTTCAAAAGGGTCCTCAGACCTTAACCCTGCTCGTTCTTTCTCTATTTTGTACCCCTTAAAGGTGCTTTAGAAGGGAGATACTTCCGTTGTTTCAACTTGCCACAATCTAGAGGTTTAACCAAATAAGCCCTTCACTGCCCCTGGCTCGGCATCTAGCTGTTCCCAACGCTGCATTGCTTACAAAGGCCCAAACACACAGGCCGTCCTTCTGGTACGTTTCTTATCCTCTCGCCGACCCGCCAGTACTAAGAGACCTGGAATGCTTCCTAGAGCTCAAGAACCACACTGCATAACGCTACATGGATTCTGCTGCATGCCAACAAGTGGCATGATACAAGAGGAACGTTAGCTTGAGGCTAGTGGTCAAACGGGATTGCCAATTCACTGAAGATTACCAAAGGACGAGCACCAGCAAAGAATGGCACACTCCGAGTTTCTTTCCTAGAAACTCACTTGTCGTCACAAAGGCAATTGTGCTATGAAGGGAACTCGTGCAACTACAGTCTTTCTCAGGGAGAAGTGAGGCCCCAACTCTCTCAATCCCAATGAGGAAAATGAAGTTTCCCTTCAAGACTTATTTTCAAAGGGGCCAGCAGAGCATTGACCTTGCTGATTCTTTCTCTACTTTGTACCTCCAAGGTGCTTTAGAAGGGAGATACATGAGTTCTTTCAACTTGCAAAAATGTAGAGGTTTAACCAAAGAAGCCCTTCACAGCCTCTGACTCGGCATCTAGCTCTTCCCAACGCTGCATTGCTCACAAAGGCCCAAACACACAGGCCGTCCTCCTAGTACGTTGCTCATCCTAGTGTTGACCCGCCAGTACTGAGACCTGGAATGCTACCCAGAGCTCAAGAACCACAATGAATAACGCTACATGGATTCTGCTGCCTGCAACCAGCGGCCTGATACAAGAGGAACGTTAGCTTGAGGCTAGTGTTCAAAGGGCTCGCCAATTCACGACAGATTACTGAAGGATGAGCAGCTACCAAAGAATGGCAACCTCCAAGTTTCTTTCCTAGCAACTCACTTGTCATCACTAAGCCAATTATGCGATGAAGAGAACATGTACAAGTAAAGAGTTTCTCAGGGAGAACTGAGCCCACAACTCTCTAAATGCCAATGAGGAAAATAAAGATTCCCTTCAGCCTTATATTCAAAATGGCCCGCAGAGCCCTGACTCTGATGTTTCTTTCTCTATTTAGTACCTCCAACGTGCTTTAGAAGGGAGAGACCTGAGTTGTTTCAAGTTGCCACATTCTACAGGTTTCACAAAAGAAGCCCTTCTCCTCCCATGTCTCGGCATCTAGCTGTTCCCAAGGGTGCACTGCTCACCACTCCCCAAACACACAAGCCGTCCTTCTTGTACGTTTCTCATCCTAGAGCAGATCCGCCGGTACTAAGAGACCTGGAATGCTTCCTAGAGCTCCAGAACCACACTGCATAACGCTACATGGATTCTGCTGCATGCCAACCTGTGGCACGATACAAGAGGAACGTTAGCTTGAGGCTAGTGTTCAATGGGGTCGCCCATTCACTACAGAATACGGAAGGATGAGCAGCTACCAAAGAATGGCAACCTCCATGTTTCTTTCCTAGAAACTCACTTGTCATCACAAAGGCAATTGTGCTATGAAGAGAACATGTGCAACTAAAGAGTCTCTCAGGGGGAATTGAGCCCACAACTCTCTAAATCCCGAAGAGGAAAATAAAGTTTCCCTTCAAGCCTTATTTCAAAAGGGTCCTCAGAGCCTTAACCCTGCTCGTTCTTTCTCTATTTTGTACCTTAAAGGTGCTTTAGAAGGGAGATACTTCCGTTGTTTCAACTTGCTACAATCTAGGCCTTTAACCAAATAAGCCCTTCACTGCCCCTGGCTCGGCATCTAGCTGTTCCCAACGCTGCATTGCTCACAAAGACCCAAACACACAGGCCGTCCTTCTGGTACGTTACTCATCCTCGCGCCGACCCGCCAGTACTAAGGGACCTGGAGTGCTTCCTAGAGCTCAAGAACCACACTGCATAACGCTACATGGATTCTGCTGCATGCCACCCTGTGTCACGATACAAGAGGAACGTTACCTTGAGGATAGTGTTCAATGGGCTCGCCAATTCACGACAGATTACTGAAGGATGAGCAGCTACCAAAGAAGGGCAACCTCCAAGTTTCTTTCCTTGCAACTCACTTGTCATCACTAAGCCAATTGTGCTATGAAGAGAACATGTACAAGTAAAGAGTTTCTCAGGGAGAACTGAGCCCACAACTCTCTAAATGCCAATGAGGAAAATAAAGATTCCCTTCAGCCTTATATTCAAAATGGCCCGCAGAGCCCTGACTGATGTTTCTTTCTCTATTTAGTACCTCCAACGTGCTTTAGAAGGGAGAGACTTGAGTTGTTTCAAGTTGCCACATTCTACAGGTTTCACAAAAGAAGCCCTTCTCCTCCCATGTCTCGGCATCTAGCTGTTCCCAAGGGTGCACTGCTCACCACTCCCCAAACACACAGGCCGTCCTTCTTGTACGTTTCTCATCCTAGAGCAGATCCGCCGGTACTAAGAGACCTGGAATGCTTCCTAGAGCTCCAGAACCACACTAAATAAGGCTACAAAGATTCTGCAGCATGCCAACAAGTGGCATGACACAAGAGGAACTTTAGCTCGAGGCTAGTGTTCAATGGGGTCGCCCATTCACTACAGAATACGGAAGGATGAGCAGCTACCAAAGAATGGCAACCTCCATGTTTCTTTCCTAGAAACTCACTTGTCATCACAAAGGCAATTGTGCTATGAAGAGAACATGTGCAACTAAAGAGTCTCTCAGGGGGAATTGAGCCCACAACTCTCTAAATCCCAAAGAGGAAAATAAAGTTTCCCTTCAAGCCTTATTTCAAAAGGGTCCTCAGACCTTAACCCTGCTCGTTCTTTCTCTATTTTGTACCCCTTAAAGGTGCTTTAGAAGGGAGATACTTCCGTTGTTTCAACTTGCCACAATCTAGAGGTTTAACCAAATAAGCCCTTCACTGCCCCTGGCTCGGCATCTAGCTGTTCCCAACGCTGCATTGCTTACAAAGGCCCAAACACACAGGCCGTCCTTCTGGTACGTTTCTTATCCTCTCGCCGACCCGCCAGTACTAAGAGACCTGGAATGCTTCCTAGAGCTCAAGAACCACACTGCATAACGCTACATGGATTCTGCTGCATGCCAACAAGTGGCATGATACAAGAGGAACGTTAGCTTGAGGCTAGTGGTCAAACGGGATTGCCAATTCACTGAAGATTACCAAAGGACGAGCACCAGCAAAGAATGGCACACTCCGAGTTTCTTTCCTAGAAACTCACTTGTCGTCACAAAGGCAATTGTGCTATGAAGGGAACTCGTGCAACTACAGTCTTTCTCAGGGAGAAGTGAGGCCCCAACTCTCTCAATCCCAATGAGGAAAATGAAGTTTCCCTTCAAGACTTATTTTCAAAGGGGCCAGCAGAGCATTGACCTTGCTGATTCTTTCTCTACTTTGTACCTCCAAGGTGCTTTAGAAGGGAGATACATGAGTTCTTTCAACTTGCAAAAATGTAGAGGTTTAACCAAAGAAGCCCTTCACAGCCTCTGACTCGGCATCTAGCTCTTCCCAACGCTGCATTGCTCACAAAGGCCCAAACACACAGGCCGTCCTCCTAGTACGTTGCTCATCCTAGTGTTGACCCGCCAGTACTGAGACCTGGAATGCTACCCAGAGCTCAAGAACCACAATGAATAACGCTACATGGATTCTGCTGCCTGCAACCAGCGGCCTGATACAAGAGGAACGTTAGCTTGAGGCTAGTGTTCAAAGGGCTCGCCAATTCACGACAGATTACTGAAGGATGAGCAGCTACCAAAGAAGGGCAACCTCCAAGTTTCTTTCCTAGCAACTCACTTGTCATCACTAAGCCAATTATGCGATGAAGAGAACATGTACAAGTAAAGAGTTTCTCAGGGAGAACTGAGCCCACAACTCTCTAAATGCCAATGAGGAAAATAAAGATTCCCTTCAGCCTTATATTCAAAATGGCCCGCAGAGCCCTGACTCTGATGTTTCTTTCTCTATTTAGTACCTCCAACGTGCTTTAGAAGGGAGAGACCTGAGTTGTTTCAAGTTGCCACATTCTACAGGTTTCACAAAAGAAGCCCTTCTCCTCCCATGTCTCGGCATCTAGCTGTTCCCAAGGGTGCACTGCTCACCACTCCCCAAACACACAAGCCGTCCTTCTTGTACGTTTCTCATCCTAGAGCAGATCCGCCGGTACTAAGAGACCTGGAATGCTTCCTAGAGCTCCAGAACCACACTGCATAACGCTACATGGATTCTGCTGCATGCCAACCTGTGGCACGATACAAGAGGAACGTTAGCTTGAGGCTAGTGTTCAATGGGGTCGCCCATTCACTACAGAATACGGAAGGATGAGCAGCTACCAAAGAATGGCAACCTCCATGTTTCTTTCCTAGAAACTCACTTGTCATCACAAAGGCAATTGTGCTATGAAGAGAACATGTGCAACTAAAGAGTCTCTCAGGGGGAATTGAGCCCACAACTCTCTAAATCCCGAAGAGGAAAATAAAGTTTCCCTTCAAGCCTTATTTCAAAAGGGTCCTCAGAGCCTTAACCCTGCTCGTTCTTTCTCTATTTTGTACCTTAAAGGTGCTTTAGAAGGGAGATACTTCCGTTGTTTCAACTTGCTACAATCTAGGCCTTTAACCAAATAAGCCCTTCACTGCCCCTGGCTCGGCATCTAGCTGTTCCCAACGCTGCATTGCTCACAAAGGCCCAAACACACAGGCCGTCCTTCTGGTACGTTACTCATCCTCGCGCCGACCCGCCAGTACTAAGGGACCTGGAGTGCTTCCTAGAGCTCAAGAACCACACTGCATAACGCTACATGGATTCTGCTGCATGCCACCCTGTGGCACGATACAAGAGGAACGTTAGCTTGAGGATAGTGTTCAATGGGCTCACCAATTCACGACAGATTACTGAAGGATGAGCAGCTACCAAAGAAGGGCAACCTCCAAGTTTCTTTCCTTGCAACTCACTTGTCATCACTAAGCCAATTGTGCTATGAAGAGAACATGTACAAGTAAAGAGTTTCTCAGGGAGAACTGAGCCCACAACTCTCTAAATGCCAATGAGGAAAATAAAGATTCCCTTCAGCCTTATATTCAAAATGGCCCACAGAGCCCTGACTCTAATGTTTCTTTCTCTATTTAGTACCTCCACTGTGCTTTAGAAGGGAGAGACTTGAGTTGTTTCAAGTTGCCACATTCTACAGGTTTCACAAAAGAAGCCCTTCTCCTCCCATGTCTCGGCATCTAGCTGTTCCCAAGGGTGCACTGCTCACCACTCCCCAAACACACAGGCCGTCCTTCTTGTACGTTTCTCATCCTAGAGCAGATCCGCCGGTACTAAGAGACCTGGAATGCTTCCTAGAGCTCCAGAACCACACTGAATAAGGCTACAAAGATTCTGCAGCATGCCAACAAGTGGCATGACACAAGAGGAACTTTAGCTCGAGGCTAGTGTTCAATGGGGTCGCCCATTCACTACAGAATACGGAAGGATGAGCAGCTACCAAAGAATGGCAACCTCCATCTTTCTTTCCTAGAAACTCACTTGTCATCACAAAGGCAATTGTGCTATGAAGAGAACATGTGCAACTAAAGAGTCTCTCAGGGGGAATTGAGCCCACAACTCTCTAAATCCCAAAGAGGAAAATAAAGTTTCCCTTCAAGCCTTATTTCAAAAGGGTCCTCAGACCTTAACCCTGCTCGTTCTTTCTCTATTTTGTACCCCTTAAAGGTGCTTTAGAAGGGAGATACTTCCGTTGTTTCAACTTGCCACAATCTAGAGGTTTAACCAAATAAGCCCTTCACTGCCCCTGGCTCGGCATCTAGCTGTTCCCAACGCTGCATTGCTTACAAAGGCCCAAACACACAGGCCGTCCTTCTGGTACGTTTCTTATCCTCTCGCCGACCCGCCAGTACTAAGAGACCTGGAATGCTTCCTAGAGCTCAAGAACCACACTGCATAACGCTACATGGATTCTGCTGCATGCCAACAAGTGGCATGATACAAGAGGAACGTTAGCTTGAGGCTAGTGGTCAAACGGGATTGCCAATTCACTGAAGATTACCAAAGGACGAGCACCAGCAAAGAATGGCACACTCCGAGTTTCTTTCCTAGAAACTCACTTGTCGTCACAAAGGCAATTGTGCTATGAAGGGAACTCGTGCAACTACAGTCTTTCTCAGGGAGAAGTGAGGCCCCAACTCTCTCAATCCCAATGAGGAAAATGAAGTTTCCCTTCAAGACTTATTTTCAAAGGGGCCAGCAGAGCATTGACCTTGCTGATTCTTTCTCTACTTTGTACCTCCAAGGTGCTTTAGAAGGGAGATACATGAGTTCTTTCAACTTGCAAAAATGTAGAGGTTTAACCAAAGAAGCCCTTCACAGCCTCTGACTCGGCATCTAGCTCTTCCCAACGCTGCATTGCTCACAAAGGCCCAAACACACAGGCCGTCCTCCTAGTACGTTGCTCATCCTAGTGTTGACCCGCCAGTACTGAGACCTGGAATGCTACCCAGAGCTCAAGAACCACAATGAATAACGCTACATGGATTCTGCTGCCTGCAACCAGCGGCCTGATACAAGAGGAACGTTAGCTTGAGGCTAGTGTTCAAAGGGCTCGCCAATTCACGACAGATTACTGAAGGATGAGCAGCTACCAAAGAATGGCAACCTCCAAGTTTCTTTCCTAGCAACTCACTTGTCATCACTAAGCCAATTATGCGATGAAGAGAACATGTACAAGTAAAGAGTTTCTCAGGGAGAACTGAGCCCACAACTCTCTACATGCCAATGAGGAAAATAAAGATTCCCTTCAGCCTTATATTCAAAATGGCCCGCAGAGCCCTGACTCTGATGTTTCTTTCTCTATTTAGTACCTCCAACGTGCTTTAGAAGGGAGAGACCTGAGTTGTTTCAAGTTGCCACATTCTACAGGTTTCACAAAAGAAGCCCTTCTCCTCCCATGTCTCGGCATCTAGCTGTTCCCAAGGGTGCACTGCTCACCACTCCCCAAACACACAGGCCGTCCTTCTTGTACGTTTCTCATCCTAGAGCAGATCCGCCGGTACTAAGAGACCTGGAATGCTTCCTAGAGCTCCAGAACCACACTGAATAAGGCTACAAAGATTCTGCAGCATGCCAACAAGTGGCATGACACAAGAGGAACTTTAGCTCGAGGCTAGTGTTCAATGGGGTCGCCCATTCACTACAGAATACGGAAGGATGAGCAGCTACCAAAGAATGGCAACCTCCATGTTTCTTTCCTAGAAACTCACTTGTCATCACAAAGGCAATTGTGCTATGAAGAGAACATGTGCAACTAAAGAGTCTCTCAGGGGGAATTGAGCCCACAACTCTCTAAATCCCAAAGAGGAAAATAAAGTTTCCCTTCAAGCCTTATTTCAAAAGGGTCCTCAGACCTTAACCCTGCTCGTTCTTTCTCTATTTTGTACCCCTTAAAGGTGCTTTAGAAGGGAGATACTTCCGTTGTTTCAACTTGCCACAATCTAGAGGTTTAACCAAATAAGCCCTTCACTGCCCCTGGCTCGGCATCTAGCTGTTCCCAACGCTGCATTGCTTACAAAGGCCCAAACACACAGGCCGTCCTTCTGGTACGTTTCTTATCCTCTCGCCGACCCGCCAGTACTAAGAGACCTGGAATGCTTCCTAGAGCTCAAGAACCACACTGCATAACGCTACATGGATTCTGCTGCATGCCAACAAGTGGCATGATACAAGAGGAACGTTAGCTTGAGGCTAGTGGTCAAACGGGATTGCCAATTCACTGAAGATTACCAAAGGACGAGCACCAGCAAAGAATGGCACACTCCGAGTTTCTTTCCTAGAAACTCACTTGTCGTCACAAAGGCAATTGTGCTATGAAGGGAACTCGTGCAACTACAGTCTTTCTCAGGGAGAAGTGAGGCCCCAACTCTCTCAATCCCAATGAGGAAAATGAAGTTTCCCTTCAAGACTTATTTTCAAAGGGGCCAGCAGAGCATTGACCTTGCTGATTCTTTCTCTACTTTGTACCTCCAAGGTGCTTTAGAAGGGAGATACATGAGTTCTTTCAACTTGCAAAAATGTAGAGGTTTAACCAAAGAAGCCCTTCACAGCCTCTGACTCGGCATCTAGCTCTTCCCAACGCTGCATTGCTCACAAAGGCCCAAACACACAGGCCGTCCTCCTAGTACGTTGCTCATCCTAGTGTTGACCCGCCAGTACTGAGACCTGGAATGCTACCCAGAGCTCAAGAACCACAATGAATAACGCTACATGGATTCTGCTGCCTGCAACCAGCGGCCTGATACAAGAGGAACGTTAGCTTGAGGCTAGTGTTCAAAGGGCTCGCCAATTCACGACAGATTACTGAAGGATGAGCAGCTACCAAAGAAGGGCAACCTCCAAGTTTCTTTCCTAGCAACTCACTTGTCATCACTAAGCCAATTATGCGATGAAGAGAACATGTACAAGTAAAGAGTTTCTCAGGGAGAACTGAGCCCACAACTCTCTAAATGCCAATGAGGAAAATAAAGATTCCCTTCAGCCTTATATTCAAAATGGCCCGCAGAGCCCTGACTCTGATGTTTCTTTCTCTATTTAGTACCTCCAACGTGCTTTAGAAGGGAGAGACCTGAGTTGTTTCAAGTTGCCACATTCTACAGGTTTCACAAAAGAAGCCCTTCTCCTCCCATGTCTCGGCATCTAGCTGTTCCCAAGGGTGCACTGCTCACCACTCCCCAAACACACAAGCCGTCCTTCTTGTACGTTTCTCATCCTAGAGCAGATCCGCCGGTACTAAGAGACCTGGAATGCTTCCTAGAGCTCCAGAACCACACTGCATAACGCTACATGGATTCTGCTGCATGCCAACCTGTGGCACGATACAAGAGGAACGTTAGCTTGAGGCTAGTGTTCAATGGGGTCGCCCATTCACTACAGAATACGGAAGGATGAGCAGCTACCAAAGAATGGCAACCTCCATGTTTCTTTCCTAGAAACTCACTTGTCATCACAAAGGCAATTGTGCTATGAAGAGAACATGTGCAACTAAAGAGTCTCTCAGGGGGAATTGAGCCCACAACTCTCTAAATCCCGAAGAGGAAAATAAAGTTTCCCTTCAAGCCTTATTTCAAAAGGGTCCTCAGAGCCTTAACCCTGCTCGTTCTTTCTCTATTTTGTACCTTAAAGGTGCTTTAGAAGGGAGATACTTCCGTTGTTTCAACTTGCTACAATCTAGGCCTTTAACCAAATAAGCCCTTCACTGCCCCTGGCTCGGCATCTAGCTGTTCCCAACGCTGCATTGCTCACAAAGGCCCAAACACACAGGCCGTCGTTCTGGTACGTTACTCATCCTCGCGCCGACCCGCCAGTACTAAGGGACCTGGAGTGCTTCCTAGAGCTCAAGAACCACACTGCATAACGCTACATGGATTCTGCTGCATGCCACCCTGTGGCACGATACAAGAGGAACGTTAGCTTGAGGATAGTGTTCAATGGGCTCACCAATTCACGACAGATTACTGAAGGATGAGCAGCTACCAAAGAAGGGCAACCTCCAAGTTTCTTTCCTTGCAACTCACTTGTCATCACTAAGCCAATTGTGCTATGAAGAGAACATGTACAAGTAAAGAGTTTCTCAGGGAGAACTGAGCCCACAACTCTCTAAATGCCAATGAGGAAAATAAAGATTCCCTTCAGCCTTATATTCAAAATGGCCCGCAGAGCCCTGACTCTAATGTTTCTTTCTCTATTTAGTACCTCCAACGTGCTTTAGAAGGGAGAGACTTGAGTTGTTTCAAGTTGCCACATTCTACAGGTTTCACAAAAGAAGCCCTTCTCCTCCCATGTCTCGGCATCTAGCTGTTCCCAAGGGTGCACTGCTCACCACTCCCCAAACACACAGGCCGTCCTTCTTGTACGTTTCTCATCCTAGAGCAGATCCGCCGGTACTAAGAGACCTGGAATGCTTCCTAGAGCTCCAGAACCACACTGAATAAGGCTACAAAGATTCTGCAGCATGCCAACAAGTGGCATGACACAAGAGGAACTTTAGCTCGAGGCTAGTGTTCAATGGGGTCGCCCATTCACTACAGAATACGGAAGGATGAGCAGCTACCAAAGAATGGCAACCTCCATGTTTCTTTCCTAGAAACTCACTTGTCATCACAAAGGCAATTGTGCTATGAAGAGAACATGTGCAACTAAAGAGTCTCTCAGGGGGAATTGAGCCCACAACTCTCTAAATCCCAAAGAGGAAAATAAAGTTTCCCTTCAAGCCTTATTTCAAAAGGGTCCTCAGACCTTAACCCTGCTCGTTCTTTCTCTATTTTGTACCCCTTAAAGGTGCTTTAGAAGGGAGATACTTCCGTTTTTTCAACTTGCCACAATCTAGAGGTTTAACCAAATAAGCCCTTCACTGCCCCTGGCTCGGCATCTAGCTGTTCCCAACGCTGCATTGCTTACAAAGGCCCAAACACACAGGCCGTCCTTCTGGTACGTTTCTTATCCTCTCGCCGACCCGCCAGTACTAAGAGACCTGGAATGCTTCCTAGAGCTCAAGAACCACACTGCATAACGCTACATGGATTCTGCTGCATGCCAACAAGTGGCATGATACAAGAGGAACGTTAGCTTGAGGCTAGTGGTCAAACGGGATTGCCAATTCACTGAAGATTACCAAAGGACGAGCACCAGCAAAGAATGGCACACTCCGAGTTTCTTTCCTAGAAACTCACTTGTCGTCACAAAGGCAATTGTGCTATGAAGGGAACTCGTGCAACTACAGTCTTTCTCAGGGAGAAGTGAGGCCCCAACTCTCTCAATCCCAATGAGGAAAATGAAGTTTCCCTTCAAGACTTATTTTCAAAGGGGCCAGCAGAGCATTGACCTTGCTGATTCTTTCTCTACTTTGTACCTCCAAGGTGCTTTAGAAGGGAGATACATGAGTTCTTTCAACTTGCAAAAATGTAGAGGTTTAACCAAAGAAGCCCTTCACAGCCTCTGACTCGGCATCTAGCTCTTCCCAACGCTGCATTGCTCACAAAGGCCCAAACACACAGGCCGTCCTCCTAGTACGTTGCTCATCCTAGTGTTGACCCGCCAGTACTGAGACCTGGAATGCTACCCAGAGCTCAAGAACCACAATGAATAACGCTACATGGATTCTGCTGCCTGCAACCAGCGGCCTGATACAAGAGGAACGTTAGCTTGAGGCTAGTGTTCAAAGGGCTCGCCAATTCACGACAGATTACTGAAGGATGAGCAGCTACCAAAGAATGGCAACCTCCAAGTTTCTTTCCTAGCAACTCACTTGTCATCACTAAGCCAATTATGCGATGAAGAGAACATGTACAAGTAAAGAGTTTCTCAGGGAGAACTGAGCCCACAACTCTCTACATGCCAATGAGGAAAATAAAGATTCCCTTCAGCCTTATATTCAAAATGGCCCGCAGAGCCCTGACTCTGATGTTTCTTTCTCTATTTAGTACCTCCAACGTGCTTTAGAAGGGAGAGACCTGAGTTGTTTCAAGTTGCCACATTCTACAGGTTTCACAAAAGAAGCCCTTCTCCTCCCATGTCTCGGCATCTAGCTGTTCCCAAGGGTGCACTGCTCACCACTCCCCAAACACACAGGCCGTCCTTCTTGTACGTTTCTCATCCTAGAGCAGATCCGCCGGTACTAAGAGACCTGGAATGCTTCCTAGAGCTCCAGAACCACACTGAATAAGGCTACAAAGATTCTGCAGCATGCCAACAAGTGGCATGACACAAGAGGAACTTTAGCTCGAGGCTAGTGTTCAATGGGGTCGCCCATTCACTACAGAATACGGAAGGATGAGCAGCTACCAAAGAATGGCAACCTCCATCTTTCTTTCCTAGAAACTCACTTGTCATCACAAAGGCAATTGTGCTATGAAGAGAACATGTGCAACTAAAGAGTCTCTCAGGGGGAATTGAGCCCACAACTCTCTAAATCCCAAAGAGGAAAATAAAGTTTCCCTTCAAGCCTTATTTCAAAAGGGTCCTCAGACCTTAACCCTGCTCGTTCTTTCTCTATTTTGTACCCCTTAAAGGTGCTTTAGAAGGGAGATACTTCCGTTGTTTCAACTTGCCACAATCTAGAGGTTTAACCAAATAAGCCCTTCACTGCCCCTGGCTCGGCATCTAGCTGTTCCCAACGCTGCATTGCTTACAAAGGCCCAAACACACAGGCCGTCCTTCTGGTACGTTTCTTATCCTCTCGCCGACCCGCCAGTACTAAGAGACCTGGAATGCTTCCTAGAGCTCAAGAACCACACTGCATAACGCTACATGGATTCTGCTGCATGCCAACAAGTGGCATGATACAAGAGGAACGTTAGCTTGAGGCTAGTGGTCAAACGGGATTGCCAATTCACTGAAGATTACCAAAGGACGAGCACCAGCAAAGAATGGCACACTCCGAGTTTCTTTCCTAGAAACTCACTTGTCGTCACAAAGGCAATTGTGCTATGAAGGGAACTCGTGCAACTACAGTCTTTCTCAGGGAGAAGTGAGGCCCCAACTCTCTCAATCCCAATGAGGAAAATGAAGTTTCCCTTCAAGACTTATTTTCAAAGGGGCCAGCAGAGCATTGACCTTGCTGATTCTTTCTCTACTTTGTACCTCCAAGGTGCTTTAGAAGGGAGATACATGAGTTCTTTCAACTTGCAAAAATGTAGAGGTTTAACCAAAGAAGCCCTTCACAGCCTCTGACTCGGCATCTAGCTCTTCCCAACGCTGCATTGCTCACAAAGGCCCAAACACACAGGCCGTCCTCCTAGTACGTTGCTCATCCTAGTGTTGACCCGCCAGTACTGAGACCTGGAATGCTACCCAGAGCTCAAGAACCACAATGAATAACGCTACATGGATTCTGCTGCCTGCAACCAGCGGCCTGATACAAGAGGAACGTTAGCTTGAGGCTAGTGTTCAAAGGGCTCGCCAATTCACGACAGATTACTGAAGGATGAGCAGCTACCAAAGAATGGCAACCTCCAAGTTTCTTTCCTAGCAACTCACTTGTCATCACTAAGCCAATTATGTGATGAAGAGAACATGTACAAGTAAAGAGTTTCTCAGGGAGAACTGAGCCCACAACTCTCTACATGCCAATGAGGAAAATAAAGATTCCCTTCAGCCTTATATTCAAAATGGCCCGCAGAGCCCTGACTCTGATGTTTCTTTCTCTATTTAGTACCTCCAACGTGCTTTAGAAGGGAGAGACCTGAGTTGTTTCAAGTTGCCACATTCTACAGGTTTCACAAAAGAAGCCCTTCTCCTCCCATGTCTCGGCATCTAGCTGTTCCCAAGGGTGCACTGCTCACCACTCCCCAAACACACAGGCCGTCCTTCTTGTACGTTTCTCATCCTAGAGCAGATCCGCCGGTACTAAGAGACCTGGAATGCTTCCTAGAGCTCCAGAACCACACTGAATAAGGCTACAAAGATTCTGCAGCATGCCAACAAGTGGCATGACACAAGAGGAACTTTAGCTCGAGGCTAGTGTTCAATGGGGTCGCCCATTCACTACAGAATACGGAAGGATGAGCAGCTACCAAAGAATGGCAACCTCCATGTTTCTTTCCTAGAAACTCACTTGTCATCACAAAGGCAATTGTGCTATGAAGAGAACATGTGCAACTAAAGAGTCTCTCAGGGGGAATTGAGCCCACAACTCTCTAAATCCCAAAGAGGAAAATAAAGTTTCCCTTCAAGCCTTATTTCAAAAGGGTCCTCAGACCTTAACCCTGCTCGTTCTTTCTCTATTTTGTACCCCTTAAAGGTGCTTTAGAAGGGAGATACTTCCGTTGTTTCAACTTGCCACAATCTAGAGGTTTAACCAAATAAGCCCTTCACTGCCCCTGGCTCGGCATCTAGCTGTTCCCAACGCTGCATTGCTTACAAAGGCCCAAACACACAGGCCGTCCTTCTGGTACGTTTCTTATCCTCTCGCCGACCCGCCAGTACTAAGAGACCTGGAATGCTTCCTAGAGCTCAAGAACCACACTGCATAACGCTACATGGATTCTGCTGCATGCCAACAAGTGGCATGATACAAGAGGAACGTTAGCTTGAGGCTAGTGGTCAAACGGGATTGCCAATTCACTGAAGGTTACCAAAGGACGAGCACCAGCAAAGAATGGCACACTCCGAGTTTCTTTCCTAGAAACTCACTTGTCGTCACAAAGGCAATTGTGCTATGAAGGGAACTCGTGCAACTACAGTCTTTCTCAGGGAGAAGTGAGGCCCCAACTCTCTCAATCCCAATGAGGAAAATGAAGTTTCCCTTCAAGACTTATTTTCAAAGGGGCCAGCAGAGCATTGACCTTGCTGATTCTTTCTCTACTTTGTACCTCCAAGGTGCTTTAGAAGGGAGATACATGAGTTCTTTCAACTTGCAAAAATGTAGAGGTTTAACCAAAGAAGCCCTTCACAGCCTCTGACTCGGCATCTAGCTCTTCCCAACGCTGCATTGCTCACAAAGGCCCAAACACACAGGCCGTCCTCCTAGTACGTTGCTCGTCCTAGTGTTGACCCGCCAGTACTGAGACCTGGAATGCTACCCAGAGCTCAAGAACCACAATGAATAACGCTACATGGATTCTGCTGCCTGCAACCAGCGGCCTGATACAAGAGGAACGTTAGCTTGAGGCTAGTGTTCAAAGGGCTCGCCAATTCACGACAGATTACTGAAGGATGAGCAGCTACCAAAGAATGGCAACCTCCAAGTTTCTTTCCTAGCAACTCACTTGTCATCACTAAGCCAATTATGCGATGAAGAGAACATGTACAAGTAAAGAGTTTCTCAGGGAGAACTGAGCCCACAACTCTCTACATGCCAATGAGGAAAATAAAGATTCCCTTCAGCCTTATATTCAAAATGGCCCGCAGAGCCCTGACTCTGATGTTTCTTTCTCTATTTAGTACCTCCAACGTGCTTTAGAAGGGAGAGACCTGAGTTGTTTCAAGTTGCCACATTCTACAGGTTTCACAAAAGAAGCCCTTCTCCTCCCATGTCTCGGCATCTAGCTGTTCCCAAGGGTGCACTGCTCACCACTCCCCAAACACACAGGCCGTCCTTCTTGTACGTTTCTCATCCTAGAGCAGATCCGCCGGTACTAAGAGACCTGGAATGCTTCCTAGAGCTCCAGAACCACACTGCATAACGCTACATGGATTCTGCTGCATGCCAACCTGTGGCACGATACAAGAGGAACGTTAGCTTGAGGCTAGTATTCAATGGGGTCGCCCATTCACTACAGAATACGGAAGGATGAGCAGCTACCAAAGAATGGCAACCTCCATGTTTCTTTCCTAGAAACTCACTTGTCATCACAAAGGCAATTGTGCTATGAAGAGAACATGTGCAACTAAAGAGTCTCTCAGGGGGAATTGAGCCCACAACTCTCTAAATCCCAAAGAGGAAAATAAAGTTTCCCTTCAAGCCTTATTTCAAAAGGGTCCTCAGACCTTAACCCTGCTCGTTCTTTCTCTATTTTGTACCCCTTAAAGGTGCTTTAGAAGGGAGATACTTCCGTTGTTTCAACTTGCCACAATCTAGAGGTTTAACCAAATAAGCCCTTCACTGCCCCTGGCTCGGCATCTAGCTGTTCCCAACGCTGCATTGCTTACAAAGGCCCAAACACACAGGCCGTCCTTCTGGTACGTTTCTTATCCTCTCGCCGACCCGCCAGTACTAAGAGACCTGGAATGCTTCCTAGAGCTCAAGAACCACACTGCATAACGCTACATGGATTCTGCTGCATGCCAACAAGTGGCATGATACAAGAGGAACGTTAGCTTGAGGCTAGTGGTCAAACGGGATTGCCAATTCACTGAAGGTTACCAAAGGACGAGCACCAGCAAAGAATGGCACACTCCGAGTTTCTTTCCTAGAAACTCACTTGTCGTCACAAAGGCAATTGTGCTATGAAGGGAACTCGTGCAACTACAGTCTTTCTCAGGGAGAAGTGAGGCCCCAACTCTCTCAATCCCAATGAGGAAAATGAAGTTTCCCTTCAAGACTTATTTTCAAAGGGGCCAGCAGAGCATTGACCTTGCTGATTCTTTCTCTACTTTGTACCTCCAAGGTGCTTTAGAAGGGAGATACATGAGTTCTTTCAACTTGCAAAAATGTAGAGGTTTAACCAAAGAAGCCCTTCACAGCCTCTGACTCGGCATCTAGCTCTTCCCAACGCTGCATTGCTCACAAAGGCCCAAACACACAGGCCGTCCTCCTAGTACGTTGCTCGTCCTAGTGTTGACCCGCCAGTACTGAGACCTGGAATGCTACCCAGAGCTCAAGAACCACAATGAATAACGCTACATGGATTCTGCTGCCTGCAACCAGCGGCCTGATACAAGAGGAACGTTAGCTTGAGGCTAGTGTTCAAAGGGCTCGCCAATTCACGACAGATTACTGAAGGATGAGCAGCTACCAAAGAATGGCAACCTCCAAGTTTCTTTCCTAGCAACTCACTTGTCATCACTAAGCCAATTATGCGATGAAGAGAACATGTACAAGTAAAGAGTTTCTCAGGGAGAACTGAGCCCACAACTCTCTACATGCCAATGAGGAAAATAAAGATTCCCTTCAGCCTTATATTCAAAATGGCCCGCAGAGCCCTGACTCTGATGTTTCTTTCTCTATTTAGTACCTCCAACGTGCTTTAGAAGGGAGAGACCTGAGTTGTTTCAAGTTGCCACATTCTACAGGTTTCACAAAAGAAGCCCTTCTCCTCCCATGTCTCGGCATCTAGCTGTTCCCAAGGGTGCACTGCTCACCACTCCCCAAACACACAGGCCGTCCTTCTTGTACGTTTCTCATCCTAGAGCAGATCCGCCGGTACTAAGAGACCTGGAATGCTTCCTAGAGCTCCAGAACCACACTGCATAACGCTACATGGATTCTGCTGCATGCCAACCTGTGGCACGATACAAGAGGAACGTTAGCTTGAGGCTAGTATTCAATGGGGTCGCCCATTCACTACAGAATACGGAAGGATGAGCAGCTACCAAAGAATGGCAACCTCCATGTTTCTTTCCTAGAAACTCACTTGTCATCACAAAGGCAATTGTGCTATGAAGAGAACATGTGCAACTAAAGAGTCTCTCAGGGGGAATTGAGCCCACAACTCTCTAAATCCCAAAGAGGAAAATAAAGTTTCCCTTCAAGCCTTATTTCAAAAGGGTCCTCAGACCTTAACCCTGCTCGTTCTTTCTCTATTTTGTACCCCTTAAAGGTGCTTTAGAAGGGAGATACTTCCGTTGTTTCAACTTGCCACAATCTAGAGGTTTAACCAAATAAGCCCTTCACTGCCCCTGGCTCGGCATCTAGCTGTTCCCAACGCTGCATTGCTTACAAAGGCCCAAACACACAGGCCGTCCTTCTGGTACGTTTCTTATCCTCTCGCCGACCCGCCAGTACTAAGAGACCTGGAATGCTTCCTAGAGCTCAAGAACCACACTGCATAACGCTACATGGATTCTGCTGCATGCCAACAAGTGGCATGATACAAGAGGAACGTTAGCTTGAGGCTAGTGGTCAAACGGGATTGCCAATTCACTGAAGATTACCAAAGGACGAGCACCAGCAAAGAATGGCACACTCCGAGTTTCTTTCCTAGAAACTCACTTGTCGTCACAAAGGCAATTGTGCTATGAAGGGAACTCGTGCAACTACAGTCTTTCTCAGGGAGAAGTGAGGCCCCAACTCTCTCAATCCCAATGAGGAAAATGAAGTTTCCCTTCAAGACTTATTTTCAAAGGGGCCAGCAGAGCATTGACCTTGCTGATTCTTTCTCTACTTTGTACCTCCAAGGTGCTTTAGAAGGGAGATACATGAGTTCTTTCAACTTGCAAAAATGTAGAGGTTTAACCAAAGAAGCCCTTCACAGCCTCTGACTCGGCATCTAGCTCTTCCCAACGCTGCATTGCTCACAAAGGCCCAAACACACAGGCCGTCCTCCTAGTACGTTGCTCATCCTAGTGTTGACCCGCCAGTACTGAGACCTGGAATGCTACCCAGAGCTCAAGAACCACAATGAATAACGCTACATGGATTCTGCTGCCTGCAACCAGCGGCCTGATACAAGAGGAACGTTAGCTTGAGGCTAGTGTTCAAAGGGCTCGCCAATTCACGACAGATTACTGAAGGATGAGCAGCTACCAAAGAATGGCAACCTCCAAGTTTCTTTCCTAGCAACTCACTTGTCATCACTAAGCCAATTATGCGATGAAGAGAACATGTACAAGTAAAGAGTTTCTCAGGGAGAACTGAGCCCACAACTCTCTAAATGCCAATGAGGAAAATAAAGATTCCCTTCAGCCTTATATTCAAAATGGCCCGCAGAGCCCTGACTCTGATGTTTCTTTCTCTATTTAGTACCTCCAACGTGCTTTAGAAGGGAGAGACCTGAGTTGTTTCAAGTTGCCACATTCTACAGGTTTCACAAAAGAAGCCCTTCTCCTCCCATGTCTCGGCATCTAGCTGTTCCCAAGGGTGCACTGCTCACCACTCCCCAAACACACAGGCCGTCCTTCTTGTACGTTTCTCATCCTAGAGCAGATCCGCCGGTACTAAGAGACCTGGAATGCTTCCTAGAGCTCCAGAACCACACTGCATAACGCTACATGGATTCTGCTGCATGCCAACCTGTGGCACGATACAAGAGGAACGTTAGCTTGAGGCTAGTATTCAATGGGGTCGCCCATTCACTACAGAATACGGAAGGATGAGCAGCTACCAAAGAATGGCAACCTCCATGTTTCTTTCCTAGAAACTCACTTGTCATCACAAAGGCAATTGTGCTATGAAGAGAACATGTGCAACTAAAGAGTCTCTCAGGGGGAATTGAGCCCACAACTCTCTAAATCCCGAAGAGGAAAATAAAGTTTCCCTTCAAGCCTTATTTCAAAAGGGTCCTCAGACCTTAACCCTGCTCGTTCTTTCTCTATTTTGTACCCCTTAAAGGTGCTTTAGAAGGGAGATACTTCCGTTGTTTCAACTTGCCACAATCTAGAGGTTTAACCAAATAAGCCCTTCACTGCCCCTGGCTCGGCATCTAGCTGTTCCCAACGCTGCATTGCTTACAAAGGCCCAAACACACAGGCCGTCCTTCTGGTACGTTTCTTATCCTCTCGCCGACCCGCCAGTACTAAGAGACCTGGAATGCTTCCTAGAGCTCAAGAACCACACTGCATAACGCTACATGGATTCTGCTGCATGCCAACAAGTGGCATGATACAAGAGGAACGTTAGCTTGAGGCTAGTGGTCAAACGGGATTGCCAATTCACTGAAGATTACCAAAGGACGAGCACCAGCAAAGAATGGCACACTCCGAGTTTCTTTCCTAGAAACTCACTTGTCGTCACAAAGGCAATTGTGCTATGAAGGGAACTCGTGCAACTACAGTCTTTCTCAGGGAGAAGTGAGGCCCCAACTCTCTCAATCCCAATGAGGAAAATGAAGTTTCCCTTCAAGACTTATTTTCAAAGGGGCCAGCAGAGCATTGACCTTGCTGATTCTTTCTCTACTTTGTACCTCCAAGGTGCTTTAGAAGGGAGATACATGAGTTCTTTCAACTTGCAAAAATGTAGAGGTTTAACCAAAGAAGCCCTTCACAGCCTCTGACTCGGCATCTAGCTCTTCCCAACGCTGCATTGCTCACAAAGGCCCAAACACACAGGCCGTCCTCCTAGTACGTTGCTCATCCTAGTGTTGACCCGCCAGTACTGAGACCTGGAATGCTACCCAGAGCTCAAGAACCACAATGAATAACGCTACATGGATTCTGCTGCCTGCAACCAGCGGCCTGATACAAGAGGAACGTTAGCTTGAGGCTAGTGTTCAAAGGGCTCGCCAATTCACGACAGATTACTGAAGGATGAGCAGCTACCAAAGAATGGCAACCTCCAAGTTTCTTTCCTAGCAACTCACTTGTCATCACTAAGCCAATTATGCGATGAAGAGAACATGTACAAGTAAAGAGTTTCTCAGGGAGAACTGAGCCCACAACTCTCTACATGCCAATGAGGAAAATAAAGATTCCCTTCAGCCTTATATTCAAAATGGCCCGCAGAGCCCTGACTCTGATGTTTCTTTCTCTATTTAGTACCTCCAACGTGCTTTAGAAGGGAGAGACCTGAGTTGTTTCAAGTTGCCACATTCTACAGGTTTCACAAAAGAAGCCCTTCTCCTCCCATGTCTCGGCATCTAGCTGTTCCCAAGGGTGCACTGCTCACCACTCCCCAAACACACAGGCCGTCCTTCTTGTACGTTTCTCATCCTAGAGCAGATCCGCCGGTACTAAGAGACCTGGAATGCTTCCTAGAGCTCCAGAACCACACTGAATAAGGCTACAAAGATTCTGCAGCATGCCAACAAGTGGCATGACACAAGAGGAACTTTAGCTCGAGGCTAGTGTTCAATGGGGTCGCCCATTCACTACAGAATACGGAAGGATGAGCAGCTACCAAAGAATGGCAACCTCCATGTTTCTTTCCTAGAAACTCACTTGTCATCACAAAGGCAATTGTGCTATGAAGAGAACATGTGCAACTAAAGAGTCTCTCAGGGGGAATTGAGCCCACAACTCTCTAAATCCCAAAGAGGAAAATAAAGTTTCCCTTCAAGCCTTATTTCAAAAGGGTCCTCAGACCTTAACCCTGCTCGTTCTTTCTCTATTTTGTACCCCTTAAAGGTGCTTTAGAAGGGAGATACTTCCGTTGTTTCAACTTGCCACAATCTAGAGGTTTAACCAAATAAGCCCTTCACTGCCCCTGGCTCGGCATCTAGCTGTTCCCAACGCTGCATTGCTTACAAAGGCCCAAACACACAGGCCGTCCTTCTGGTACGTTTCTTATCCTCTCGCCGACCCGCCAGTACTAAGAGACCTGGAATGCTTCCTAGAGCTCAAGAACCACACTGCATAACGCTACATGGATTCTGCTGCATGCCAACAAGTGGCATGATACAAGAGGAACGTTAGCTTGAGGCTAGTGGTCAAACGGGATTGCCAATTCACTGAAGATTACCAAAGGACGAGCACCAGCAAAGAATGGCACACTCCGAGTTTCTTTCCTAGAAACTCACTTGTCGTCACAAAGGCAATTGTGCTATGAAGGGAACTCGTGCAACTACAGTCTTTCTCAGGGAGAAGTGAGGCCCCAACTCTCTCAATCCCAATGAGGAAAATGAAGTTTCCCTTCAAGACTTATTTTCAAAGGGGCCAGCAGAGCATTGACCTTGCTGATTCTTTCTCTACTTTGTACCTCCAAGGTGCTTTAGAAGGGAGATACATGAGTTCTTTCAACTTGCAAAAATGTAGAGGTTTAACCAAAGAAGCCCTTCACAGCCTCTGACTCGGCATCTAGCTCTTCCCAACGCTGCATTGCTCACAAAGGCCCAAACACACAGGCCGTCCTCCTAGTACGTTGCTCATCCTAGTGTTGACCCGCCAGTACTGAGACCTGGAATGCTACCCAGAGCTCAAGAACCACAATGAATAACGCTACATGGATTCTGCTGCCTGCAACCAGCGGCCTGATACAAGAGGAACGTTAGCTTGAGGCTAGTGTTCAAAGGGCTCGTCAATTCACGACAGATTACTGAAGGATGAGCAGCTACCAAAGAATGGCAACCTCCAAGTTTCTTTCCTAGCAACTCACTTGTCATCACTAAGCCAATTATGCGATGAAGAGAACATGTACAAGTAAAGAGTTTCTCAGGGAGAACTGAGCCCACAACTCTCTACATGCCAATGAGGAAAATAAAGATTCCCTTCAGCCTTATATTCAAAATGGCCCGCAGAGCCCTGACTCTGATGTTTCTTTCTCTATTTAGTACCTCCAACGTGCTTTAGAAGGGAGAGACCTGAGTTGTTTCAAGTTGCCACATTCTACAGGTTTCACAAAAGAAGCCCTTCTCCTCCCATGTCTCGGCATCTAGCTGTTCCCAAGGGTGCACTGCTCACCACTCCCCAAACACACAGGCCGTCCTTCTTGTACGTTTCTCATCCTAGAGCAGATCCGCCGGTACTAAGAGACCTGGAATGCTTCCTAGAGCTCCAGAACCACACTGCATAACGCTACATGGATTCTGCTGCATGCCAACCTGTGGCACGATACAAGAGGAACGTTAGCTTGAGGCTAGTATTCAATGGGGTCGCCCATTCACTACAGAATACGGAAGGATGAGCAGCTACCAAAGAATGGCAACCTCCATGTTTCTTTCCTAGAAACTCACTTGTCATCACAAAGGCAATTGTGCTATGAAGAGAACATGTGCAACTAAAGAGTCTCTCAGGGGGAATTGAGCCCACAACTCTCTAAATCCCGAAGAGGAAAATAAAGTTTCCCTTCAAGCCTTATTTCAAAAGGGTCCTCAGAGCCTTAACCCTGCTCGTTCTTTCTCTATTTTGTACCTTAAAGGTGCTTTAGAAGGGAGATACTTCCGTTGTTTCAACTTGCTACAATCTAGGCCTTTAACCAAATAAGCCCTTCACTGCCCCTGGCTCGGCATCTAGCTGTTCCCAACGCTGCATTGCTCACAAAGGCCCAAACACACAGGCCGTCCTTCTGGTACGTTACTCATCCTCGCGCCGACCCGCCAGTACTAAGGGACCTGGAGTGCTTCCTAGAGCTCAAGAACCACACTGCATAACGCTACATGGATTCTGCTGCATGCCACCCTGTGGCACGATACAAGAGGAACGTTAGCTTGAGGCTAGTGTTCAAAGGGCTCGCCAATTCACGACAGATTACTGAAGGATGAGCAGCTACCAAAGAAGGGCAACCTCCAAGTTTCTTTCCTAGCAACTCACTTGTCATCACTAAGCCAATTATGCGATGAAGAGAACATGTACAAGTAAAGAGTTTCTCAGGGAGAACTGAGCCCACAACTCTCTACATGCCAATGAGGAAAATAAAGATTCCCTTCAGCCTTATATTCAAAATGGCCCGCAGAGCCCTGACTCTGATGTTTCTTTCTCTATTTAGTACCTCCAACGTGCTTTAGAAGGGAGAGACCTGAGTTGTTTCAAGTTGCCACATTCTACAGGTTTCACAAAAGAAGCCCTTCTCCTCCCATGTCTCGGCATCTAGCTGTTCCCAAGGGTGCACTGCTCACCACTCCCCAAACACACAAGCCGTCCTTCTTGTACGTTTCTCATCCTAGAGCAGATCCGCCGGTACTAAGAGACCTGGAATGCTTCCTAGAGCTCCAGAACCACACTGCATAACGCTACATGGATTCTGCTGCATGCCAACCTGTGGCACGATACAAGAGGAACGTTAGCTTGAGGCTAGTGTTCAATGGGGTCGCCCATTCACTACAGAATACGGAAGGATGAGCAGCTACCAAAGAATGGCAACCTCCATGTTTCTTTCCTAGAAACTCACTTGTCATCACAAAGGCAATTGTGCTATGAAGAGAACATGTGCAACTAAAGAGTCTCTCAGGGGGAATTGAGCCCACAACTCTCTAAATCCCGAAGAGGAAAATAAAGTTTCCCTTCAAGCCTTATTTCAAAAGGGTCCTCAGAGCCTTAACCCTGCTCGTTCTTTCTCTATTTTGTACCTTAAAGGTGCTTTAGAAGGGAGATACTTCCGTTGTTTCAACTTGCTACAATCTAGGCCTTTAACCAAATAAGCCCTTCACTGCCCCTGGCTCGGCATCTAGCTGTTCCCAACGCTGCATTGCTCACAAAGGCCCAAACACACAGGCCGTCCTTCTGGTACGTTACTCATCCTCGCGCCGACCCGCCAGTACTAAGGGACCTGGAGTGCTTCCTAGAGCTCAAGAACCACACTGCATAACGCTACATGGATTCTGCTGCATGCCACCCTGTGGCACGATACAAGAGGAACGTTAGCTTGAGGCTAGTGTTCAAAGGGCTCGCCAATTCACGACAGATTACTGAAGGATGAGCAGCTACCAAAGAATGGCAACCTCCAAGTTTCTTTCCTAGCAACTCACTTGTCATCACTAAGCCAATTATGCGATGAAGAGAACATGTACAAGTAAAGAGTTTCTCAGGGAGAACTGAGCCCACAACTCTCTAAATGCCAATGAGGAAAATAAAGATTCCCTTCAGCCTTATATTCAAAATGGCCCGCAGAGCCCTGACTCTGATGTTTCTTTCTCTATTTAGTACCTCCAACGTGCTTTAGAAGGGAGAGACCTGAGTTGTTTCAAGTTGCCACATTCTACAGGTTTCACAAAAGAAGCCCTTCTCCTCCCATGTCTCGGCATCTAGCTGTTCCCAAGGGTGCACTGCTCACCACTCCCCAAACACACAAGCCGTCCTTCTTGTACGTTTCTCATCCTAGAGCAGATCCGCCGGTACTAAGAGACCTGGAATGCTTCCTAGAGCTCCAGAACCACACTGCATAACGCTACATGGATTCTGCTGCATGCCAACCTGTGGCACGATACAAGAGGAACGTTAGCTTGAGGCTAGTGTTCAATGGGGTCGCCCATTCACTACAGAATACGGAAGGATGAGCAGCTACCAAAGAATGGCAACCTCCATGTTTCTTTCCTAGAAACTCACTTGTCATCACAAAGGCAATTGTGCTATGAAGAGAACATGTGCAACTAAAGAGTCTCTCAGGGGGAATTGAGCCCACAACTCTCTAAATCCCAAAGAGGAAAATAAAGTTTCCCTTCAAGCCTTATTTCAAAAGGGTCCTCAGACCTTAACCCTGCTCGTTCTTTCTCTATTTTGTACCCCTTAAAGGTGCTTTAGAAGGGAGATACTTCCGTTGTTTCAACTTGCCACAATCTAGAGGTTTAACCAAATAAGCCCTTCACTGCCCCTGGCTCGGCATCTAGCTGTTCCCAACGCTGCATTGCTTACAAAGGCCCAAACACACAGGCCGTCCTTCTGGTACGTTTCTTATCCTCTCGCCGACCCGCCAGTACTAAGAGACCTGGAATGCTTCCTAGAGCTCAAGAACCACACTGCATAACGCTACATGGATTCTGCTGCATGCCAACAAGTGGCATGATACAAGAGGAACGTTAGCTTGAGGCTAGTGGTCAAACGGGATTGCCAATTCACTGAAGATTACCAAAGGACGAGCACCAGCAAAGAATGGCACACTCTGAGTTTCTTTCCTAGAAACTCACTTGTCGTCACAAAGGCAATTGTGCTATGAAGGGAACTCGTGCAACTACAGTCTTTCTCAGGGAGAAGTGAGGCCCCAACTCTCTCAATCCCAATGAGGAAAATGAAGTTTCCCTTCAAGACTTATTTTCAAAGGGGCCAGCAGAGCATTGACCTTGCTGATTCTTTCTCTACTTTGTACCTCCAAGGTGCTTTAGAAGGGAGATACATGAGTTCTTTCAACTTGCAAAAATGTAGAGGTTTAACCAAAGAAGCCCTTCACAGCCTCTGACTCGGCATCTAGCTCTTCCCAACGCTGCATTGCTCACAAAGGCCCAAACACACAGGCCGTCCTCCTAGTACGTTGCTCATCCTAGTGTTGACCCGCCAGTACTGAGACCTGGAATGCTACCCAGAGCTCAAGAACCACAATGAATAACGCTACATGGATTCTGCTGCCTGCAACCAGCGGCCTGATACAAGAGGAACGTTAGCTTGAGGCTAGTGTTCAAAGGGCTCGCCAATTCACGACAGATTACTGAAGGATGAGCAGCTACCAAAGAATGGCAACCTCCAAGTTTCTTTCCTAGCAACTCACTTGTCATCACTAAGCCAATTATGCGATGAAGAGAACATGTACAAGTAAAGAGTTTCTCAGGGAGAACTGAGCCCACAACTCTCTAAATGCCAATGAGGAAAATAAAGATTCCCTTCAGCCTTATATTCAAAATGGCCCGCAGAGCCCTGACTCTGATGTTTCTTTCTCTATTTAGTACCTCCAACGTGCTTTAGAAGGGAGAGACCTGAGTTGTTTCAAGTTGCCACATTCTACAGGTTTCACAAAAGAAGCCCTTCTCCTCCCATGTCTCGGCATCTAGCTGTTCCCAAGGGTGCACTGCTCACCACTCCCCAAACACACAAGCCGTCCTTCTTGTACGTTTCTCATCCTAGAGCAGATCCGCCGGTACTAAGAGACCTGGAATGCTTCCTAGAGCTCCAGAACCACACTGCATAACGCTACATGGATTCTGCTGCATGCCAACCTGTGGCACGATACAAGAGGAACGTTAGCTTGAGGCTAGTGTTCAATGGGGTCGCCCATTCACTACAGAATACGGAAGGATGAGCAGCTACCAAAGAATGGCAACCTCCATGTTTCTTTCCTAGAAACTCACTTGTCATCACAAAGGCAATTGTGCTATGAAGAGAACATGTGCAACTAAAGAGTCTCTCAGGGGGAATTGAGCCCACAACTCTCTAAATCCCGAAGAGGAAAATAAAGTTTCCCTTCAAGCCTTATTTCAAAAGGGTCCTCAGAGCCTTAACCCTGCTCGTTCTTTCTCTATTTTGTACCTTAAAGGTGCTTTAGAAGGGAGATACTTCCGTTGTTTCAACTTGCTACAATCTAGGCCTTTAACCAAATAAGCCCTTCACTGCCCCTGGCTCGGCATCTAGCTGTTCCCAACGCTGCATTGCTCACAAAGGCCCAAACACACAGGCCGTCCTTCTGGTACGTTACTCATCCTCGCGCCGACCCGCCAGTACTAAGGGACCTGGAGTGCTTCCTAGAGCTCAAGAACCACACTGCATAACGCTACATGGATTCTGCTGCATGCCACCCTGTGGCACGATACAAGAGGAACGTTAGCTTGAGGCTAGTGTTCAAAGGGCTCGCCAATTCACGACAGATTACTGAAGGATGAGCAGCTACCAAAGAAGGGCAACCTCCAAGTTTCTTTCCTAGCAACTCACTTGTCATCACTAAGCCAATTATGCGATGAAGAGAACATGTACAAGTAAAGAGTTTCTCAGGGAGAACTGAGCCCACAACTCTCTACATGCCAATGAGGAAAATAAAGATTCCCTTCAGCCTTATATTCAAAATGGCCCGCAGAGCCCTGACTCTGATGTTTCTTTCTCTATTTAGTACCTCCAACGTGCTTTAGAAGGGAGAGACCTGAGTTGTTTCAAGTTGCCACATTCTACAGGTTTCACAAAAGAAGCCCTTCTCCTCCCATGTCTCGGCATCTAGCTGTTCCCAAGGGTGCACTGCTCACCACTCCCCAAACACACAAGCCGTCCTTCTTGTACGTTTCTCATCCTAGAGCAGATCCGCCGGTACTAAGAGACCTGGAATGCTTCCTAGAGCTCCAGAACCACACTGCATAACGCTACATGGATTCTGCTGCATGCCAACCTGTGGCACGATACAAGAGGAACGTTAGCTTGAGGCTAGTGTTCAATGGGGTCGCCCATTCACTACAGAATACGGAAGGATGAGCAGCTACCAAAGAATGGCAACCTCCATGTTTCTTTCCTAGAAACTCACTTGTCATCACAAAGGCAATTGTGCTATGAAGAGAACATGTGCAACTAAAGAGTCTCTCAGGGGGAATTGAGCCCACAACTCTCTAAATCCCGAAGAGGAAAATAAAGTTTCCCTTCAAGCCTTATTTCAAAAGGGTCCTCAGAGCCTTAACCCTGCTCGTTCTTTCTCTATTTTGTACCTTAAAGGTGCTTTAGAAGGGAGATACTTCCGTTGTTTCAACTTGCTACAATCTAGGCCTTTAACCAAATAAGCCCTTCACTGCCCCTGGCTCGGCATCTAGCTGTTCCCAACGCTGCATTGCTCACAAAGGCCCAAACACACAGGCCGTCCTTCTGGTACGTTACTCATCCTCGCGCCGACCCGCCAGTACTAAGGGACCTGGAGTGCTTCCTAGAGCTCAAGAACCACACTGCATAACGCTACATGGATTCTGCTGCATGCCACCCTGTGGCACGATACAAGAGGAACGTTAGCTTGAGGATAGTGTTCAATGGGCTCGCCAATTCACGACAGATTACTGAAGGATGAGCAGCTACCAAAGAAGGGCAACCTCCAAGTTTCTTTCCTTGCAACTCACTTGTCATCACTAAGCCAATTGTGCTATGAAGAGAACATGTACAAGTAAAGAGTTTCTCAGGGAGAACTGAGCCCACAACTCTCTAAATGCCAATGAGGAAAATAAAGATTCCCTTCAGCCTTATATTCAAAATGGCCCGCAGAGCCCTGACTCTGATGTTTCTTTCTCTATTTAGTACCTCCAACGTGCTTTAGAAGGGAGAGACTTGAGTTGTTTCAAGTTGCCACATTCTACAGGTTTCACAAAAGAAGCCCTTCTCCTCCCATGTCTCGGCATCTAGCTGTTCCCAAGGGTGCACTGCTCACCACTCTCCAAACACACAGGCCGTCCTTCTTGTACGTTTCTCATCCTAGAGCAGATCCGCCGGTACTAAGAGACCTGGAATGCTTCCTAGAGCTCCAGAACCACACTGAATAAGGCTACAAAGATTCTGCAGCATGCCAACAAGTGGCATGACACAAGAGGAACTTTAGCTCGAGGCTAGTGTTCAATGGGGTCGCCCATTCACTACAGAATACGGAAGGATGAGCAGCTACCAAAGAATGGCAACCTCCATGTTTCTTTCCTAGAAACTCACTTGTCATCACAAAGGCAATTGTGCTATGAAGAGAACATGTGCAACTAAAGAGTCTCTCAGGGGGAATTGAGCCCACAACTCTCTAAATCCCAAAGAGGAAAATAAAGTTTCCCTTCAAGCCTTATTTCAAAAGGGTCCTCAGACCTTAACCCTGCTCGTTCTTTCTCTATTTTGTACCCCTTAAAGGTGCTTTAGAAGGGAGATACTTCCGTTTTTTCAACTTGCCACAATCTAGAGGTTTAACCAAATAAGCCCTTCACTGCCCCTGGCTCGGCATCTAGCTGTTCCCAACGCTGCATTGCTTACAAAGGCCCAAACACACAGGCCGTCCTTCTGTTACGTTTCTTATCCTCTCGCCGACCCGCCAGTACTAAGAGACCTGGAATGCTTCCTAGAGCTCAAGAACCACACTGCATAACGCTACATGGATTCTGCTGCATGCCAACAAGTGGCATGATACAAGAGGAACGTTAGCTTGAGGCTAGTGGTCAAACGGGATTGCCAATTCACTGAAGATTACCAAAGGACGAGCACCAGCAAAGAATGGCACACTCCGAGTTTCTTTCCTAGAAACTCACTTGTCGTCACAAAGGCAATTGTGCTATGAAGGGAACTCGTGCAACTACAGTCTTTCTCAGGGAGAAGTGAGGCCCCAACTCTCTCAATCCCAATGAGGAAAATGAAGTTTCCCTTCAAGACTTATTTTCAAAGGGGCCAGCAGAGCATTGACCTTGCTGATTCTTTCTCTACTTTGTACCTCCAAGGTGCTTTAGAAGGGAGATACATGAGTTCTTTCAACTTGCAAAAATGTAGAGGTTTAACCAAAGAAGCCCTTCACAGCCTCTGACTCGGCATCTAGCTCTTCCCAACGCTGCATTGCTCACAAAGGCCCAAACACACAGGCCGTCCTCCTAGTACGTTGCTCATCCTAGTGTTGACCCGCCAGTACTGAGACCTGGAATGCTACCCAGAGCTCAAGAACCACAATGAATAACGCTACATGGATTCTGCTGCCTGCAACCAGCGGCCTGATACAAGAGGAACGTTAGCTTGAGGCTAGTGTTCAAAGGGCTCGCCAATTCACGACAGATTACTGAAGGATGAGCAGCTACCAAAGAATGGCAACCTCCAAGTTTCTTTCCTAGCAACTCACTTGTCATCACTAAGCCAATTATGCGATGAAGAGAACATGTACAAGTAAAGAGTTTCTCAGGGAGAACTGAGCCCACAACTCTCTAAATGCCAATGAGGAAAATAAAGATTCCCTTCAGCCTTATATTCAAAATGGCCCGCAGAGCCCTGACTCTGATGTTTCTTTCTCTATTTAGTACCTCCAACGTGCTTTAGAAGGGAGAGACCTGAGTTGTTTCAAGTTGCCACATTCTACAGGTTTCACAAAAGAAGCCCTTCTCCTCCCATGTCTCGGCATCTAGCTGTTCCCAAGGGTGCACTGCTCACCACTCCCCAAACACACAAGCCGTCCTTCTTGTACGTTTCTCATCCTAGAGCAGATCCGCCGGTACTAAGAGACCTGGAATGCTTCCTAGAGCTCCAGAACCACACTGCATAACGCTACATGGATTCTGCTGCATGCCAACCTGTGGCACGATACAAGAGGAACGTTAGCTTGAGGCTAGTGTTCAATGGGGTCGCCCATTCACTACAGAATACGGAAGGATGAGCAGCTACCAAAGAATGGCAACCTCCATGTTTCTTTCCTAGAAACTCACTTGTCATCACAAAGGCAATTGTGCTATGAAGAGAACATGTGCAACTAAAGAGTCTCTCAGGGGGAATTGAGCCCACAACTCTCTAAATCCCGAAGAGGAAAATAAAGTTTCCCTTCAAGCCTTATTTCAAAAGGGTCCTCAGAGCCTTAACCCTGCTCGTTCTTTCTCTATTTTGTACCTTAAAGGTGCTTTAGAAGGGAGATACTTCCGTTGTTTCAACTTGCTACAATCTAGGCCTTTAACCAAATAAGCCCTTCACTGCCCCTGGCTCGGCATCTAGCTGTTCCCAACGCTGCATTGCTCACAAAGGCCCAAACACACAGGCCGTCCTTCTGGTACGTTACTCATCCTCGCGCCGACCCGCCAGTACTAAGGGACCTGGAGTGCTTCCTAGAGCTCAAGAACCACACTGCATAACGCTACATGGATTCTGCTGCATGCCACCCTGTGGCACGATACAAGAGGAACGTTAGCTTGAGGCTAGTGTTCAAAGGGCTCGCCAATTCACGACAGATTACTGAAGGATGAGCAGCTACCAAAGAATGGCAACCTCCAAGTTTCTTTCCTAGCAACTCACTTGTCATCACTAAGCCAATTATGCGATGAAGAGAACATGTACAAGTAAAGAGTTTCTCAGGGAGAACTGAGCCCACAACTCTCTAAATGCCAATGAGGAAAATAAAGATTCCCTTCAGCCTTATATTCAAAATGGCCCGCAGAGCCCTGACTCTGATGTTTCTTTCTCTATTTAGTACCTCCAACGTGCTTTAGAAGGGAGAGACCTGAGTTGTTTCAAGTTGCCACATTCTACAGGTTTCACAAAAGAAGCCCTTCTCCTCCCATGTCTCGGCATCTAGCTGTTCCCAAGGGTGCACTGCTCACCACTCCCCAAACACACAAGCCGTCCTTCTTGTACGTTTCTCATCCTAGAGCAGATCCGCCGGTACTAAGAGACCTGGAATGCTTCCTAGAGCTCCAGAACCACACTGCATAACGCTACATGGATTCTGCTGCATGCCAACCTGTGGCACGATACAAGAGGAACGTTAGCTTGAGGCTAGTGTTCAATGGGGTCGCCCATTCACTACAGAATACGGAAGGATGAGCAGCTACCAAAGAATGGCAACCTCCATGTTTCTTTCCTAGAAACTCACTTGTCATCACAAAGGCAATTGTGCTATGAAGAGAACATGTGCAACTAAAGAGTCTCTCAGGGGGAATTGAGCCCACAACTCTCTAAATCCCGAAGAGGAAAATAAAGTTTCCCTTCAAGCCTTATTTCAAAAGGGTCCTCAGAGCCTTAACCCTGCTCGTTCTTTCTCTATTTTGTACCTTAAAGGTGCTTTAGAAGGGAGATACTTCCGTTGTTTCAACTTGCTACAATCTAGGCCTTTAACCAAATAAGCCCTTCACTGCCCCTGGCTCGGCATCTAGCTGTTCCCAACGCTGCATTGCTCACAAAGGCCCAAACACACAGGCCGTCCTTCTGGTACGTTACTCATCCTCGCGCCGACCCGCCAGTACTAAGGGACCTGGAGTGCTTCCTAGAGCTCAAGAACCACACTGCATAACGCTACATGGATTCTGCTGCATGCCACCCTGTGGCACGATACAAGAGGAACGTTAGCTTGAGGCTAGTGTTCAAAGGGCTCGCCAATTCACGACAGATTACTGAAGGATGAGCAGCTACCAAAGAATGGCAACCTCCAAGTTTCTTTCCTAGCAACTCACTTGTCATCACTAAGCCAATTATGCGATGAAGAGAACATGTACAAGTAAAGAGTTTCTCAGGGAGAACTGAGCCCACAACTCTCTAAATGCCAATGAGGAAAATAAAGATTCCCTTCAGCCTTATATTCAAAATGGCCCGCAGAGCCCTGACTCTGATGTTTCTTTCTCTATTTAGTACCTCCAACGTGCTTTAGAAGGGAGAGACCTGAGTTGTTTCAAGTTGCCACATTCTACAGGTTTCACAAAAGAAGCCCTTCTCCTCCCATGTCTCGGCATCTAGCTGTTCCCAAGGGTGCACTGCTCACCACTCCCCAAACACACAAGCCGTCCTTCTTGTACGTTTCTCATCCTAGAGCAGATCCGCCGGTACTAAGAGACCTGGAATGCTTCCTAGAGCTCCAGAACCACACTGCATAACGCTACATGGATTCTGCTGCATGCCAACCTGTGGCACGATACAAGAGGAACGTTAGCTTGAGGCTAGTGTTCAATGGGGTCGCCCATTCACTACAGAATACGGAAGGATGAGCAGCTACCAAAGAATGGCAACCTCCATGTTTCTTTCCTAGAAACTCACTTGTCATCACAAAGGCAATTGTGCTATGAAGAGAACATGTGCAACGAAAGAGTCTCTCAGGGGGAATTGAGCCCAGAACTCTCTAAATCCCAAAGAGGAAAATAAAGTTTCCCTTCAAGCCTTATTTCAAAAGGGTCCTCAGACCTTAACCCTGCTCGTTCTTTCTCTATTTTGTACCCCTTAAAGGTGCTTTAGAAGGGAGATACTTCCGTTGTTTCAACTTGCCACAATCTAGAGGTTTAACCAAATAAGCCCTTCACTGCCCCTGGCTCGGCATCTAGCTGTTCCCAACGCTGCATTGCTTACAAAGGCCCAAACACACAGGCCGTCCTTCTGGTACGTTTCTTATCCTCTCGCCGACCCGCCAGTACTAAGAGACCTGGAATGCTTCCTAGAGCTCAAGAACCACACTGCATAACGCTACATGGATTCTGCTGCATGCCAACAAGTGGCATGATACAAGAGGAACGTTAGCTTGAGGCTAGTGGTCAAACGGGATTGCCAATTCACTGAAGATTACCAAAGGACGAGCACCAGCAAAGAATGGCACACTCCGAGTTTCTTTCCTAGAAACTCACTTGTCGTCACAAAGGCAATTGTGCTATGAAGGGAACTCGTGCAACTACAGTCTTTCTCAGGGAGAAGTGAGGCCCCAACTCTCTCAATCCCAATGAGGAAAATGAAGTTTCCCTTCAAGACTTATTTTCAAAGGGGCCAGCAGAGCATTGACCTTGCTGATTCTTTCTCTACTTTGTACCTCCAAGGTGCTTTAGAAGGGAGATACATGAGTTCTTTCAACTTGCAAAAATGTAGAGGTTTAACCAAAGAAGCCCTTCACAGCCTCTGACTCGGCATCTAGCTCTTCCCAACGCTGCATTGCTCACAAAGGCCCAAACACACAGGCCGTCCTCCTAGTACGTTGCTCATCCTAGTGTTGACCCGCCAGTACTGAGACCTGGAATGCTACCCAGAGCTCAAGAACCACAATGAATAACGCTACATGGATTCTGCTGCCTGCAACCAGCGGCCTGATACAAGAGGAACGTTAGCTTGAGGCTAGTGTTCAAAGGGCTCGCCAATTCACGACAGATTACTGAAGGATGAGCAGCTACCAAAGAATGGCAACCTCCAAGTTTCTTTCCTAGCAACTCACTTGTCATCACTAAGCCAATTATGCGATGAAGAGAACATGTACAAGTAAAGAGTTTCTCAGGGAGAACTGAGCCCACAACTCTCTAAATGCCAATGAGGAAAATAAAGATTCCCTTCAGCCTTATATTCAAAATGGCCCGCAGAGCCCTGACTCTGATGTTTCTTTCTCTATTTAGTACCTCCAACGTGCTTTAGAAGGGAGAGACCTGAGTTGTTTCAAGTTGCCACATTCTACAGGTTTCACAAAAGAAGCCCTTCTCCTCCCATGTCTCGGCATCTAGCTGTTCCCAAGGGTGCACTGCTCACCACTCCCCAAACACACAAGCCGTCCTTCTTGTACGTTTCTCATCCTAGAGCAGATCCGCCGGTACTAAGAGACCTGGAATGCTTCCTAGAGCTCCAGAACCACACTGCATAACGCTACATGGATTCTGCTGCATGCCAACCTGTGGCACGATACAAGAGGAACGTTAGCTTGAGGCTAGTGTTCAATGGGGTCGCCCATTCACTACAGAATACGGAAGGATGAGCAGCTACCAAAGAATGGCAACCTCCATGTTTCTTTCCTAGAAACTCACTTGTCATCACAAAGGCAATTGTGCTATGAAGAGAACATGTGCAACTAAAGAGTCTCTCAGGGGGAATTGAGCCCACAACTCTCTAAATCCCGAAGAGGAAAATAAAGTTTCCCTTCAAGCCTTATTTCAAAAGGGTCCTCAGAGCCTTAACCCTGCTCGTTCTTTCTCTATTTTGTACCTTAAAGGTGCTTTAGAAGGGAGATACTTCCGTTGTTTCAACTTGCTACAATCTAGGCCTTTAACCAAATAAGCCCTTCACTGCCCCTGGCTCGGCATCTAGCTGTTCCCAACGCTGCATTGCTCACAAAGGCCCAAACACACAGGCCGTCCTTCTGGTACGTTACTCATCCTCGCGCCGACCCGCCAGTACTAAGGGACCTGGAGTGCTTCCTAGAGCTCAAGAACCACACTGCATAACGCTACATGGATTCTGCTGCATGCCACCCTGTGGCACGATACAAGAGGAACGTTAGCTTGAGGCTAGTGTTCAAAGGGCTCGCCAATTCACGACAGATTACTGAAGGATGAGCAGCTACCAAAGAAGGGCAACCTCCAAGTTTCTTTCCTAGCAACTCACTTGTCATCACTAAGCCAATTATGCGATGAAGAGAACATGTACAAGTAAAGAGTTTCTCAGGGAGAACTGAGCCCACAACTCTCTACATGCCAATGAGGAAAATAAAGATTCCCTTCAGCCTTATATTCAAAATGGCCCGCAGAGCCCTGACTCTGATGTTTCTTTCTCTATTTAGTACCTCCAACGTGCTTTAGAAGGGAGAGACCTGAGTTGTTTCAAGTTGCCACATTCTACAGGTTTCACAAAAGAAGCCCTTCTCCTCCCATGTCTCGGCATCTAGCTGTTCCCAAGGGTGCACTGCTCACCACTCCCCAAACACACAAGCCGTCCTTCTTGTACGTTTCTCATCCTAGAGCAGATCCGCCGGTACTAAGAGACCTGGAATGCTTCCTAGAGCTCCAGAACCACACTGCATAACGCTACATGGATTCTGCTGCATGCCAACCTGTGGCACGATACAAGAGGAACGTTAGCTTGAGGCTAGTGTTCAATGGGGTCGCCCATTCACTACAGAATACGGAAGGATGAGCAGCTACCAAAGAATGGCAACCTCCATGTTTCTTTCCTAGAAACTCACTTGTCATCACAAAGGCAATTGTGCTATGAAGAGAACATGTGCAACTAAAGAGTCTCTCAGGGGGAATTGAGCCCACAACTCTCTAAATCCCGAAGAGGAAAATAAAGTTTCCCTTCAAGCCTTATTTCAAAAGGGTCCTCAGAGCCTTAACCCTGCTCGTTCTTTCTCTATTTTGTACCTTAAAGGTGCTTTAGAAGGGAGATACTTCCGTTGTTTCAACTTGCTACAATCTAGGCCTTTAACCAAATAAGCCCTTCACTGCCCCTGGCTCGGCATCTAGCTGTTCCCAACGCTGCATTGCTCACAAAGGCCCAAACACACAGGCCGTCCTTCTGGTACGTTACTCATCCTCGCGCCGACCCGCCAGTACTAAGGGACCTGGAGTGCTTCCTAGAGCTCAAGAACCACACTGCATAACGCTACATGGATTCTGCTGCATGCCACCCTGTGGCACGATACAAGAGGAACGTTAGCTTGAGGATAGTGTTCAATGGGCTCGCCAATTCACGACAGATTACTGAAGGATGAGCAGCTACCAAAAAGGGCAACCTCCAAGTTTCTTTCCTTGCAACTCACTTGTCATCACTAAGCCAATTGTGCTATGAAGAGAACATGTACAAGTAAAGAGTTTCTCAGGGAGAACTGAGCCCACAACTCTCTAAATGCCAATGAGGAAAATAAAGATTCCCTTCAGCCTTATATTCAAAATGGCCCGCAGACCCCTGACTCTGATGTTTCTTTCTCTATTTAGTACCTCCAACGTGCTTTAGAAGGGAGAGACTTGAGTTGTTTCAAGTTGCCACATTCTACAGGTTTCACAAAAGAAGCCCTTCTCCTCCCATGTCTCGGCATCTAGCTGTTCCCAAGGGTGCACTGCTCACCACTCCCCAAACACACAGGCCGTCCTTCTTGTACGTTTCTCATCCTAGAGCAGATCCGCCGGTACTAAGAGACCTGGAATGCTTCCTAGAGCTCCAGAACCACACTGAATAAGGCTACAAAGATTCTGCAGCATGCCAACAAGTGGCATGACACAAGAGGAACTTTAGCTCGAGGCTAGTGTTCAATGGGGTCGCCCATTCACTACAGAATACGGAAGGATGAGCAGCTACCAAAGAATGGCAACCTCCATGTTTCTTTCCTAGAAACTCACTTGTCATCACAAAGGCAATTGTGCTATGAAGAGAACATGTGCAACTAAAGAGTCTCTCAGGGGGAATTGAGCCCACAACTCTCTAAATCCCAAAGAGGAAAATAAAGTTTCCCTTCAAGCCTTATTTCAAAAGGGTCCTCAGACCTTAACCCTGCTCGTTCTTTCTCTATTTTGTACCCCTTAAAGGTGCTTTAGAAGGGAGATACTTCCGTTGTTTCAACTTGCCACAATCTAGAGGTTTAACCAAATAAGCCCTTCACTGCCCCTGGCTCGGCATCTAGCTGTTCCCAACGCTGCATTGCTTACAAAGGCCCAAACACACAGGCCGTCCTTCTGGTACGTTTCTTATCCTCTCGCCGACCCGCCAGTACTAAGAGACCTGGAATGCTTCCTAGAGCTCAAGAACCACACTGCATAACGCTACATGGATTCTGCTGCATGCCAACAAGTGGCATGATACAAGAGGAACGTTAGCTTGAGGCTAGTGGTCAAACGGGATTGCCAATTCACTGAAGATTACCAAAGGACGAGCACCAGCAAAGAATGGCACACTCCGAGTTTCTTTCCTAGAAACTCACTTGTCGTCACAAAGGCAATTGTGCTATGAAGGGAACTCGTGCAACTACAGTCTTTCTCAGGGAGAAGTGAGGCCCCAACTCTCTCAATCCCAATGAGGAAAATGAAGTTTCCCTTCAAGACTTATTTTCAAAGGGGCCAGCAGAGCATTGACCTTGCTGATTCTTTCTCTACTTTGTACCTCCAAGGTGCTTTAGAAGGGAGATACATGAGTTCTTTCAACTTGCAAAAATGTAGAGGTTTAACCAAAGAAGCCCTTCACAGCCTCTGACTCGGCATCTAGCTCTTCCCAACGCTGCATTGCTCACAAAGGCCCAAACACACAGGCCGTCCTCCTAGTACGTTGCTCATCCTAGTGTTGACCCGCCAGTACTGAGACCTGGAATGCTACCCAGAGCTCAAGAACCACAATGAATAACGCTACATGGATTCTGCTGCCTGCAACCAGCGGCCTGATACAAGAGGAACGTTAGCTTGAGGCTAGTGTTCAAAGGGCTCGCCAATTCACGACAGATTACTGAAGGATGAGCAGCTACCAAAGAATGGCAACCTCCAAGTTTCTTTCCTAGCAACTCACTTGTCATCACTAAGCCAATTATGCGATGAAGAGAACATGTACAAGTAAAGAGTTTCTCAGGGAGAACTGAGCCCACAACTCTCTAAATGCCAATGAGGAAAATAAAGATTCCCTTCAGCCTTATATTCAAAATGGCCCGCAGAGCCCTGACTCTGATGTTTCTTTCTCTATTTAGTACCTCCAACGTGCTTTAGAAGGGAGAGACCTGAGTTGTTTCAAGTTGCCACATTCTACAGGTTTCACAAAAGAAGCCCTTCTCCTCCCATGTCTCGGCATCTAGCTGTTCCCAAGGGTGCACTGCTCACCACTCCCCAAACACACAAGCCGTCCTTCTTGTACGTTTCTCATCCTAGAGCAGATCCGCTGGTACTAAGAGACCTGGAATGCTTCCTAGAGCTCCAGAACCACACTGCATAACGCTACATGGATTCTGCTGCATGCCAACCTGTGGCACGATACAAGAGGAACGTTAGCTTGAGGCTAGTGTTCAATGGGGTCGCCCATTCACTACAGAATACGGAAGGATGAGCAGCTACCAAAGAATGGCAACCTCCATGTTTCTTTCCTAGAAACTCACTTGTCATCACAAAGGCAATTGTGCTATGAAGAGAACATGTGCAACTAAAGAGTCTCTCAGGGGGAATTGAGCCCACAACTCTCTAAATCCCGAAGAGGAAAATAAAGTTTCCCTTCAAGCCTTATTTCAAAAGGGTCCTCAGAGCCTTAACCCTGCTCGTTCTTTCTCTATTTTGTACCTTAAAGGTGCTTTAGAAGGGAGATACTTCCGTTGTTTCAACTTGCTACAATCTAGGCCTTTAACCAAATAAGCCCTTCACTGCCCCTGGCTCGGCATCTAGCTGTTCCCAACGCTGCATTGCTCACAAAGGCCCAAACACACAGGCCGTCCTTCTGGTACGTTACTCATCCTCGCGCCGACCCGCCAGTACTAAGGGACCTGGAGTGCTTCCTAGAGCTCAAGAACCACACTGCATAACGCTACATGGATTCTGCTGCATGCCACCTTGTGGCACGATACAAGAGGAACGTTAGCTTGAGGCTAGTGTTCAAAGGGCTCGCCAATTCACGACAGATTACTGAAGGATGAGCAGCTACCAAAGAATGGCAACCTCCAAGTTTCTTTCCTAGCAACTCACTTGTCATCACTAAGCCAATTATGCGATGAAGAGAACATGTACAAGTAAAGAGTTTCTCAGGGAGAACTGAGCCCACAACTCTCTAAATGCCAATGAGGAAAATAAAGATTCCCTTCAGCCTTATATTCAAAATGGCCCGCAGAGCCCTGACTCTGATGTTTCTTTCTCTATTTAGTACCTCCAACGTGCTTTAGAAGGGAGAGACCTGAGTTGTTTCAAGTTGCCACATTCTACAGGTTTCACAAAAGAAGCCCTTCTCCTCCCATGTCTCGGCATCTAGCTGTTCCCAAGGGTGCACTGCTCACCACTCCCCAAACACACAAGCCGTCCTTCTTGTACGTTTCTCATCCTAGAGCAGATCCGCCGGTACTAAGAGACCTGGAATGCTTCCTAGAGCTCCAGAACCACACTGCATAACGCTACATGGATTCTGCTGCATGCCAACAAGTGGCATGACACAAGAGGAACTTTAGCTCGAGGCTAGTGTTCAATGGGGTCGCCCATTCACTACAGAATACGGAAGGATGAGCAGCTACCAAAGAATGGCAACCTCCATGTTTCTTTCCTAGAAACTCACTTGTCATCACAAAGGCAATTGTGCTATGAAGAGAACATGTGCAACTAAAGAGTCTCTCAGGGGGAATTGAGCCCACAACTCTCTAAATCCCAAAGAGGAAAATAAAGTTTCCCTTCAAGCCTTATTTCAAAAGGGTCCTCAGACCTTAACCCTGCTCGTTCTTTCTCTATTTTGTACCCCTTAAAGGTGCTTTAGAAGGGAGATACTTCCGTTGTTTCAACTTGCCACAATCTAGAGGTTTAACCAAATAAGCCCTTCACTGCCCCTGGCTCGGCATCTAGCTGTTCCCAACGCTGCATTGCTTACAAAGGCCCAAACACACAGGCCGTCCTTCTGGTACGTTTCTTATCCTCTCGCCGACCCGCCAGTACTAAGAGACCTGGAATGCTTCCTAGAGCTCAAGAACCACACTGCATAACGCTACATGGATTCTGCTGCATGCCAACAAGTGGCATGATACAAGAGGAACGTTAGCTTGAGGCTAGTGGTCAAACGGGATTGCCAATTCACTGAAGATTACCAAAGGACGAGCACCAGCAAAGAATGGCACACTCCGAGTTTCTTTCCTAGAAACTCACTTGTCGTCACAAAGGCAATTGTGCTATGAAGGGAACTCGTGCAACTACAGTCTTTCTCAGGGAGAAGTGAGGCCCCAACTCTCTCAATCCCAATGAGGAAAATGAAGTTTCCCTTCAAGACTTATTTTCAAAGGGGCCAGCAGAGCATTGACCTTGCTGATTCTTTCTCTACTTTGTACCTCCAAGGTGCTTTAGAAGGGAGATACATGAGTTCTTTCAACTTGCAAAAATGTAGAGGTTTAACCAAAGAAGCCCTTCACAGCCTCTGACTCGGCATCTAGCTCTTCCCAACGCTGCATTGCTCACAAAGGCCCAAACACACAGGCCGTCCTCCTAGTACGTTGCTCATCCTAGTGTTGACCCGCCAGTACTGAGACCTGGAATGCTACCCAGAGCTCAAGAACCACAATGAATAACGCTACATGGATTCTGCTGCCGGCAACCAGCGGCCTGATACAAGAGGAACGTTAGCTTGAGGCTAGTGTTCAAAGGGCTCGCCAATTCACGACAGATTACTGAAGGATGAGCAGCTACCAAAGAATGGCAACCTCCAAGTTTCTTTCCTAGCAACTCACTTGTCATCACTAAGCCAATTATGCGATGAAGAGAACATGTACAAGTAAAGAGTTTCTCAGGGAGAACTGAGCCCACAACTCTCTAAATGCCAATGAGGAAAATAAAGATTCCCTTCAGCCTTATATTCAAAATGGCCCGCAGAGCCCTGACTCTGATGTTTCTTTCTCTATTTAGTACCTCCAACGTGCTTTAGAAGGGAGAGACCTGAGTTGTTTCAAGTTGCCACATTCTACAGGTTTCACAAAAGAAGCCCTTCTCCTCCCATGTCTCGGCATCTAGCTGTTCCCAAGGGTGCACTGCTCACCACTCCCCAAACACACAAGCCGTCCTTCTTGTACGTTTCTCATCCTAGAGCAGATCCGCTGGTACTAAGAGACCTGGAATGCTTCCTAGAGCTCCAGAACCACACTGCATAACGCTACATGGATTCTGCTGCATGCCAACCTGTGGCACGATACAAGAGGAACGTTAGCTTGAGGCTAGTGTTCAATGGGGTCGCCCATTCACTACAGAATACGGAAGGATGAGCAGCTACCAAAGAATGGCAACCTCCATGTTTCTTTCCTAGAAACTCACTTGTCATCACAAAGGCAATTGTGCTATGAAGAGAACATGTGCAACTAAAGAGTCTCTCAGGGGGAATTGAGCCCACAACTCTCTAAATCCCGAAGAGGAAAATAAAGTTTCCCTTCAAGCCTTATTTCAAAAGGGTCCTCAGAGCCTTAACCCTGCTCGTTCTTTCTCTATTTTGTACCTTAAAGGTGCTTTAGAAGGGAGATACTTCCGTTGTTTCAACTTGCTACAATCTAGGCCTTTAACCAAATAAGCCCTTCACTGCCCCTGGCTCGGCATCTAGCTGTTCCCAACGCTGCATTGCTCACAAAGGCCCAAACACACAGGCCGTCCTTCTGGTACGTTACTCATCCTCGCGCCGACCCGCCAGTACTAAGGGACCTGGAGTGCTTCCTAGAGCTCAAGAACCACACTGCATAACGCTACATGGATTCTGCTGCATGCCACCCTGTGGCACGATACAAGAGGAACGTTAGCTTGAGGCTAGTGTTCAAAGGGCTCGCCAATTCACGACAGATTACTGAAGGATGAGCAGCTACCAAAGAATGGCAACCTCCAAGTTTCTTTCCTAGCAACTCACTTGTCATCACTAAGCCAATTATGCGATGAAGAGAACATGTACAAGTAAAGAGTTTCTCAGGGAGAACTGAGCCCACAACTCTCTAAATGCCAATGAGGAAAATAAAGATTCCCTTCAGCCTTATATTCAAAATGGCCCGCAGAGCCCTGACTCTGATGTTTCTTTCTCTATTTAGTACCTCCAACGTGCTTTAGAAGGGAGAGACCTGAGTTGTTTCAAGTTGCCACATTCTACAGGTTTCACAAAAGAAGCCCTTCTCCTCCCATGTCTCGGCATCTAGCTGTTCCCAAGGGTGCACTGCTCACCACTCCCCAAACACACAAGCCGTCCTTCTTGTACGTTTCTCATCCTAGAGCAGATCCGCCGGTACTAAGAGACCTGGAATGCTTCCTAGAGCTCCAGAACCACACTGCATAACGCTACATGGATTCTGCTGCATGCCAACCTGTGGCACGATACAAGAGGAACGTTAGCTTGAGGCTAGTGTTCAATGGGGTCGCCCATTCACTACAGAATACGGAAGGATGAGCAGCTACCAAAGAATGGCAACCTCCATGTTTCTTTCCTAGAAACTCACTTGTCATCACAAAGGCAATTGTGCTATGAAGAGAACATGTGCAACTAAAGAGTCTCTCAGGGGGAATTGAGCCCACAACTCTCTAAATCCCAAAGAGGAAAATAAAGTTTCCCTTCAAGCCTTATTTCAAAAGGGTCCTCAGACCTTAACCCTGCTCGTTCTTTCTCTATTTTGTACCCCTTAAAGGTGCTTTAGAAGGGAGATACTTCCGTTGTTTCAACTTGCCACAATCTAGAGGTTTAACCAAATAAGCCCTTCACTGCCCCTGGCTCGGCATCTAGCTGTTCCCAACGCTGCATTGCTTACAAAGGCCCAAACACACAGGCCGTCCTTCTGGTACGTTTCTTATCCTCTCGCCGACCCGCCAGTACTAAGAGACCTGGAATGCTTCCTAGAGCTCAAGAACCACACTGCATAACGCTACATGGATTCTGCTGCATGCCAACAAGTGGCATGATACAAGAGGAACGTTAGCTTGAGGCTAGTGGTCAAACGGGATTGCCAATTCACTGAAGATTACCAAAGGACGAGCACCAGCAAAGAATGGCACACTCCGAGTTTCTTTCCTAGAAACTCACTTGTCGTCACAAAGGCAATTGTGCTATGAAGGGAACTCGTGCAACTACAGTCTTTCTCAGGGAGAAGTGAGGCCCCAACTCTCTCAATCCCAATGAGGAAAATGAAGTTTCCCTTCAAGACTTATTTTCAAAGGGGCCAGCAGAGCATTGACCTTGCTGATTCTTTCTCTACTTTGTACCTCCAAGGTGCTTTAGAAGGGAGATACATGAGTTCTTTCAACTTGCAAAAATGTAGAGGTTTAACCAAAGAAGCCCTTCACAGCCTCTGACTCGGCATCTAGCTCTTCCCAACGCTGCATTGCTCACAAAGGCCCAAACACACAGGCCGTCCTCCTAGTACGTTGCTCATCCTAGTGTTGACCCGCCAGTACTGAGACCTGGAATGCTACCCAGAGCTCAAGAACCACAATGAATAACGCTACATGGATTCTGCTGCCGGCAACCAGCGGCCTGATACAAGAGGAACGTTAGCTTGAGGCTAGTGTTCAAAGGGCTCGCCAATTCACGACAGATTACTGAAGGATGAGCAGCTACCAAAGAATGGCAACCTCCAAGTTTCTTTCCTAGCAACTCACTTGTCATCACTAAGCCAATTATGCGATGAAGAGAACATGTACAAGTAAAGAGTTTCTCAGGGAGAACTGAGCCCACAACTCTCTAAATGCCAATGAGGAAAATAAAGATTCCCTTCAGCCTTATATTCAAAATGGCCCGCAGAGCCCTGACTCTGATGTTTCTTTCTCTATTTAGTACCTCCAACGTGCTTTAGAAGGGAGAGACCTGAGTTGTTTCAAGTTGCCACATTCTACAGGTTTCACAAAAGAAGCCCTTCTCCTCCCATGTCTCGGCATCTAGCTGTTCCCAAGGGTGCACTGCTCACCACTCCCCAAACACACAGGCCGTCCTTCTTGTACGTTTCTCATCCTAGAGCAGATCCGCTGGTACTAAGAGACCTGGAATGCTTCCTAGAGCTCCAGAACCACACTGCATAACGCTACATGGATTCTGCTGCATGCCAACCTGTGGCACGATACAAGAGGAACGTTAGCTTGAGGCTAGTGTTCAATGGGGTCGCCCATTCACTACAGAATACGGAAGGATGAGCAGCTACCAAAGAATGGCAACCTCCATGTTTCTTTCCTAGAAACTCACTTGTCATCACAAAGGCAATTGTGCTATGAAGAGAACATGTGCAACTAAAGAGTCTCTCAGGGGGAATTGAGCCCACAACTCTCTAAATCCCGAAGAGGAAAATAAAGTTTCCCTTCAAGCCTTATTTCAAAAGGGTCCTCAGAGCCTTAACCCTGCTCGTTCTTTCTCTATTTTGTACCTTAAAGGTGCTTTAGAAGGGAGATACTTCCGTTGTTTCAACTTGCTACAATCTAGGCCTTTAACCAAATAAGCCCTTCACTGCCCCTGGCTCGGCATCTAGCTGTTCCCAACGCTGCATTGCTCACAAAGGCCCAAACACACAGGCCGTCCTTCTGGTACGTTACTCATCCTCGCGCCGACCCGCCAGTACTAAGGGACCTGGAGTGCTTCCTAGAGCTCAAGAACCACACTGCATAACGCTACATGGATTCTGCTGCATGCCACCCTGTGGCACGATACAAGAGGAACGTTAGCTTGAGGCTAGTGTTCAAAGGGCTCGCCAATTCACGACAGATTACTGAAGGATGAGCAGCTACCAAAGAATGGCAACCTCCAAGTTTCTTTCCTAGCAACTCACTTGTCATCACTAAGCCAATTATGCGATGAAGAGAACATGTACAAGTAAAGAGTTTCTCAGGGAGAACTGAGCCCACAACTCTCTAAATGCCAATGAGGAAAATAAAGATTCCCTTCAGCCTTATATTCAAAATGGCCCGCAGAGCCCTGACTCTGATGTTTCTTTCTCTATTTAGTACCTCCAACGTGCTTTAGAAGGGAGAGACCTGAGTTGTTTCAAGTTGCCACATTCTACAGGTTTCACAAAAGAAGCCCTTCTCCTCCCATGTCTCGGCATCTAGCTGTTCCCAAGGGTGCACTGCTCACCACTCCCCAAACACACAGGCCGTCCTTCTTGTACGTTTCTCATCCTAGAGCAGATCCGCCGGTACTAAGAGACCTGGAATGCTTCCTAGAGCTCCAGAACCACACTGAATAAGGCTACAAAGATTCTGCAGCATGCCAACAAGTGGCATGACACAAGAGGAACTTTAGCTCGAGGCTAGTGTTCAATGGGGTCGCCCATTCACTACAGAATACGGAAGGATGAGCAGCTACCAAAGAATGGCAACCTCCATGTTTCTTTCCTAGAAACTCACTTGTCATCACAAAGGCAATTGTGCTATGAAGAGAACATGTGCAACTAAAGAGTCTCTCAGGGGGAATTGAGCCCACAACTCTCTAAATCCCAAAGAGGAAAATAAAGTTTCCCTTCAAGCCTTATTTCAAAAGGGTCCTCAGACCTTAACCCTGCTCGTTCTTTCTCTATTTTGTACCCCTTAAAGGTGCTTTAGAAGGGAGATTCTTCCGTTGTTTCAACTTGCCACAATCTAGAGGTTTAACCAAATAAGCCCTTCACTGCCCCTGGCTCGGCATCTAGCTGTTCCCAACGCTGCATTGCTTACAAAGGCCCAAACACACAGGCCGTCCTTCTGGTACGTTTCTTATCCTCTCGCCGACCCGCCAGTACTAAGAGACCTGGAATGCTTCCTAGAGCTCAAGAACCACACTGCATAACGCTACATGGATTCTGCTGCATGCCAACAAGTGGCATGATACAAGAGGAACGTTAGCTTGAGGCTAGTGGTCAAACGGGATTGCCAATTCACTGAAGATTACCAAAGGACGAGCACCAGCAAAGAATGGCACACTCCGAGTTTCTTTCCTAGAAACTCACTTGTCATCACAAAGGCAATTGTGCTATGAAGAGAACATGTGCAACTAAAGAGTCTCTCAGGGGGAATTGAGCCCACAACTCTCTAAATCCCGAAGAGGAAAATAAAGTTTCCCTTCAAGCCTTATTTCAAAAGGGTCCTCAGAGCCTTAACCCTGCTCGTTCTTTCTCTATTTTGTACCTTAAAGGTGCTTTAGAAGGGAGATACTTCCGTTGTTTCAACTTGCTACAATCTAGGCCTTTAACCAAATAAGCCCTTCACTGCCCCTGGCTCGGCATCTAGCTGTTCCCAACGCTGCATTGCTCACAAAGGCCCAAACACACAGGCCGTCCTTCTGGTACGTTACTCATCCTCGCGCCGACCCGCCAGTACTAAGGGACCTGGAGTGCTTCCTAGAGCTCAAGAACCACACTGCATAACGCTACATGGATTCTGCTGCATGCCACCCTGTGGCACGATACAAGAGGAACGTTAGCTTGAGGATAGTGTTCAATGGGCTCGCCAATTCACGACAGATTACTGAAGGATGAGCAGCTACCAAAGAAGGGCAACCTCCAAGTTTCTTTCCTTGCAACTCACTTGTCATCACTAAGCCAATTGTGCTATGAAGAGAACATGTACAAGTAAAGAGTTTCTCAGGGAGAACTGAGCCCACAACTCTCTAAATGCCAATGAGGAAAATAAAGATTCCCTTCAGCCTTATATTCAAAATGGCCCGCAGAGCCCTGACTCTGATGTTTCTTTCTCTATTTAGTACCTCCAACGTGCTTTAGAAGGGAGAGACTTGAGTTGTTTCAAGTTGCCACATTCTACAGGTTTCACAAAAGAAGCCCTTCTCCTCCCATGTCTCGGCATCTAGCTGTTCCCAAGGGTGCACTGCTCACCACTCCCCAAACACACAGGCCGTCCTTCTTGTACGTTTCTCATCCTAGAGCAGATCCGCCGGTACTAAGAGACCTGGAATGCTTCCTAGAGCTCCAGAACCACACTGCATAAGGCTACAAAGATTCTGCAGCATGCCAACAAGTGGCATGACACAAGAGGAACTTTAGCTCGAGGCTAGTGTTCAATGGGGTCGCCCATTCACTACAGAATACGGAAGGATGAGCAGCTACCAAAGAATGGCAACCTCCATGTTTCTTTCCTAGAAACTCACTTGTCATCACAAAGGCAATTGTGCTATGAAGAGAACATGTGCAACTAAAGAGTCTCTCAGGGGGAATTGAGCCCACAACTCTCTAAATCCCAAAGAGGAAAATAAAGTTTCCCTTCAAGCCTTATTTCAAAAGGGTCCTCAGACCTTAACCCTGCTCGTTCTTTCTCTATTTTGTACCCCTTAAAGGTGCTTTAGAAGGGAGATACTTCCGTTGTTTCAACTTGCCACAATCTAGAGGTTTAACCAAATAAGCCCTTCACTGCCCCTGGCTCGGCATCTAGCTGTTCCCAACGCTGCATTGCTTACAAAGGCCCAAACACACAGGCCGTCCTTCTGGTACGTTTCTTATCCTCTCGCCGACCCGCCAGTACTAAGAGACCTGGAATGCTTCCTAGAGCTCAAGAACCACACTGCATAACGCTACATGGATTCTGCTGCATGCCAACAAGTGGCATGATACAAGAGGAACGTTAGCTTGAGGCTAGTGGTCAAACGGGATTGCCAATTCACTGAAGATTACCAAAGGACGAGCACCAGCAAAGAATGGCACACTCCGAGTTTCTTTCCTAGAAACTCACTTGTCGTCACAAAGGCAATTGTGCTATGAAGGGAACTCGTGCAACTACAGTCTTTCTCAGGGAGAAGTGAGGCCCCAACTCTCTCAATCCCAATGAGGAAAATGAAGTTTCCCTTCAAGACTTATTTTCAAAGGGGCAAGCAGAGCATTGACCTTGCTGATTCTTTCTCTACTTTGTACCTCCAAGGTGCTTTAGAAGGGAGATACATGAGTTCTTTCAACTTGCAAAAATGTAGAGGTTTAACCAAAGAAGCCCTTCACAGCCTCTGACTCGGCATCTAGCTCTTCCCAACGCTGCATTGCTCACAAAGGCCCAAACACACAGGCCGTCCTCCTAGTACGTTGCTCATCCTAGTGTTGACCCGCCAGTACTGAGACCTGGAATGCTACCCAGAGCTCAAGAACCACAATGAATAACGCTACATGGATTCTGCTGCCTGCAACCAGCGGCCTGATACAAGAGGAACGTTAGCTTGAGGCTAGTGTTCAAAGGGCTCGCCAATTCACGACAGATTACTGAAGGATGAGCAGCTACCAAAGAATGGCAACCTCCAAGTTTCTTTCCTAGCAACTCACTTGTCATCACTAAGCCAATTATGCGATGAAGAGAACATGTACAAGTAAAGAGTTTCTCAGGGAGAACTGAGCCCACAACTCTCTAAATGCCAATGAGGAAAATAAAGATTCCCTTCAGCCTTATATTCAAAATGGCCCGCAGAGCCCTGACTCTGATGTTTCTTTCTCTATTTAGTACCTCCAACGTGCTTTAGAAGGGAGAGACCTGAGTTGTTTCAAGTTGCCACATTCTACAGGTTTCACAAAAGAAGCCCTTCTCCTCCCATGTCTCGGCATCTAGCTGTTCCCAAGGGTGCACTGCTCACCACTCCCCAAACACACAAGCCGTCCTTCTTGTACGTTTCTCATCCTAGAGCAGATCCGCCGGTACTAAGAGACCTGGAATGCTTCCTAGAGATCCAGAACCACACTGCATAACGCTACATGGATTCTGCTGCATGCCAACCTGTGGCACGATACAAGAGGAACGTTAGCTCGAGGCTAGTGTTCAATGGGGTCGCCCATTCACTACAGAATACGGAAGGATGAGCAGCTACCAAAGAATGGCAACCTCCATGTTTCTTTCCTAGAAACTCACTTGTCATCACAAAGGCAATTGTGCTATGAAGAGAACATGTGCAACTAAAGAGTCTCTCAGGGGGAATTGAGCCCACAACTCTCTAAATCCCGAAGAGGAAAATAAAGTTTCCCTTCAAGCCTTATTTCAAAAGGGTCCTCAGAGCCTTAACCCTGCTCGTTCTTTCTCTATTTTGTACCTTAAAGGTGCTTTAGAAGGGATATACTTCCGTTGTTTCAACTTGCTACAATCTAGGCCTTTAACCAAATAAGCCCTTCACTGCCCCTGGCTCGGCATCTAGCTGTTCCCAACGCTGCATTGCTCACAAAGGCCCAAACACACAGGCCGTCCTTCTGGTACGTTACTCATCCTCGCGCCGACCCGCCAGTACTAAGGGACCTGGAGTGCTTCCTAGAGCTCAAGAACCACACTGCATAACGCTACATGGATTCTGCTGCATGCCACCCTGTGGCACGATACAAGAGGAACGTTAGCTTGAGGATAGTGTTCAATGGGCTCGCCAATTCACGACAGATTACTGAAGGATGAGCAGCTACCAAAGAAGGGCAACCTCCAAGTATCTTTCCTTGCAACTCACTTGTCATCACTAAGCCAATTGTGCTATGAAGAGAACATGTACAAGTAAAGAGTTTCTCAGGGAGAACTGAGCCCACAACTCTCTAAATGCCAATGAGGAAAATAAAGATTCCCTTCAGCCTTATATTCAAAATGGCCCGCAGAGCCCTGACTCTGATGTTTCTTTCTCTATTTAGTACCTCCAACGTGCTTTAGAAGGGAGAGACTTGAGTTGTTTCAAGTTGCCACATTCTACAGGTTTCACAAAAGAAGCCCTTCTCCTCCCATGTCTCGGCATCTAGCTGTTCCCAAGGGTGCACTGCTCACCACTCCCCAAACACACAGGCCGTCCTTCTTGTACGTTTCTCATCCTAGAGCAGATCCGCCGGTACTAAGAGACCTGGAATGCTTCCTAGAGCTCCAGAACCACACTGAATAAGGCTACAAAGATTCTGCAGCATGCCAACAAGTGGCATGACACAAGAGGAACTTTAGCTCGAGGCTAGTGTTCAATGGGGTCGCCCATTCACTACAGAATACGGAAGGATGAGCAGCTACCAAAGAATGGCAACCTCCATGTTTCTTTCCTAGAAACTCACTTGTCATCACAAAGGCAATTGTGCTATGAAGAGAACATGTGCAACTAAAGAGTCTCTCAGGGGGAATTGAGCCCACAACTCTCTAAATCCCAAAGAGGAAAATAAAGTTTCCCTTCAAGCCTTATTTCAAAAGGGTCCTCAGACCTTAACCCTGCTCGTTCTTTCTCTATTTTGTACCCCTTAAAGGTGCTTTAGAAGGGAGATTCTTCCGTTGTTTCAACTTGCCACAATCTAGAGGTTTAACCAAATAAGCCCTTCACTGCCCCTGGCTCGGCATCTAGCTGTTCCCAACGCTGCATTGCTTACAAAGGCCCAAACACACAGGCCGTCCTTCTGGTACGTTTCTTATCCTCTCGCCGACCCGCCAGTACTAAGAGACCTGGAATGCTTCCTAGAGCTCAAGAACCACACTGCATAACGCTACATGGATTCTGCTGCATGCCAACAAGTGGCATGATACAAGAGGAACGTTAGCTTGAGGCTAGTGGTCAAACGGGATTGCCAATTCACTGAAGATTACCAAAGGACGAGCACCAGCAAAGAATGGCACACTCCGAGTTTCTTTCCTAGAAACTCACTTGTCGTCACAAAGGCAATTGTGCTATGAAGGGAACTCGTGCAACTACAGTCTTTCTCAGGGAGAAGTGAGGCCCCAACTCTCTCAATCCCAATGAGGAAAATGAAGTTTCCCTTCAAGACTTATTTTCAAAGGGGCCAGCAGAGCATTGACCTTGCTGATTCTTTCTCTACTTTGTACCTCCAAGGTGCTTTAGAAGGGAGATACATGAGTTCTTTCAACTTGCAAAAATGTAGAGGTTTAACCAAAGAAGCCCTTCACAGCCTCTGACTCGGCATCTAGCTCTTCCCAACGCTGCATTGCTCACAAAGGCCCAAACACACAGGCCGTCCTCCTAGTACGTTGCTCGTCCTAGTGTTGACCCGCCAGTACTGAGACCTGGAATGCTACCCAGAGCTCAAGAACCACAATGAATAACGCTACATGGATTCTGCTGCCTGCAACCAGCGGCCTGATACAAGAGGAACGTTAGCTTGAGGCTAGTGTTCAAAGGGCTCGCCAATTCACGACAGATTACTGAAGGATGAGCAGCTACCAAAGAATGGCAACCTCCAAGTTTCTTTCCTAGCAACTCACTTGTCATCACTAAGCCAATTATGCGATGAAGAGAACATGTACAAGTAAAGAGTTTCTCAGGGAGAACTGAGCCCACAACTCTCTAAATGCCAATGAGGAAAATAAAGATTCCCTTCAGCCTTATATTCAAAATGGCCCGCAGAGCCCTGACTCTGATGTTTCTTTCTCTATTTAGTACCTCCAACGTGCTTTAGAAGGGAGAGACCTGAGTTGTTTCAAGTTGCCACATTCTACAGGTTTCACAAAAGAAGCCCTTCTCCTCCCATGTCTCGGCATCTAGCTGTTCCCAAGGGTGCACTGCTCACCACTCCCCAAACACACAAGCCGTCCTTCTTGTACGTTTCTCATCCTAGAGCAGATCCGCCGGTACTAAGAGACCTGGAATGCTTCCTAGAGCTCCAGAACCACACTGCATAACGCTACATGGATTCTGCTGCATGCCAACCTGTGGCACGATACAAGAGGAACGTTAGCTTGAGGCTAGTGTTCAATGGGGTCGCCCATTCACTACAGAATACGGAAGGATGAGCAGCTACCAAAGAATGGCAACCTCCATGTTTCTTTCCTAGAAACTCACTTGTCATCACAAAGGCAATTGTGCTATGAAGAGAACATGTGCAACTAAAGAGTCTCTCAGGGGGAATTGAGCCCACAACTCTCTAAATCCCGAAGAGGAAAATAAAGTTTCCCTTCAAGCCTTATTTCAAAAGGGTCCTCAGAGCCTTAACCCTGCTCGTTCTTTCTCTATTTTGTACCCCTTAAAGGTGCTTTAGAAGGGAGATACTTCCGTTGTTTCAACTTGCCACAATCTAGAGGTTTAACCAAATAAGCCCTTCACTGCCCCTGGCTCGGCATCTAGCTGTTCCCAACGCTGCATTGCTTACAAAGGCCCAAACACACAGGCCGTCCTTCTGGTACGTTTCTTATCCTCTCGCCGACCCGCCAGTACTAAGAGACCTGGAATGCTTCCTAGAGCTCAAGAACCACACTGCATAACGCTACATGGATTCTGCTGCATGCCAACAAGTGGCATGATACAAGAGGAACGTTAGCTTGAGGCTAGTGGTCAAACGGGATTGCCAATTCACTGAAGATTACCAAAGGACGAGCACCAGCAAAGAATGGCACACTCCGAGTTTCTTTCCTAGAAACTCACTTGTCGTCACAAAGGCAATTGTGCTATGAAGGGAACTCGTGCAACTACAGTCTTTCTCAGGGAGAAGTGAGGCCCCAACTCTCTCAATCCCAATGAGGAAAATGAAGTTTCCCTTCAAGACTTATTTTCAAAGGGGCCAGCAGAGCATTGACCTTGCTGATTCTTTCTCTACTTTGTACCTCCAAGGTGCTTTAGAAGGGAGATACATGAGTTCTTTCAACTTGCAAAAATGTAGAGGTTTAACCAAAGAAGCCCTTCACAGCCTCTGACTCGGCATCTAGCTCTTCCCAACGCTGCATTGCTCACAAAGGCCCAAACACACAGGCCGTCCTCCTAGTACGTTGCTCATCCTAGTGTTGACCCGCCAGTACTGAGACCTGGAATGCTACCCAGAGCTCAAGAACCACAATGAATAACGCTACATGGATTCTGCTGCCTGCAACCAGCGGCCTGATACAAGAGGAACGTTAGCTTGAGGCTAGTGTTCAAAGGGCTCGCCAATTCACGACAGATTACTGAAGGATGAGCAGCTACCAAAGAATGGCAACCTCCAAGTTTCTTTCCTAGCAACTCACTTGTCATCACTAAGCCAATTATGCGATGAAGAGAACATGTAAGTAAAGAGTTTCTCAGGGAGAACTGAGCCCACAACTCTCTAAATGCCAATGAGGAAAATAAAGATTCCCTTCAGCCTTATATTCAAAATGGCCCGCAGAGCCCTGACTCTGATGTTTCTTTCTCTATTTAGTACCTCCAACGTGCTTTAGAAGGGAGAGACCTGAGTTGTTTCAAGTTGCCACATTCTACAGGTTTCACAAAAGAAGCCCTTCTCCTCCCATGTCTCGGCATCTAGCTGTTCCCAAGGGTGCACTGCTCACCACTCCCCAAACACACAGGCCGTCCTTCTTGTACGTTTCTCATCCTAGAGCAGATCCGCCGGTACTAAGAGACCTGGAATGCTTCCTAGAGCTCCAGAACCACACTGCATAACGCTACATGGATTCTGCTGCATGCCAACCTGTGGCACGATACAAGAGGAACGTTAGCTTGAGGCTAGTGTTCAATGGGGTCGCCCATTCACTACAGAATACGGAAGGATGAGCAGCTACCAAAGAATGGCAACCTCCATGTTTCTTTCCTAGAAACTCACTTGTCATCACAAAGGCAATTGTGCTATGAAGAGAACATGTGCAACTAAAGAGTCTCTCAGGGGGAATTGAGCCCACAACTCTCTAAATCCCGAAGAGGAAAATAAAGTTTCCCTTCAAGCCTTATTTCAAAAGGGTCCTCAGAGCCTTAACCCTGCTCGTTCTTTCTCTATTTTGTACCTTAAAGGTGCTTTAGAAGGGAGATACTTCCGTTGTTTCAACTTGCTACAATCTAGGCCTTTAACCAAATAAGCCCTTCACTGCCCCTGGCTCGGCATCTAGCTGTTCCCAACGCTGCATTGCTCACAAAGGCCCAAACACACAGGCCGTCCTTCTGGTACGTTACTCATCCTCGCGCCGACCCGCCAGTACTAAGGGACCTGGAGTGCTTCCTAGAGCTCAAGAACCACACTGCATAACGCTACATGGATTCTGCTGCATGCCACCCTGTGGCACGATACAAGAGGAACGTTAGCTTGAGGCTAGTGTTCAAAGGGCTCGCCAATTCACGACAGATTACTGAAGGATGAGCAGCTACCAAAGAAGGGCAACCTCCAAGTTTCTTTCCTAGCAACTCACTTGTCATCACTAAGCCAATTATGCGATGAAGAGAACATGTACAAGTAAAGAGTTTCTCAGGGAGAACTGAGCCCACAACTCTCTAAATGCCAATGAGGAAAATAAAGATTCCCTTCAGCCTTATATTCAAAATGGCCCGCAGAGCCCTGACTCTGATGTTTCTTTCTCTATTTAGTACCTCCAACGTGCTTTAGAAGGGAGAGACCTGAGTTGTTTCAAGTTGCCACATTCTACAGGTTTCACAAAAGAAGCCCTTCTCCTCCCATGTCTCGGCATCTAGCTGTTCCCAAGGGTGCACTGCTCACCACTCCCCAAACACACAAGCCGTCCTTCTTGTACGTTTCTCATCCTAGAGCAGATCCGCCGGTACTAAGAGACCTGGAATGCTTCCTAGAGCTCCAGAACCACACTGCATAACGCTACATGGATTCTGCTGCATGCCAACCTGTGGCACGATACAAGAGGAACGTTAGCTTGAGGCTAGTGTTCAATGGGGTCGCCCATTCACTACAGAATACGGAAGGATGAGCAGCTACCAAAGAATGGCAACCTCCATGTTTCTTTCCTAGAAACTCACTTGTCATCACAAAGGCAATTGTGCTATGAAGAGAACATGTGCAACTAAAGAGTCTCTCAGGGGGAATTGAGCCCACAACTCTCTAAATCCCAAAGAGGAAAATAAAGTTTCCCTTCAAGCCTTATTTCAAAAGGGTCCTCAGACCTTAACCCTGCTCGTTCTTTCTCTATTTTGTACCCCTTAAAGGTGCTTTAGAAGGGAGATACTTCCGTTGTTTCAACTTGCCACAATCTAGAGGTTTAACCAAATAAGCCCTTCACTGCCCCTGGCTCGGCATCTAGCTGTTCCCAACGCTGCATTGCTTACAAAGGCCCAAACACACAGGCCGTCCTTCTGGTACGTTTCTTATCCTCTCGCCGACCCGCCAGTACTAAGAGACCTGGAATGCTTCCTAGAGCTCAAGAACCACACTGCATAACGCTACATGGATTCTGCTGCATGCCAACAAGTGGCATGATACAAGAGGAACGTTAGCTTGAGGCTAGTGGTCAAACGGGATTGCCAATTCACTGAAGATTACCAAAGGACGAGCACCAGCAAAGAATGGCACACTCCGAGTTTCTTTCCTAGAAACTCACTTGTCGTCACAAAGGCAATTGTGCTATGAAGGGAACTCGTGCAACTACAGTCTTTCTCAGGGAGAAGTGAGGCCCCAACTCTCTCAATCCCAATGAGGAAAATGAAGTTTCCCTTCAAGACTTATTTTCAAAGGGGCCAGCAGAGCATTGACCTTGCTGATTCTTTCTCTACTTTGTACCTCCAAGGTGCTTTAGAAGGGAGATACATGAGTTCTTTCAACTTGCAAAAATGTAGAGGTTTAACCAAAGAAGCCCTTCACAGCCTCTGACTCGGCATCTAGCTCTTCCCAACGCTGCATTGCTCACAAAGGCCCAAACACACAGGCCGTCCTCCTAGTACGTTGCTCATCCTAGTGTTGACCCGCCAGTACTGAGACCTGGAATGCTACCCAGAGCTCAAGAACCACAATGAATAACGCTACATGGATTCTGCTGCCTGCAACCAGCGGCCTGATACAAGAGGAACGTTAGCTTGAGGCTAGTGTTCAAAGGGCTCGTCAATTCACGACAGATTACTGAAGGATGAGCAGCTACCAAAGAATGGCAACCTCCAAGTTTCTTTCCTAGCAACTCACTTGTCATCACTAAGCCAATTATGCGATGAAGAGAACATGTACAAGTAAAGAGTTTCTCAGGGAGAACTGAGCCCACAACTCTCTAAATGCCAATGAGGAAAATAAAGATTCCCTTCAGCCTTATATTCAAAATGGCCCGCAGAGCCCTGACTCTGATGTTTCTTTCTCTATTTAGTACCTCCAACGTGCTTTAGAAGGGAGAGACCTGAGTTGTTTCAAGTTGCCACATTCTACAGGTTTCACAAAAGAAGCCCTTCTCCTCCCATGTCTCGGCATCTAGCTGTTCCCAAGGGTGCACTGCTCACCACTCCCCAAACACACAAGCCGTCCTTCTTGTACGTTTCTCATCCTAGAGCAGATCCGCCGGTACTAAGAGACCTGGAATGCTTCCTAGAGCTCCAGAACCACACTGCATAACGCTACATGGATTCTGCTGCATGCCAACCTGTGGCACGATACAAGAGGAACGTTAGCTCGAGGCTAGTGTTCAATGGGGTCGCCCATTCACTACAGAATACGGAAGGATGAGCAGCTACCAAAGAATGGCAACCTCCATGTTTCTTTCCTAGAAACTCACTTGTCATCACAAAGGCAATTGTGCTATGAAGAGAACATGTGCAACTAAAGAGTCTCTCAGGGGGAATTGAGCCCACAACTCTCTAAATCCCAAAGAGGAAAATAAAGTTTCCCTTCAAGCCTTATTTCAAAAGGGTCCTCAGACCTTAACCCTGCTCGTTCTTTCTCTATTTTGTACCCCTTAAAGGTGCTTTAGAAGGGAGATACTTCCGTTGTTTCAACTTGCCACAATCTAGAGGTTTAACCAAATAAGCCCTTCACTGCCCCTGGCTCGGCATCTAGCTGTTCCCAACGCTGCATTGCTTACAAAGGCCCAAACACACAGGCCGTCCTTCTGGTACGTTTCTTATCCTCTCGCCGACCCGCCAGTACTAAGAGACCTGGAATGCTTCCTAGAGCTCAAGAACCACACTGCATAACGCTACATGGATTCTGCTGCATGCCAACAAGTGGCATGATACAAGAGGAACGTTAGCTTGAGGCTAGTGGTCAAACGGGATTGCCAATTCACTGAAGATTACCAAAGGACGAGCACCAGCAAAGAATGGCACACTCCGAGTTTCTTTCCTAGAAACTCACTTGTCGTCACAAAGGCAATTGTGCTATGAAGGGAACTCGTGCAACTACAGTCTTTCTCAGGGAGAAGTGAGGCCCCAACTCTCTCAATCCCAATGAGGAAAATGAAGTTTCCCTTCAAGACTTATTTTCAAAGGGGCCAGCAGAGCATTGACCTTGCTGATTCTTTCTCTACTTTGTACCTCCAAGGTGCTTTAGAAGGGAGATACATGAGTTCTTTCAACTTGCAAAAATGTAGAGGTTTAACCAAAGAAGCCCTTCACAGCCTCTGACTCGGCATCTAGCTCTTCCCAACGCTGCATTGCTCACAAAGGCCCAAACACACAGGCCGTCCTCCTAGTACGTTGCTCATCCTAGTGTTGACCCGCCAGTACTGAGACCTGGAATGCTACCCAGAGCTCAAGAACCACAATGAATAACGCTACATGGATTCTGCTGCCTGCAACCAGCGGCCTGATACAAGAGGAACGTTAGCTTGAGGCTAGTGTTCAAAGGGCTCGCCAATTCACGACAGATTACTGAAGGATGAGCAGCTACCAAAGAATGGCAACCTCCAAGTTTCTTTCCTAGCAACTCACTTGTCATCACTAAGCCAATTATGCGATGAAGAGAACATGTACAAGTAAAGAGTTTCTCAGGGAGAACTGAGCCCACAACTCTCTAAATGCCAATGAGGAAAATAAAGATTCCCTTCAGCCTTATATTCAAAATGGCCCGCAGAGCCCTGACTCTGATGTTTCTTTCTCTATTTAGTACCTCCAACGTGCTTTAGAAGGGAGAGACCTGAGTTGTTTCAAGTTGCCACATTCTACAGGTTTCACAAAAGAAGCCCTTCTCCTCCCATGTCTCGGCATCTAGCTGTTCCCAAGGGTGCACTGCTCACCACTCCCCAAACACACAAGCCGTCCTTCTTGTACGTTTCTCATCCTAGAGCAGATCCGCCGGTACTAAGAGACCTGGAATGCTTCCTAGAGCTCCAGAACCACACTGCATAACGCTACATGGATTCTGCTGCATGCCAACCTGTGGCACGATACAAGAGGAACGTTAGCTTGAGGCTAGTGTTCAATGGGGTCGCCCATTCACTACAGAATACGGAAGGATGAGCAGCTACCAAAGAATGGCAACCTCCATGTTTCTTTCCTAGAAACTCACTTGTCATCACAAAGGCAATTGTGCTATGAAGAGAACATGTGCAACTAAAGAGTCTCTCAGGGGGAATTGAGCCCACAACTCTCTAAATCCCGAAGAGGAAAATAAAGTTTCCCTTCAAGCCTTATTTCAAAAGGGTCCTCAGAGCCTTAACCCTGCTCGTTCTTTCTCTATTTTGTACCTTAAAGGTGCTTTAGAAGGGAGATACTTCCGTTGTTTCAACTTGCTACAATCTAGGCCTTTAACCAAATAAGCCCTTCACTGCCCCTGGCTCGGCATCTAGCTGTTCCCAACGCTGCATTGCTCACAAAGGCCCAAACACACAGGCCGTCCTTCTGGTACGTTACTCATCCTCGCGCCGACCCGCCAGTACTAAGGGACCTGGAGTGCTTCCTAGAGCTCAAGAACCACACTGCATAACGCTACATGGATTCTGCTGCATGCCACCCTGTGGCACGATACAAGAGGAACGTTAGCTTGAGGCTAGTGTTCAAAGGGCTCGCCAATTCACGACAGATTACTGAAGGATGAGCAGCTACCAAAGAAGGGCAACCTCCAAGTTTCTTTCCTAGCAACTCACTTGTCATCACTAAGCCAATTATGCGATGAAGAGAACATGTACAAGTAAAGAGTTTCTCAGGGAGAACTGAGCCCACAACTCTCTAAATGCCAATGAGGAAAATAAAGATTCCCTTCAGCCTTATATTCAAAATGGCCCGCAGAGCCCTGACTCTGATGTTTCTTTCTCTATTTAGTACCTCCAACGTGCTTTAGAAGGGAGAGACCTGAGTTGTTTCAAGTTGCCACATTCTACAGGTTTCACAAAAGAAGCCCTTCTCCTCCCATGTCTCGGCATCTAGCTGTTCCCAAGGGTGCACTGCTCACCACTCCCCAAACACACAAGCCGTCCTTCTTGTACGTTTCTCATCCTAGAGCAGATCCGCCGGTACTAAGAGACCTGGAATGCTTCCTAGAGCTCCAGAACCACACTGCATAACGCTACATGGATTCTGCTGCATGCCAACCTGTGGCACGATACAAGAGGAACGTTAGCTTGAGGCTAGTGTTCAATGGGGTCGCCCATTCACTACAGAATACGGAAGGATGAGCAGCTACCAAAGAATGGCAACCTCCATGTTTCTTTCCTAGAAACTCACTTGTCATCACAAAGGCAATTGTGCTATGAAGAGAACATGTGCAACTAAAGAGTCTCTCAGGGGGAATTGAGCCCACAACTCTCTAAATCCCAAAGAGGAAAATAAAGTTTCCCTTCAAGCCTTATTTCAAAAGGGTCCTCAGACCTTAACCCTGCTCGTTCTTTCTCTATTTTGTACCCCTTAAAGGTGCTTTAGAAGGGAGATACTTCCGTTTTTTCAACTTGCCACAATCTAGAGGTTTAACCAAATAAGCCCTTCACTGCCCCTGGCTCGGCATCTAGCTGTTCCCAACGCTGCATTGCTTACAAAGGCCCAAACACACAGGCCGTCCTTCTGGTACGTTTCTTATCCTCTCGCCGACCCGCCAGTACTAAGAGACCTGGAATGCTTCCTAGAGCTCAAGAACCACACTGCATAACGCTACATGGATTCTGCTGCATGCCAACAAGTGGCATGATACAAGAGGAACGTTAGCTTGAGGCTAGTGGTCAAACGGGATTGCCAATTCACTGAAGATTACCAAAGGACGAGCACCAGCAAAGAATGGCACACTCCGAGTTTCTTTCCTAGAAACTCACTTGTCGTCACAAAGGCAATTGTGCTATGAAGGGAACTCGTGCAACTACAGTCTTTCTCAGGGTGAAGTGAGGCCCCAACTCTCTCAATCCCAATGAGGAAAATGAAGTTTCCCTTCAAGACTTATTTTCAAAGGGGCCAGCAGAGCATTGACCTTGCTGATTCTTTCTCTACTTTGTACCTCCAAGGTGCTTTAGAAGGGAGATACATGAGTTCTTTCAACTTGCAAAAATGTAGAGGTTTAACCAAAGAAGCCCTTCACAGCCTCTGACTCGGCATCTAGCTCTTCCCAACGCTGCATTGCTCACAAAGGCCCAAACACACAGGCCGTCCTCCTAGTACGTTGCTCATCCTAGTGTTGACCCGCCAGTACTGAGACCTGGAATGCTACCCAGAGCTCAAGAACCACAATGAATAACGCTACATGGATTCTGCTGCCTGCAACCAGCGGCCTGATACAAGAGGAACGTTAGCTTGAGGCTAGTGTTCAAAGGGCTCGCCAATTCACGACAGATTACTGAAGGATGAGCAGCTACCAAAGAAGGGCAACCTCCAAGTTTCTTTCCTAGCAACTCACTTGTCATCACTAAGCCAATTATGCGATGAAGAGAACATGTACAAGTAAAGAGTTTCTCAGGGAGAACTGAGCCCACAACTCTCTAAATGCCAATGAGGAAAATAAAGATTCCCTTCAGCCTTATATTCAAAATGGCCCGCAGAGCCCTGACTCTGATGTTTCTTTCTCTATTTAGTACCTCCAACGTGCTTTAGAAGGGAGAGACCTGAGTTGTTTCAAGTTGCCACATTCTACAGGTTTCACAAAAGAAGCCCTTCTCCTCCCATGTCTCGGCATCTAGCTGTTCCCAAGGGTGCACTGCTCACCACTCCCCAAACACACAAGCCGTCCTTCTTGTACGTTTCTCATCCTAGAGCAGATCCGCCGGTACTAAGAGACCTGGAATGCTTCCTAGAGCTCCAGAACCACACTGCATAACGCTACATGGATTCTGCTGCATGCCAACCTGTGGCACGATACAAGAGGAACGTTAGCTTGAGGCTAGTGTTCAATGGGGTCGCCCATTCACTACAGAATACGGAAGGATGAGCAGCTACCAAAGAATGGCAACCTCCATGTTTCTTTCCTAGAAACTCACTTGTCATCACAAAGGCAATTGTGCTATGAAGAGAACATGTGCAACTAAAGAGTCTCTCAGGGGGAATTGAGCCCACAACTCTCTAAATCCCGAAGAGGAAAATAAAGTTTCCCTTCAAGCCTTATTTCAAAAGGGTCCTCAGAGCCTTAACCCTGCTCGTTCTTTCTCTATTTTGTACCTTAAAGGTGCTTTAGAAGGGAGATACTTCCGTTGTTTCAACTTGCCACAATCTAGAGGTTTAACCAAATAAGCCCTTCACTGCCCCTGGCTCGGCATCTAGCTGTTCCCAACGCTGCATTGCTTACAAAGGCCCAAACACACAGGCCGTCCTTCTGGTACGTTTCTTATCCTCTCGCCGACCCGCCAGTACTAAGAGACCTGGAATGCTTCCTAGAGCTCAAGAACCACACTGCATAACGCTACATGGATTCTGCTGCATGCCAACAAGTGGCATGATACAAGAGGAACGTTAGCTTGAGGCTAGTGGTCAAACGGGATTGCCAATTCACTGAAGATTACCAAAGGACGAGCACCAGCAAAGAATGGCACACTCCGAGTTTCTTTCCTAGAAACTCACTTGTCGTCACAAAGGCAATTGTGCTATGAAGGGAACTCGTGCAACTACAGTCTTTCTCAGGGAGAAGTGAGGCCCCAACTCTCTCAATCCCAATGAGGAAAATGAAGTTTCCCTTCAAGACTTATTTTCAAAGGGGCCAGCAGAGCATTGACCTTGCTGATTCTTTCTCTACTTTGTACCTCCAAGGTGCTTTAGAAGGGAGATACATGAGTTCTTTCAACTTGCAAAAATGTAGAGGTTTAACCAAAGAAGCCCTTCACAGCCTCTGACTCGGCATCTAGCTCTTCCCAACGCTGCATTGCTCACAAAGGCCCAAACACACAGGCCGTCCTCCTAGTACGTTGCTCATCCTAGTGTTGACCCGCCAGTACTGAGACCTGGAATGCTACCCAGAGCTCAAGAACCACAATGAATAACGCTACATGGATTCTGCTGCCTGCAACCAGCGGCCTGATACAAGAGGAACGTTAGCTTGAGGCTAGTGTTCAAAGGGCTCGTCAATTCACGACAGATTACTGAAGGATGAGCAGCTACCAAAGAATGGCAACCTCCAAGTTTCTTTCCTAGCAACTCACTTGTCATCACTAAGCCAATTATGCGATGAAGAGAACATGTACAAGTAAAGAGTTTCTCAGGGAGAACTGAGCCCACAACTCTCTAAATGCCAATGAGGAAAATAAAGATTCCCTTCAGCCTTATATTCAAAATGGCCCGCAGAGCCCTGACTCTGATGTTTCTTTCTCTATTTAGTACCTCCAACGTGCTTTAGAAGGGAGAGACCTGAGTTGTTTCAAGTTGCCACATTCTACAGGTTTCACAAAAGAAGCCCTTCTCCTCCCATGTCTCGGCATCTAGCTGTTCCCAAGGGTGCACTGCTCACCACTCCCCAAACACACAAGCCGTCCTTCTTGTACGTTTCTCATCCTAGAGCAGATCCGCCGGTACTAAGAGACCTGGAATGCTTCCTAGAGCTCCAGAACCACACTGCATAACGCTACATGGATTCTGCTGCATGCCAACCTGTGGCACGATACAAGAGGAACGTTAGCTCGAGGCTAGTGTTCAATGGGGTCGCCCATTCACTACAGAATACGGAAGGATGAGCAGCTACCAAAGAATGGCAACCTCCATGTTTCTTTCCTAGAAACTCACTTGTCATCACAAAGGCAATTGTGCTATGAAGAGAACATGTGCAACTAAAGAGTCTCTCAGGGGGAATTGAGCCCACAACTCTCTAAATCCCAAAGAGGAAAATAAAGTTTCCCTTCAAGCCTTATTTCAAAAGGGTCCTCAGACCTTAACCCTGCTCGTTCTTTCTCTATTTTGTACCCCTTAAAGGTGCTTTAGAAGGGAGATACTTCCGTTGTTTCAACTTGCCACAATCTAGAGGTTTAACCAAATAAGCCCTTCACTGCCCCTGGCTCGGCATCTAGCTGTTCCCAACGCTGCATTGCTTACAAAGGCCCAAACACACAGGCCGTCCTTCTGGTACGTTTCTTATCCTCTCGCCGACCCGCCAGTACTAAGAGACCTGGAATGCTTCCTAGAGCTCAAGAACCACACTGCATAACGCTACATGGATTCTGCTGCATGCCAACAAGTGGCATGATACAAGAGGAACGTTAGCTTGAGGCTAGTGGTCAAACGGGATTGCCAATTCACTGAAGATTACCAAAGGACGAGCACCAGCAAAGAATGGCACACTCCGAGTTTCTTTCCTAGAAACTCACTTGTCGTCACAAAGGCAATTGTGCTATGAAGGGAACTCGTGCAACTACAGTCTTTCTCAGGGAGAAGTGAGGCCCCAACTCTCTCAATCCCAATGAGGAAAATGAAGTTTCCCTTCAAGACTTATTTTCAAAGGGGCCAGCAGAGCATTGACCTTGCTGATTCTTTCTCTACTTTGTACCTCCAAGGTGCTTTAGAAGGGAGATACATGAGTTCTTTCAACTTGCAAAAATGTAGAGGTTTAACCAAAGAAGCCCTTCACAGCCTCTGACTCGGCATCTAGCTCTTCCCAACGCTGCATTGCTCACAAAGGCCCAAACACACAGGCCGTCCTCCTAGTACGTTGCTCATCCTAGTGTTGACCCGCCAGTACTGAGACCTGGAATGCTACCCAGAGCTCAAGAACCACAATGAATAACGCTACATGGATTCTGCTGCCTGCAACCAGCGGCCTGATACAAGAGGAACGTTAGCTTGAGGCTAGTGTTCAAAGGGCTCGCCAATTCACGACAGATTACTGAAGGATGAGCAGCTACCAAAGAATGGCAACCTCCAAGTTTCTTTCCTAGCAACTCACTTGTCATCACTAAGCCAATTATGCGATGAAGAGAACATGTACAAGTAAAGAGTTTCTCAGGGAGAACTGAGCCCACAACTCTCTAAATGCCAATGAGGAAAATAAAGATTCCCTTCAGCCTTATATTCAAAATGGCCCGCAGAGCCCTGACTCTGATGTTTCTTTCTCTATTTAGTACCTCCAACGTGCTTTAGAAGGGAGAGACCTGAGTTGTTTCAAGTTGCCACATTCTACAGGTTTCACAAAAGAAGCCCTTCTCCTCCCATGTCTCGGCATCTAGCTGTTCCCAAGGGTGCACTGCTCACCACTCCCCAAACACACAAGCCGTCCTTCTTGTACGTTTCTCATCCTAGAGCAGATCCGCCGGTACTAAGAGACCTGGAATGCTTCCTAGAGCTCCAGAACCACACTGCATAACGCTACATGGATTCTGCTGCATGCCAACCTGTGGCACGATACAAGAGGAACGTTAGCTTGAGGCTAGTGTTCAATGGGGTCGCCCATTCACTACAGAATACGGAAGGATGAGCAGCTACCAAAGAATGGCAACCTCCATGTTTCTTTCCTAGAAACTCACTTGTCATCACAAAGGCAATTGTGCTATGAAGAGAACATGTGCAACTAAAGAGTCTCTCAGGGGGAATTGAGCCCACAACTCTCTAAATCCCGAAGAGGAAAATAAAGTTTCCCTTCAAGCCTTATTTCAAAAGGGTCCTCAGAGCCTTAACCCTGCTCGTTCTTTCTCTATTTTGTACCTTAAAGGTGCTTTAGAAGGGAGATACTTCCGTTGTTTCAACTTGCTACAATCTAGGCCTTTAACCAAATAAGCCCTTCACTGCCCCTGGCTCGGCATCTAGCTGTTCCCAACGCTGCATTGCTCACAAAGGCCCAAACACACAGGCCGTCCTTCTGGTACGTTACTCATCCTCGCGCCGACCCGCCAGTACTAAGGGACCTGGAGTGCTTCCTAGAGCTCAAGAACCACACTGCATAACGCTACATGGATTCTGCTGCATGCCACCCTGTGGCACGATACAAGAGGAACGTTAGCTTGAGGCTAGTGTTCAAAGGGCTCGCCAATTCACGACAGATTACTGAAGGATGAGCAGCTACCAAAGAAGGGCAACCTCCAAGTTTCTTTCCTAGCAACTCACTTGTCATCACTAAGCCAATTATGCGATGAAGAGAACATGTACAAGTAAAGAGTTTCTCAGGGAGAACTGAGCCCACAACTCTCTAAATGCCAATGAGGAAAATAAAGATTCCCTTCAGCCTTATATTCAAAATGGCCCGCAGAGCCCTGACTCTGATGTTTCTTTCTCTATTTAGTACCTCCAACGTGCTTTAGAAGGGAGAGACCTGAGTTGTTTCAAGTTGCCACATTCTACAGGTTTCACAAAAGAAGCCCTTCTCCTCCCATGTCTCGGCATCTAGCTGTTCCCAAGGGTGCACTGCTCACCACTCCCCAAACACACAAGCCGTCCTTCTTGTACGTTTCTCATCCTAGAGCAGATCCGCCGGTACTAAGAGACCTGGAATGCTTCCTAGAGCTCCAGAACCACACTGCATAACGCTACATGGATTCTGCTGCATGCCAACCTGTGGCACGATACAAGAGGAACGTTAGCTTGAGGCTAGTGTTCAATGGGGTCGCCCATTCACTACAGAATACGGAAGGATGAGCAGCTACCAAAGAATGGCAACCTCCATGTTTCTTTCCTAGAAACTCACTTGTCATCACAAAGGCAATTGTGCTATGAAGAGAACATGTGCAACTAAAGAGTCTCTCAGGGGGAATTGAGCCCACAACTCTCTAAATCCCAAAGAGGAAAATAAAGTTTCCCTTCAAGCCTTATTTCAAAAGGGTCCTCAGACCTTAACCCTGCTCGTTCTTTCTCTATTTTGTACCCCTTAAAGGTGCTTTAGAAGGGAGATACTTCCGTTTTTTCAACTTGCCACAATCTAGAGGTTTAACCAAATAAGCCCTTCACTGCCCCTGGCTCGGCATCTAGCTGTTCCCAACGCTGCATTGCTTACAAAGGCCCAAACACACAGGCCGTCCTTCTGGTACGTTTCTTATCCTCTCGCCGACCCGCCAGTACTAAGAGACCTGGAATGCTTCCTAGAGCTCAAGAACCACACTGCATAACGCTACATGGATTCTGCTGCATGCCAACAAGTGGCATGATACAAGAGGAACGTTAGCTTGAGGCTAGTGGTCAAACGGGATTGCCAATTCACTGAAGATTACCAAAGGACGAGCACCAGCAAAGAATGGCACACTCCGAGTTTCTTTCCTAGAAACTCACTTGTCGTCACAAAGGCAATTGTGCTATGAAGGGAACTCGTGCAACTACAGTCTTTCTCAGGGTGAAGTGAGGCCCCAACTCTCTCAATCCCAATGAGGAAAATGAAGTTTCCCTTCAAGACTTATTTTCAAAGGGGCCAGCAGAGCATTGACCTTGCTGATTCTTTCTCTACTTTGTACCTCCAAGGTGCTTTAGAAGGGAGATACATGAGTTCTTTCAACTTGCAAAAATGTAGAGGTTTAACCAAAGAAGCCCTTCACAGCCTCTGACTCGGCATCTAGCTCTTCCCAACGCTGCATTGCTCACAAAGGCCCAAACACACAGGCCGTCCTCCTAGTACGTTGCTCATCCTAGTGTTGACCCGCCAGTACTGAGACCTGGAATGCTACCCAGAGCTCAAGAACCACAATGAATAACGCTACATGGATTCTGCTGCCTGCAACCAGCGGCCTGATACAAGAGGAACGTTAGCTTGAGGCTAGTGTTCAAAGGGCTCGCCAATTCACGACAGATTACTGAAGGATGAGCAGCTACCAAAGAAGGGCAACCTCCAAGTTTCTTTCCTAGCAACTCACTTGTCATCACTAAGCCAATTATGCGATGAAGAGAACATGTACAAGTAAAGAGTTTCTCAGGGAGAACTGAGCCCACAACTCTCTAAATGCCAATGAGGAAAATAAAGATTCCCTTCAGCCTTATATTCAAAATGGCCCGCAGAGCCCTGACTCTGATGTTTCTTTCTCTATTTAGTACCTCCAACGTGCTTTAGAAGGGAGAGACCTGAGTTGTTTCAAGTTGCCACATTCTACAGGTTTCACAAAAGAAGCCCTTCTCCTCCCATGTCTCGGCATCTAGCTGTTCCCAAGGGTGCACTGCTCACCACTCCCCAAACACACAAGCCGTCCTTCTTGTACGTTTCTCATCCTAGAGCAGATCCGCCGGTACTAAGAGACCTGGAATGCTTCCTAGAGCTCCAGAACCACACTGCATAACGCTACATGGATTCTGCTGCATGCCAACCTGTGGCACGATACAAGAGGAACGTTAGCTTGAGGCTAGTGTTCAATGGGGTCGCCCATTCACTACAGAATACGGAAGGATGAGCAGCTACCAAAGAATGGCAACCTCCATGTTTCTTTCCTAGAAACTCACTTGTCATCACAAAGGCAATTGTGCTATGAAGAGAACATGTGCAACTAAAGAGTCTCTCAGGGGGAATTGAGCCCACAACTCTCTAAATCCCGAAGAGGAAAATAAAGTTTCCCTTCAAGCCTTATTTCAAAAGGGTCCTCAGAGCCTTAACCCTGCTCGTTCTTTCTCTATTTTGTACCTTAAAGGTGCTTTAGAAGGGAGATACTTCCGTTGTTTCAACTTGCTACAATCTAGGCCTTTAACCAAATAAGCCCTTCACTGCCCCTGGCTCGGCATCTAGCTGTTCCCAACGCTGCATTGCTCACAAAGGCCCAAACACACAGGCCGTCCTTCTGGTACGTTACTCATCCTCGCGCCGACCCGCCAGTACTAAGGGACCTGGAGTGCTTCCTAGAGCTCAAGAACCACACTGCATAACGCTACATGGATTCTGCTGCATGCCACCCTGTGGCACGATACAAGAGGAACGTTAGCTTGAGGCTAGTGTTCAAAGGGCTCGCCAATTCACGACAGATTACTGAAGGATGAGCAGCTACCAAAGAAGGGCAACCTCCAAGTTTCTTTCCTAGCAACTCACTTGTCATCACTAAGCCAATTATGCGATGAAGAGAACATGTACAAGTAAAGAGTTTCTCAGGGAGAACTGAGCCCACAACTCTCTAAATGCCAATGAGGAAAATAAAGATTCCCTTCAGCCTTATATTCAAAATGGCCCGCAGAGCCCTGACTCTGATGTTTCTTTCTCTATTTAGTACCTCCAACGTGCTTTAGAAGGGAGAGACCTGAGTTGTTTCAAGTTGCCACATTCTACAGGTTTCACAAAAGAAGCCCTTCTCCTCCCATGTCTCGGCATCTAGCTGTTCCCAAGGGTGCACTGCTCACCACTCCCCAAACACACAAGCCGTCCTTCTTGTACGTTTCTCATCCTAGAGCAGATCCGCCGGTACTAAGAGACCTGGAATGCTTCCTAGAGCTCCAGAACCACACTGCATAACGCTACATGGATTCTGCTGCATGCCAACCTGTGGCACGATACAAGAGGAACGTTAGCTTGAGGCTAGTGTTCAGTGGGGTCGCCCATTCACTACAGAATACGGAAGGATGAGCAGCTACCAAAGAATGGCAACCTCCATGTTTCTTTCCTAGAAACTCACTTGTCATCACAAAGGCAATTGTGCTATGAAGAGAACATGTGCAACTAAAGAGTCTCTCAGGGGGAATTGAGCCCACAACTCTCTAAATCCCAAAGAGGAAAATAAAGTTTCCCTTCAAGCCTTATTTCAAAAGGGTCCTCAGACCTTAACCCTGCTCGTTCTTTCTCTATTTTGTACCCCTTAAAGGTGCTTTAGAAGGGAGATACTTCCGTTTTTTCAACTTGCCACAATCTAGAGGTTTAACCAAATAAGCCCTTCACTGCCCCTGGCTCGGCATCTAGCTGTTCCCAACGCTGCATTGCTTACAAAGGCCCAAACACACAGGCCGTCCTTCTGGTACGTTTCTTATCCTCTCGCCGACCCGCCAGTACTAAGAGACCTGGAATGCTTCCTAGAGCTCAAGAACCACACTGCATAACGCTACATGGATTCTGCTGCATGCCAACAAGTGGCATGATACAAGAGGAACGTTAGCTTGAGGCTAGTGGTCAAACGGGATTGCCAATTCACTGAAGATTACCAAAGGACGAGCACCAGCAAAGAATGGCACACTCCGAGTTTCTTTCCTAGAAACTCACTTGTCGTCACAAAGGCAATTGTGCTATGAAGGGAACTCGTGCAACTACAGTCTTTCTCAGGGTGAAGTGAGGCCCCAACTCTCTCAATCCCAATGAGGAAAATGAAGTTTCCCTTCAAGACTTATTTTCAAAGGGGCCAGCAGAGCATTGACCTTGCTGATTCTTTCTCTACTTTGTACCTCCAAGGTGCTTTAGAAGGGAGATACATGAGTTCTTTCAACTTGCAAAAATGTAGAGGTTTAACCAAAGAAGCCCTTCACAGCCTCTGACTCGGCATCTAGCTCTTCCCAACGCTGCATTGCTCACAAAGGCCCAAACACACAGGCCGTCCTCCTAGTACGTTGCTCATCCTAGTGTTGACCCGCCAGTACTGAGACCTGGAATGCTACCCAGAGCTCAAGAACCACAATGAATAACGCTACATGGATTCTGCTGCCTGCAACCAGCGGCCTGATACAAGAGGAACGTTAGCTTGAGGCTAGTGTTCAAAGGGCTCGCCAATTCACGACAGATTACTGAAGGATGAGCAGCTACCAAAGAAGGGCAACCTCCAAGTTTCTTTCCTAGCAACTCACTTGTCATCACTAAGCCAATTATGCGATGAAGAGAACATGTACAAGTAAAGAGTTTCTCAGGGAGAACTGAGCCCACAACTCTCTAAATGCCAATGAGGAAAATAAAGATTCCCTTCAGCCTTATATTCAAAATGGCCCGCAGAGCCCTGACTCTGATGTTTCTTTCTCTATTTAGTACCTCCAACGTGCTTTAGAAGGGAGAGACCTGAGTTGTTTCAAGTTGCCACATTCTACAGGTTTCACAAAAGAAGCCCTTCTCCTCCCATGTCTCGGCATCTAGCTGTTCCCAAGGGTGCACTGCTCACCACTCCCCAAACACACAAGCCGTCCTTCTTGTACGTTTCTCATCCTAGAGCAGATCCGCCGGTACTAAGAGACCTGGAATGCTTCCTAGAGCTCCAGAACCACACTGCATAACGCTACATGGATTCTGCTGCATGCCAACCTGTGGCACGATACAAGAGGAACGTTAGCTTGAGGCTAGTGTTCAATGGGGTCGCCCATTCACTACAGAATACGGAAGGATGAGCAGCTACCAAAGAATGGCAACCTCCATGTTTCTTTCCTAGAAACTCACTTGTCATCACAAAGGCAATTGTGCTATGAAGAGAACATGTGCAACTAAAGAGTCTCTCAGGGGGAATTGAGCCCACAACTCTCTAAATCCCGAAGAGGAAAATAAAGTTTCCCTTCAAGCCTTATTTCAAAAGGGTCCTCAGAGCCTTAACCCTGCTCGTTCTTTCTCTATTTTGTACCTTAAAGGTGCTTTAGAAGGGAGATACTTCCGTTGTTTCAACTTGCTACAATCTAGGCCTTTAACCAAATAAGCCCTTCACTGCCCCTGGCTCGGCATCTAGCTGTTCCCAACGCTGCATTGCTCACAAAGGCCCAAACACACAGGCCGTCCTTCTGGTACGTTACTCATCCTCGCGCCGACCCGCCAGTACTAAGGGACCTGGAGTGCTTCCTAGAGCTCAAGAACCACACTGCATAACGCTACATGGATTCTGCTGCATGCCACCCTGTGGCACGATACAAGAGGAACGTTAGCTTGAGGCTAGTGTTCAAAGGGCTCGCCAATTCACGACAGATTACTGAAGGATGAGCAGCTACCAAAGAAGGGCAACCTCCAAGTTTCTTTCCTAGCAACTCACTTGTCATCACTAAGCCAATTATGCGATGAAGAGAACATGTACAAGTAAAGAGTTTCTCAGGGAGAACTGAGCCCACAACTCTCTAAATGCCAATGAGGAAAATAAAGATTCCCTTCAGCCTTATATTCAAAATGGCCCGCAGAGCCCTGACTCTGATGTTTCTTTCTCTATTTAGTACCTCCAACGTGCTTTAGAAGGGAGAGACCTGAGTTGTTTCAAGTTGCCACATTCTACAGGTTTCACAAAAGAAGCCCTTCTCCTCCCATGTCTCGGCATCTAGCTGTTCCCAAGGGTGCACTGCTCACCACTCCCCAAACACACAAGCCGTCCTTCTTGTACGTTTCTCATCCTAGAGCAGATCCGCCGGTACTAAGAGACCTGGAATGCTTCCTAGAGCTCCAGAACCACACTGCATAACGCTACATGGATTCTGCTGCATGCCAACCTGTGGCACGATACAAGAGGAACGTTAGCTTGAGGCTAGTGTTCAATGGGGTCGCCCATTCACTACAGAATACGGAAGGATGAGCAGCTACCAAAGAATGGCAACCTCCATGTTTCTTTCCTAGAAACTCACTTGTCATCACAAAGGCAATTGTGCTATGAAGAGAACATGTGCAACTAAAGAGTCTCTCAGGGGGAATTGAGCCCACAACTCTCTAAATCCCAAAGAGGAAAATAAAGTTTCCCTTCAAGCCTTATTTCAAAAGGGTCCTCAGACCTTAACCCTGCTCGTTCTTTCTCTATTTTGTACCCCTTAAAGGTGCTTTAGAAGGGAGATACTTCCGTTTTTTCAACTTGCCACAATCTAGAGGTTTAACCAAATAAGCCCTTCACTGCCCCTGGCTCGGCATCTAGCTGTTCCCAACGCTGCATTGCTTACAAAGGCCCAAACACACAGGCCGTCCTTCTGGTACGTTTCTTATCCTCTCGCCGACCCGCCAGTACTAAGAGACCTGGAATGCTTCCTAGAGCTCAAGAACCACACTGCATAACGCTACATGGATTCTGCTGCATGCCAACAAGTGGCATGATACAAGAGGAACGTTAGCTTGAGGCTAGTGGTCAAACGGGATTGCCAATTCACTGAAGATTACCAAAGGACGAGCACCAGCAAAGAATGGCACACTCCGAGTTTCTTTCCTAGAAACTCACTTGTCGTCACAAAGGCAATTGTGCTATGAAGGGAACTCGTGCAACTACAGTCTTTCTCAGGGTGAAGTGAGGCCCCAACTCTCTCAATCCCAATGAGGAAAATGAAGTTTCCCTTCAAGACTTATTTTCAAAGGGGCCAGCAGAGCATTGACCTTGCTGATTCTTTCTCTACTTTGTACCTCCAAGGTGCTTTAGAAGGGAGATACATGAGTTCTTTCAACTTGCAAAAATGTAGAGGTTTAACCAAAGAAGCCCTTCACAGCCTCTGACTCGGCATCTAGCTCTTCCCAACGCTGCATTGCTCACAAAGGCCCAAACACACAGGCCGTCCTCCTAGTACGTTGCTCATCCTAGTGTTGACCCGCCAGTACTGAGACCTGGAATGCTACCCAGAGCTCAAGAACCACAATGAATAACGCTACATGGATTCTGCTGCCTGCAACCAGCGGCCTGATACAAGAGGAACGTTAGCTTGAGGCTAGTGTTCAAAGGGCTCGCCAATTCACGACAGATTACTGAAGGATGAGCAGCTACCAAAGAAGGGCAACCTCCAAGTTTCTTTCCTAGCAACTCACTTGTCATCACTAAGCCAATTATGCGATGAAGAGAACATGTACAAGTAAAGAGTTTCTCAGGGAGAACTGAGCCCACAACTCTCTAAATGCCAATGAGGAAAATAAAGATTCCCTTCAGCCTTATATTCAAAATGGCCCGCAGAGCCCTGACTCTGATGTTTCTTTCTCTATTTAGTACCTCCAACGTGCTTTAGAAGGGAGAGACCTGAGTTGTTTCAAGTTGCCACATTCTACAGGTTTCACAAAAGAAGCCCTTCTCCTCCCATGTCTCGGCATCTAGCTGTTCCCAAGGGTGCACTGCTCACCACTCCCCAAACACACAAGCCGTCCTTCTTGTACGTTTCTCATCCTAGAGCAGATCCGCCGGTACTAAGAGACCTGGAATGCTTCCTAGAGCTCCAGAACCACACTGCATAACGCTACATGGATTCTGCTGCATGCCAACCTGTGGCACGATACAAGAGGAACGTTAGCTTGAGGCTAGTGTTCAATGGGGTCGCCCATTCACTACAGAATACGGAAGGATGAGCAGCTACCAAAGAATGGCAACCTCCATGTTTCTTTCCTAGAAACTCACTTGTCATCACAAAGGCAATTGTGCTATGAAGAGAACATGTGCAACTAAAGAGTCTCTCAGGGGGAATTGAGCCCACAACTCTCTAAATCCCGAAGAGGAAAATAAAGTTTCCCTTCAAGCCTTATTTCAAAAGGGTCCTCAGAGCCTTAACCCTGCTCGTTCTTTCTCTATTTTGTACCTTAAAGGTGCTTTAGAAGGGAGATACTTCCGTTGTTTCAACTTGCTACAATCTAGGCCTTTAACCAAATAAGCCCTTCACTGCCCCTGGCTCGGCATCTAGCTGTTCCCAACGCTGCATTGCTCACAAAGGCCCAAACACACAGGCCGTCCTTCTGGTACGTTACTCATCCTCGCGCCGACCCGCCAGTACTAAGGGACCTGGAGTGCTTCCTAGAGCTCAAGAACCACACTGCATAACGCTACATGGATTCTGCTGCATGCCACCCTGTGGCACGATACAAGAGGAACGTTAGCTTGAGGCTAGTGTTCAAAGGGCTCGCCAATTCACGACAGATTACTGAAGGATGAGCAGCTACCAAAGAAGGGCAACCTCCAAGTTTCTTTCCTAGCAACTCACTTGTCATCACTAAGCCAATTATGCGATGAAGAGAACATGTACAAGTAAAGAGTTTCTCAGGGAGAACTGAGCCCACAACTCTCTAAATGCCAATGAGGAAAATAAAGATTCCCTTCAGCCTTATATTCAAAATGGCCCGCAGAGCCCTGACTCTGATGTTTCTTTCTCTATTTAGTACCTCCAACGTGCTTTAGAAGGGAGAGACCTGAGTTGTTTCAAGTTGCCACATTCTACAGGTTTCACAAAAGAAGCCCTTCTCCTCCCATGTCTCGGCATCTAGCTGTTCCCAAGGGTGCACTGCTCACCACTCCCCAAACACACAAGCCGTCCTTCTTGTACGTTTCTCATCCTAGAGCAGATCCGCCGGTACTAAGAGACCTGGAATGCTTCCTAGAGCTCCAGAACCACACTGCATAACGCTACATGGATTCTGCTGCATGCCAACCTGTGGCACGATACAAGAGGAACGTTAGCTTGAGGCTAGTGTTCAGTGGGGTCGCCCATTCACTACAGAATACGGAAGGATGAGCAGCTACCAAAGAATGGCAACCTCCATGTTTCTTTCCTAGAAACTCACTTGTCATCACAAAGGCAATTGTGCTATGAAGAGAACATGTGCAACTAAAGAGTCTCTCAGGGGGAATTGAGCCCACAACTCTCTAAATCCCAAAGAGGAAAATAAAGTTTCCCTTCAAGCCTTATTTCAAAAGGGTCCTCAGACCTTAACCCTGCTCGTTCTTTCTCTATTTTGTACCCCTTAAAGGTGCTTTAGAAGGGAGATACTTCCGTTTTTTCAACTTGCCACAATCTAGAGGTTTAACCAAATAAGCCCTTCACTGCCCCTGGCTCGGCATCTAGCTGTTCCCAACGCTGCATTGCTTACAAAGGCCCAAACACACAGGCCGTCCTTCTGGTACGTTTCTTATCCTCTCGCCGACCCGCCAGTACTAAGAGACCTGGAATGCTTCCTAGAGCTCAAGAACCACACTGCATAACGCTACATGGATTCTGCTGCATGCCAACAAGTGGCATGATACAAGAGGAACGTTAGCTTGAGGCTAGTGGTCAAACGGGATTGCCAATTCACTGAAGATTACCAAAGGACGAGCACCAGCAAAGAATGGCACACTCCGAGTTTCTTTCCTAGAAACTCACTTGTCGTCACAAAGGCAATTGTGCTATGAAGGGAACTCGTGCAACTACAGTCTTTCTCAGGGTGAAGTGAGGCCCCAACTCTCTCAATCCCAATGAGGAAAATGAAGTTTCCCTTCAAGACTTATTTTCAAAGGGGCCAGCAGAGCATTGACCTTGCTGATTCTTTCTCTACTTTGTACCTCCAAGGTGCTTTAGAAGGGAGATACATGAGTTCTTTCAACTTGCAAAAATGTAGAGGTTTAACCAAAGAAGCCCTTCACAGCCTCTGACTCGGCATCTAGCTCTTCCCAACGCTGCATTGCTCACAAAGGCCCAAACACACAGGCCGTCCTCCTAGTACGTTGCTCATCCTAGTGTTGACCCGCCAGTACTGAGACCTGGAATGCTACCCAGAGCTCAAGAACCACAATGAATAACGCTACATGGATTCTGCTGCCTGCAACCAGCGGCCTGATACAAGAGGAACGTTAGCTTGAGGCTAGTGTTCAAAGGGCTCGCCAATTCACGACAGATTACTGAAGGATGAGCAGCTACCAAAGAAGGGCAACCTCCAAGTTTCTTTCCTAGCAACTCACTTGTCATCACTAAGCCAATTATGCGATGAAGAGAACATGTACAAGTAAAGAGTTTCTCAGGGAGAACTGAGCCCACAACTCTCTAAATGCCAATGAGGAAAATAAAGATTCCCTTCAGCCTTATATTCAAAATGGCCCGCAGAGCCCTGACTCTGATGTTTCTTTCTCTATTTAGTACCTCCAACGTGCTTTAGAAGGGAGAGACCTGAGTTGTTTCAAGTTGCCACATTCTACAGGTTTCACAAAAGAAGCCCTTCTCCTCCCATGTCTCGGCATCTAGCTGTTCCCAAGGGTGCACTGCTCACCACTCCCCAAACACACAAGCCGTCCTTCTTGTACGTTTCTCATCCTAGAGCAGATCCGCCGGTACTAAGAGACCTGGAATGCTTCCTAGAGCTCCAGAACCACACTGCATAACGCTACATGGATTCTGCTGCATGCCAACCTGTGGCACGATACAAGAGGAACGTTAGCTTGAGGCTAGTGTTCAATGGGGTCGCCCATTCACTACAGAATACGGAAGGATGAGCAGCTACCAAAGAATGGCAACCTCCATGTTTCTTTCCTAGAAACTCACTTGTCATCACAAAGGCAATTGTGCTATGAAGAGAACATGTGCAACTAAAGAGTCTCTCAGGGGGAATTGAGCCCACAACTCTCTAAATCCCGAAGAGGAAAATAAAGTTTCCCTTCAAGCCTTATTTCAAAAGGGTCCTCAGAGCCTTAACCCTGCTCGTTCTTTCTCTATTTTGTACCTTAAAGGTGCTTTAGAAGGGAGATACTTCCGTTGTTTCAACTTGCTACAATCTAGGCCTTTAACCAAATAAGCCCTTCACTGCCCCTGGCTCGGCATCTAGCTGTTCCCAACGCTGCATTGCTCACAAAGGCCCAAACACACAGGCCGTCCTTCTGGTACGTTACTCATCCTCGCGCCGACCCGCCAGTACTAAGGGACCTGGAGTGCTTCCTAGAGCTCAAGAACCACACTGCATAACGCTACATGGATTCTGCTGCATGCCACCCTGTGGCACGATACAAGAGGAACGTTAGCTTGAGGCTAGTGTTCAAAGGGCTCGCCAATTCACGACAGATTACTGAAGGATGAGCAGCTACCAAAGAAGGGCAACCTCCAAGTTTCTTTCCTAGCAACTCACTTGTCATCACTAAGCCAATTATGCGATGAAGAGAACATGTACAAGTAAAGAGTTTCTCAGGGAGAACTGAGCCCACAACTCTCTAAATGCCAATGAGGAAAATAAAGATTCCCTTCAGCCTTATATTCAAAATGGCCCGCAGAGCCCTGACTCTGATGTTTCTTTCTCTATTTAGTACCTCCAACGTGCTTTAGAAGGGAGAGACCTGAGTTGTTTCAAGTTGCCACATTCTACAGGTTTCACAAAAGAAGCCCTTCTCCTCCCATGTCTCGGCATCTAGCTGTTCCCAAGGGTGCACTGCTCACCACTCCCCAAACACACAAGCCGTCCTTCTTGTACGTTTCTCATCCTAGAGCAGATCCGCCGGTACTAAGAGACCTGGAATGCTTCCTAGAGCTCCAGAACCACACTGCATAACGCTACATGGATTCTGCTGCATGCCAACCTGTGGCACGATACAAGAGGAACGTTAGCTTGAGGCTAGTGTTCAGTGGGGTCGCCCATTCACTACAGAATACGGAAGGATGAGCAGCTACCAAAGAATGGCAACCTCCATGTTTCTTTCCTAGAAACTCACTTGTCATCACAAAGGCAATTGTGCTATGAAGAGAACATGTGCAACTAAAGAGTCTCTCAGGGGGAATTGAGCCCACAACTCTCTAAATCCCAAAGAGGAAAATAAAGTTTCCCTTCAAGCCTTATTTCAAAAGGGTCCTCAGACCTTAACCCTGCTCGTTCTTTCTCTATTTTGTACCCCTTAAAGGTGCTTTAGAAGGGAGATACTTCCGTTTTTTCAACTTGCCACAATCTAGAGGTTTAACCAAATAAGCCCTTCACTGCCCCTGGCTCGGCATCTAGCTGTTCCCAACGCTGCATTGCTTACAAAGGCCCAAACACACAGGCCGTCCTTCTGGTACGTTTCTTATCCTCTCGCCGACCCGCCAGTACTAAGAGACCTGGAATGCTTCCTAGAGCTCAAGAACCACACTGCATAACGCTACATGGATTCTGCTGCATGCCAACAAGTGGCATGATACAAGAGGAACGTTAGCTTGAGGCTAGTGGTCAAACGGGATTGCCAATTCACTGAAGATTACCAAAGGACGAGCACCAGCAAAGAATGGCACACTCCGAGTTTCTTTCCTAGAAACTCACTTGTCGTCACAAAGGCAATTGTGCTATGAAGGGAACTCGTGCAACTACAGTCTTTCTCAGGGAGAAGTGAGGCCCCAACTCTCTCAATCCCAATGAGGAAAATGAAGTTTCCCTTCAAGACTTATTTTCAAAGGGGCCAGCAGAGCATTGACCTTGCTGATTCTTTCTCTACTTTGTACCTCCAAGGTGCTTTAGAAGGGAGATACATGAGTTCTTTCAACTTGCAAAAATGTAGAGGTTTAACCAAAGAAGCCCTTCACAGCCTCTGACTCGGCATCTAGCTCTTCCCAACGCTGCATTGCTCACAAAGGCCCAAACACACAGGCCGTCCTCCTAGTACGTTGCTCATCCTAGTGTTGACCCGCCAGTACTGAGACCTGGAATGCTACCCAGAGCTCAAGAACCACAATGAATAACGCTACATGGATTCTGCTGCCTGCAACCAGCGGCCTGATACAAGAGGAACGTTAGCTTGAGGCTAGTGTTCAAAGGGCTCGCCAATTCACGACAGATTACTGAAGGATGAGCAGCTACCAAAGAATGGCAACCTCCAAGTTTCTTTCCTAGCAACTCACTTGTCATCACTAAGCCAATTATGCGATGAAGAGAACATGTACAAGTAAAGAGTTTCTCAGGGAGAACTGAGCCCACAACTCTCTAAATGCCAATGAGGAAAATAAAGATTCCCTTCAGCCTTATATTCAAAATGGCCCGCAGAGCCCTGACTCTGATGTTTCTTTCTCTATTTAGTACCTCCAACGTGCTTTAGAAGGGAGAGACCTGAGTTGTTTCAAGTTGCCACATTCTACAGGTTTCACAAAAGAAGCCCTTCTCCTCCCATGTCTCGGCATCTAGCTGTTCCCAAGGGTGCACTGCTCACCACTCCCCAAACACACAAGCCGTCCTTCTTGTACGTTTCTCATCCTAGAGCAGATCCGCCGGTACTAAGAGACCTGGAATGCTTCCTAGAGCTCCAGAACCACACTGCATAACGCTACATGGATTCTGCTGCATGCCAACCTGTGGCACGATACAAGAGGAACGTTAGCTCGAGGCTAGTGTTCAATGGGGTCGCCCATTCACTACAGAATACGGAAGGATGAGCAGCTACCAAAGAATGGCAACCTCCATGTTTCTTTCCTAGAAACTCACTTGTCATCACAAAGGCAATTGTGCTATGAAGAGAACATGTGCAACTAAAGAGTCTCTCAGGGGGAATTGAGCCCACAACTCTCTAAATCCCGAAGAGGAAAATAAAGTTTCCCTTCAAGCCTTATTTCAAAAGGGTCCTCAGAGCCTTAACCCTGCTCGTTCTTTCTCTATTTTGTACCTTAAAGGTGCTTTAGAAGGGAGATACTTCCGTTGTTTCAACTTGCTACAATCTAGGCCTTTAACCAAATAAGCCCTTCACTGCCCCTGGCTCGGCATCTAGCTGTTCCCAACGCTGCATTGCTCACAAAGGCCCAAACACACAGGCCGTCCTTCTGGTACGTTACTCATCCTCGCGCCGACCCGCCAGTACTAAGGGACCTGGAGTGCTTCCTAGAGCTCAAGAACCACACTGCATAACGCTACATGGATTCTGCTGCATGCCACCCTGTGGCACGATACAAGAGGAACGTTAGCTTGAGGATAGTGTTCAATGGGCTCGCCAATTCACGACAGATTACTGAAGGATGAGCAGCTACCAAAGAAGGGCAACCTCCAAGTATCTTTCCTTGCAACTCACTTGTCATCACTAAGCCAATTGTGCTATGAAGAGAACATGTACAAGTAAAGAGTTTCTCAGGGAGAACTGAGCCCACAACTCTCTAAATGCCAATGAGGAAAATAAAGATTCCCTTCAGCCTTATATTCAAAATGGCCCGCAGAGCCCTGACTCTGATGTTTCTTTCTCTATTTAGTACCTCCAACGTGCTTTAGAAGGGAGAGACTTGAGTTGTTTCAAGTTGCCACATTCTACAGGTTTCACAAAAGAAGCCCTTCTCCTCCCATGTCTCGGCATCTAGCTGTTCCCAAGGGTGCACTGCTCACCACTCCCCAAACACACAGGCCGTCCTTCTTGTACGTTTCTCATCCTAGAGCAGATCCGCCGGTACTAAGAGACCTGGAATGCTTCCTAGAGCTCCAGAACCACACTGAATAAGGCTACAAAGTTTCTGCAGCATGCCAACAAGTGGCATGACACAAGAGGAACTTTAGCTCGAGGCTAGTGTTCAATGGGGTCGCCCATTCACTACAGAATACGGAAGGATGAGCAGCTACCAAAGAATGGCAACCTCCATTTTTCTTTCCTAGAAACTCACTTGTCATCACAAAGGCAATTGTGCTATGAAGAGAACATGTGCAACTAAAGAGTCTCTCAGGGGGAATTGAGCCCACAACTCTCTAAATCCCAAAGAGGAAAATAAAGTTTCCCTTCAAGCCTTATTTCAAAAGGGTCCTCAGACCTTAACCCTGCTCGTTCTTTCTCTATTTTGTACCCCTTAAAGGTGCTTTAGAAGGGAGATACTTCCGTTTTTTCAACTTGCCACAATCTAGAGGTTTAACCAAATAAGCCCTTCACTGCCCCTGGCTCGGCATCTAGCTGTTCCCAACGCTGCATTGCTTACAAAGGCCCAAACACACAGGCCGTCCTTCTGGTACGTTTCTTATCCTCTCGCCGACCCGCCAGTACTAAGAGACCTGGAATGCTTCCTAGAGCTCAAGAACCACACTGCATAACGCTACATGGATTCTGCTGCATGCCAACAAGTGGCATGATACAAGAGGAACGTTAGCTTGAGGCTAGTGGTCAAACGGGATTGCCAATTCACTGAAGATTACCAAAGGACGAGCACCAGCAAAGAATGGCACACTCCGAGTTTCTTTCCTAGAAACTCACTTGTCGTCACAAAGGCAATTGTGCTATGAAGGGAACTCGTGCAACTACAGTCTTTCTCAGGGAGAAGTGAGGCCCCAACTCTCTCAATCCCAATGAGGAAAATGAAGTTTCCCTTCAAGACTTATTTTCAAAGGGGCCAGCAGAGCATTGACCTTGCTGATTCTTTCTCTACTTTGTACCTCCAAGGTGCTTTAGAAGGGAGATACATGAGTTCTTTCAACTTGCAAAAATGTAGAGGTTTAACCAAAGAAGCCCTTCACAGCCTCTGACTCGGCATCTAGCTCTTCCCAACGCTGCATTGCTCACAAAGGCCCAAACACACAGGCCGTCCTCCTAGTACGTTGCTCATCCTAGTGTTGACCCGCCAGTACTGAGACCTGGAATGCTACCCAGAGCTCAAGAACCACAATGAATAACGCTACATGGATTCTGCTGCCTGCAACCAGCGGCCTGATACAAGAGGAACGTTAGCTTGAGGCTAGTGTTCAAAGGGCTCGTCAATTCACGACAGATTACTGAAGGATGAGCAGCTACCAAAGAATGGCAACCTCCAAGTTTCTTTCCTAGCAACTCACTTGTCATCACTAAGCCAATTATGCGATGAAGAGAACATGTACAAGTAAAGAGTTTCTCAGGGAGAACTGAGCCCACAACTCTCTAAATGCCAATGAGGAAAATAAAGATTCCCTTCAGCCTTATATTCAAAATGGCCCGCAGAGCCCTGACTCTGATGTTTCTTTCTCTATTTAGTACCTCCAACGTGCTTTAGAAGGGAGAGACCTGAGTTGTTTCAAGTTGCCACATTCTACAGGTTTCACAAAAGAAGCCCTTCTCCTCCCATGTCTCGGCATCTAGCTGTTCCCAAGGGTGCACTGCTCACCACTCCCCAAACACACAAGCCGTCCTTCTTGTACGTTTCTCATCCTAGAGCAGATCCGCCGGTACTAAGAGACCTGGAATGCTTCCTAGAGCTCCAGAACCACACTGCATAACGCTACATGGATTCTGCTGCATGCCAACCTGTGGCACGATACAAGAGGAACGTTAGCTTGAGGCTAGTGTTCAATGGGGTCGCCCATTCACTACAGAATACGGAAGGATGAGCAGCTACCAAAGAATGGCAACCTCCATGTTTCTTTCCTAGAAACTCACTTGTCATCACAAAGGCAATTGTGCTATGAAGAGAACATGTGCAACTAAAGAGTCTCTCAGGGGGAATTGAGCCCACAACTCTCTAAATCCCAAAGAGGAAAATAAAGTTTCCCTTCAAGCCTTATTTCAAAAGGGTCCTCAGACCTTAACCCTGCTCGTTCTTTCTCTATTTTGTACCCCTTAAAGGTGCTTTAGAAGGGAGATACTTCCGTTGTTTCAACTTGCCACAATCTAGAGGTTTAACCAAATAAGCCCTTCACTGCCCCTGGCTCGGCATCTAGCTGTTCCCAACGCTGCATTGCTTACAAAGGCCCAAACACACAGGCCGTCCTTCTGGTACGTTTCTTATCCTCTCACCGACCCGCCAGTACTAAGAGACCTGGAATGCTTCCTAGAGCTCAAGAACCACACTGCATAACGCTACATGGATTCTGCTGCATGCCAACAAGTGGCATGATACAAGAGGAACGTTAGCTTGAGGCTAGTGGTCAAACGGGATTGCCAATTCACTGAAGATTACCAAAGGACGAGCACCAGCAAAGAATGGCACACTCCGAGTTTCTTTCCTAGAAACTCACTTGTCGTCACAAAGGCAATTGTGCTATGAAGGGAACTCGTGCAACTACAGTCTTTCTCAGGGAGAAGTGAGGCCCCAACTCTCTCAATCCCAATGAGGAAAATGAAGTTTCCCTTCAAGACTTATTTTCAAAGGGGCCAGCAGAGCATTGACCTTGCTGATTCTTTCTCTACTTTGTACCTCCAAGGTGCTTTAGAAGGGAGATACATGAGTTCTTTCAACTTGCAAAAATGTAGAGGTTTAACCAAAGAAGCCCTTCACAGCCTCTGACTCGGCATCTAGCTCTTCCCAACGCTGCATTGCTCACAAAGGCCCAAACACACAGGCCGTCCTCCTAGTACGTTGCTCATCCTAGTGTTGACCCGCCAGTACTGAGACCTGGAATGCTACCCAGAGCTCAAGAACCACAATGAATAACGCTACATGGATTCTGCTGCCTGCAACCAGCGGCCTGATACAAGAGGAACGTTAGCTTGAGGCTAGTGTTCAAAGGGCTCGCCAATTCACGACAGATTACTGAAGGATGAGCAGCTACCAAAGAATGGCAACCTCCAAGTTTCTTTCCTAGCAACTCACTTGTCATCACTAAGCCAATTATGCGATGAAGAGAACATGTACAAGTAAAGAGTTTCTCAGGGAGAACTGAGCCCACAACTCTCTAAATGCCAATGAGGAAAATAAAGATTCCCTTCAGCCTTATATTCAAAATGGCCCGCAGAGCCCTGACTCTGATGTTTCTTTCTCTATTTAGTACCTCCAACGTGCTTTAGAAGGGAGAGACCTGAGTTGTTTCAAGTTGCCACATTCTACAGGTTTCACAAAAGAAGCCCTTCTCCTCCCATGTCTCGGCATCTAGCTGTTCCCAAGGGTGCACTGCTCACCACTCCCCAAACACACAGGCCGTCCTTCTTGTACGTTTCTCATCCTAGAGCAGATCCGCCGGTACTAAGAGACCTGGAATGCTTCCTAGAGCTCCAGAACCACACTGCATAACGCTACATGGATTCTGCTGCATGCCAACCTGTGGCACGATACAAGAGGAACGTTAGCTTGAGGCTAGTGTTCAATGGGGTCGCCCATTCACTACAGAATACGGAAGGATGAGCAGCTACCAAAGAATGGCAACCTCCATGTTTCTTTCCTAGAAACTCACTTGTCATCACAAAGGCAATTGTGCTATGAAGAGAACATGTGCAACTAAAGAGTCTCTCAGGGGGAATTGAGCCCACAACTCTCTAAATCCCGAAGAGGAAAATAAAGTTTCCCTTCAAGCCTTATTTCAAAAGGGTCCTCAGAGCCTTAACCCTGCTCGTTCTTTCTCTATTTTGTACCTTAAAGGTGCTTTAGAAGGGAGATACTTCCGTTGTTTCAACTTGCTACAATCTAGGCCTTTAACCAAATAAGCCCTTCACTGCCCCTGGCTCGGCATCTAGCTGTTCCCAACGCTGCATTGCTCACAAAGGCCCAAACACACAGGCCGTCCTTCTGGTACGTTACTCATCCTCGCGCCGACCCGCCAGTACTAAGGGACCTGGAGTGCTTCCTAGAGCTCAAGAACCACACTGCATAACGCTACATGGATTCTGCTGCATGCCACCCTGTGGCACGATACAAGAGGAACGTTAGCTTGAGGCTAGTGTTCAAAGGGCTCGCCAATTCACGACAGATTACTGAAGGATGAGCAGCTACCAAAGAATGGCAACCTCCAAGTTTCTTTCCTAGCAACTCACTTGTCATCACTAAGCCAATTATGCGATGAAGAGAACATGTACAAGTAAAGAGTTTCTCAGGGAGAACTGAGCCCACAACTCTCTAAATGCCAATGAGGAAAATAAAGATTCCCTTCAGCCTTATATTCAAAATGGCCCGCAGAGCCCTGACTCTGATGTTTCTTTCTCTATTTAGTACCTCCAACGTGCTTTAGAAGGGAGAGACCTGAGTTGTTTCAAGTTGCCACATTCTACAGGTTTCACAAAAGAAGCCCTTCTCCTCCCATGTCTCGGCATCTAGCTGTTCCCAAGGGTGCACTGCTCACCACTCCCCAAACACACAAGCCGTCCTTCTTGTACGTTTCTCATCCTAGAGCAGATCCGCCGGTACTAAGAGACCTGGAATGCTTCCTAGAGCTCCAGAACCACACTGCATAACGCTACATGGATTCTGCTGCATGCCAACCTGTGGCACGATACAAGAGGAACGTTAGCTCGAGGCTAGTGTTCAATGGGGTCGCCCATTCACTACAGAATACGGAAGGATGAGCAGCTACCAAAGAATGGCAACCTCCATGTTTCTTTCCTAGAAACTCACTTGTCATCACAAAGGCAATTGTGCTATGAAGAGAACATGTGCAACTAAAGAGTCTCTCAGGGGGAATTGAGCCCACAACTCTCTAAATCCCAAAGAGGAAAATAAAGTTTCCCTTCAAGCCTTATTTCAAAAGGGTCCTCAGACCTTAACCCTGCTCGTTCTTTCTCTATTTTGTACCCCTTAAAGGTGCTTTAGAAGGGAGATACTTCCGTTGTTTCAACTTGCCACAATCTAGAGGTTTAACCAAATAAGCCCTTCACTGCCCCTGGCTCGGCATCTAGCTGTTCCCAACGCTGCATTGCTTACAAAGGCCCAAACACACAGGCCGTCCTTCTGGTACGTTTCTTATCCTCTCGCCGACCCGCCAGTACTAAGAGACCTGGAATGCTTCCTAGAGCTCAAGAACCACACTGCATAACGCTACATGGATTCTGCTGCATGCCAACAAGTGGCATGATACAAGAGGAACGTTAGCTTGAGGCTAGTGGTCAAACGGGATTGCCAATTCACTGAAGATTACCAAAGGACGAGCACCAGCAAAGAATGGCACACTCCGAGTTTCTTTCCTAGAAACTCACTTGTCGTCACAAAGGCAATTGTGCTATGAAGGGAACTCGTGCAACTACAGTCTTTCTCAGGGAGAAGTGAGGCCCCAACTCTCTCAATCCCAATGAGGAAAATGAAGTTTCCCTTCAAGACTTATTTTCAAAGGGGCCAGCAGAGCATTGACCTTGCTGATTCTTTCTCTACTTTGTACCTCCAAGGTGCTTTAGAAGGGAGATACATGAGTTCTTTCAACTTGCAAAAATGTAGAGGTTTAACCAAAGAAGCCCTTCACAGCCTCTGACTCGGCATCTAGCTCTTCCCAACGCTGCATTGCTCACAAAGGCCCAAACACACAGGCCGTCCTCCTAGTACGTTGCTCATCCTAGTGTTGACCCGCCAGTACTGAGACCTGGAATGCTACCCAGAGCTCAAGAACCACAATGAATAACGCTACATGGATTCTGCTGCCTGCAACCAGCGGCCTGATACAAGAGGAACGTTAGCTTGAGGCTAGTGTTCAAAGGGCTCGTCAATTCACGACAGATTACTGAAGGATGAGCAGCTACCAAAGAATGGCAACCTCCAAGTTTCTTTCCTAGCAACTCACTTGTCATCACTAAGCCAATTATGCGATGAAGAGAACATGTACAAGTAAAGAGTTTCTCAGGGAGAACTGAGCCCACAACTCTCTAAATGCCAATGAGGAAAATAAAGATTCCCTTCAGCCTTATATTCAAAATGGCCCGCAGAGCCCTGACTCTGATGTTTCTTTCTCTATTTAGTACCTCCAACGTGCTTTAGAAGGGAGAGACCTGAGTTGTTTCAAGTTGCCACATTCTACAGGTTTCACAAAAGAAGCCCTTCTCCTCCCATGTCTCGGCATCTAGCTGTTCCCAAGGGTGCACTGCTCACCACTCCCCAAACACACAAGCCGTCCTTCTTGTACGTTTCTCATCCTAGAGCAGATCCGCCGGTACTAAGAGACCTGGAATGCTTCCTAGAGCTCCAGAACCACACTGCATAACGCTACATGGATTCTGCTGCATGCCAACCTGTGGCACGATACAAGAGGAACGTTAGCTCGAGGCTAGTGTTCAATGGGGTCGCCCATTCACTACAGAATACGGAAGGATGAGCAGCTACCAAAGAATGGCAACCTCCATGTTTCTTTCCTAGAAACTCACTTGTCATCACAAAGGCAATTGTGCTATGAAGAGAACATGTGCAACTAAAGAGTCTCTCAGGGGGAATTGAGCCCACAACTCTCTAAATCCCAAAGAGGAAAATAAAGTTTCCCTTCAAGCCTTATTTCAAAAGGGTCCTCAGACCTTAACCCTGCTCGTTCTTTCTCTATTTTGTACCCCTTAAAGGTGCTTTAGAAGGGAGATACTTCCGTTGTTTCAACTTGCCACAATCTAGAGGTTTAACCAAATAAGCCCTTCACTGCCCCTGGCTCGGCATCTAGCTGTTCCCAACGCTGCATTGCTTACAAAGGCCCAAACACACAGGCCGTCCTTCTGGTACGTTTCTTATCCTCTCGCCGACCCGCCAGTACTAAGAGACCTGGAATGCTTCCTAGAGCTCAAGAACCACACTGCATAACGCTACATGGATTCTGCTGCATGCCAACAAGTGGCATGATACAAGAGGAACGTTAGCTTGAGGCTAGTGGTCAAACGGGATTGCCAATTCACTGAAGATTACCAAAGGACGAGCACCAGCAAAGAATGGCACACTCCGAGTTTCTTTCCTAGAAACTCACTTGTCGTCACAAAGGCAATTGTGCTATGAAGGGAACTCGTGCAACTACAGTCTTTCTCAGGGAGAAGTGAGGCCCCAACTCTCTCAATCCCAATGAGGAAAATGAAGTTTCCCTTCAAGACTTATTTTCAAAGGGGCCAGCAGAGCATTGACCTTGCTGATTCTTTCTCTACTTTGTACCTCCAAGGTGCTTTAGAAGGGAGATACATGAGTTCTTTCAACTTGCAAAAATGTAGAGGTTTAACCAAAGAAGCCCTTCACAGCCTCTGACTCGGCATCTAGCTCTTCCCAACGCTGCATTGCTCACAAAGGCCCAAACACACAGGCCGTCCTCCTAGTACGTTGCTCATCCTAGTGTTGACCCGCCAGTACTGAGACCTGGAATGCTACCCAGAGCTCAAGAACCACAATGAATAACGCTACATGGATTCTGCTGCCTGCAACCAGCGGCCTGATACAAGAGGAACGTTAGCTTGAGGCTAGTGTTCAAAGGGCTCGCCAATTCACGACAGATTACTGAAGGATGAGCAGCTACCAAAGAATGGCAACCTCCAAGTTTCTTTCCTAGCAACTCACTTGTCATCACTAAGCCAATTATGCGATGAAGAGAACATGTACAAGTAAAGAGTTTCTCAGGGAGAACTGAGCCCACAACTCTCTAAATGCCAATGAGGAAAATAAAGATTCCCTTCAGCCTTATATTCAAAATGGCCCGCAGAGCCCTGACTCTGATGTTTCTTTCTCTATTTAGTACCTCCAACGTGCTTTAGAAGGGAGAGACCTGAGTTGTTTCAAGTTGCCACATTCTACAGGTTTCACAAAAGAAGCCCTTCTCCTCCCATGTCTCGGCATCTAGCTGTTCCCAAGGGTGCACTGCTCACCACTCCCCAAACACACAAGCCGTCCTTCTTGTACGTTTCTCATCCTAGAGCAGATCCGCCGGTACTAAGAGACCTGGAATGCTTCCTAGAGCTCCAGAACCACACTGCATAACGCTACATGGATTCTGCTGCATGCCAACCTGTGGCACGATACAAGAGGAACGTTAGCTTGAGGCTAGTGTTCAATGGGGTCGCCCATTCACTACAGAATACGGAAGGATGAGCAGCTACCAAAGAATGGCAACCTCCATGTTTCTTTCCTAGAAACTCACTTGTCATCACAAAGGCAATTGTGCTATGAAGAGAACATGTGCAACTAAAGAGTCTCTCAGGGGGAATTGAGCCCACAACTCTCTAAATCCCGAAGAGGAAAATAAAGTTTCCCTTCAAGCCTTATTTCAAAAGGGTCCTCAGAGCCTTAACCCTGCTCGTTCTTTCTCTATTTTGTACCTTAAAGGTGCTTTAGAAGGGAGATACTTCCGTTGTTTCAACTTGCTACAATCTAGGCCTTTAACCAAATAAGCCCTTCACTGCCCCTGGCTCGGCATCTAGCTGTTCCCAACGCTGCATTGCTCACAAAGGCCCAAACACACAGGCCGTCCTTCTGGTACGTTACTCATCCTCGCGCCGACCCGCCAGTACTAAGGGACCTGGAGTGCTTCCTAGAGCTCAAGAACCACACTGCATAACGCTACATGGATTCTGCTGCATGCCACCCTGTGGCACGATACAAGAGGAACGTTAGCTTGAGGCTAGTGTTCAAAGGGCTCGCCAATTCACGACAGATTACTGAAGGATGAGCAGCTACCAAAGAAGGGCAACCTCCAAGTTTCTTTCCTAGCAACTCACTTGTCATCACTAAGCCAATTATGCGATGAAGAGAACATGTACAAGTAAAGAGTTTCTCAGGGAGAACTGAGCCCACAACTCTCTAAATGCCAATGAGGAAAATAAAGATTCCCTTCAGCCTTATATTCAAAATGGCCCGCAGAGCCCTGACTCTGATGTTTCTTTCTCTATTTAGTACCTCCAACGTGCTTTAGAAGGGAGAGACCTGAGTTGTTTCAAGTTGCCACATTCTACAGGTTTCACAAAAGAAGCCCTTCTCCTCCCATGTCTCGGCATCTAGCTGTTCCCAAGGGTGCACTGCTCACCACTCCCCAAACACACAAGCCGTCCTTCTTGTACGTTTCTCATCCTAGAGCAGATCCGCCGGTACTAAGAGACCTGGAATGCTTCCTAGAGCTCCAGAACCACACTGCATAACGCTACATGGATTCTGCTGCATGCCAACCTGTGGCACGATACAAGAGGAACGTTAGCTTGAGGCTAGTGTTCAATGGGGTCGCCCATTCACTACAGAATACGGAAGGATGAGCAGCTACCAAAGAATGGCAACCTCCATGTTTCTTTCCTAGAAACTCACTTGTCATCACAAAGGCAATTGTGCTATGAAGAGAACATGTGCAACTAAAGAGTCTCTCAGGGGGAATTGAGCCCACAACTCTCTAAATCCCAAAGAGGAAAATAAAGTTTCCCTTCAAGCCTTATTTCAAAAGGGTCCTCAGACCTTAACCCTGCTCGTTCTTTCTCTATTTTGTACCCCTTAAAGGTGCTTTAGAAGGGAGATACTTCCGTTTTTTCAACTTGCCACAATCTAGAGGTTTAACCAAATAAGCCCTTCACTGCCCCTGGCTCGGCATCTAGCTGTTCCCAACGCTGCATTGCTTACAAAGGCCCAAACACACAGGCCGTCCTTCTGGTACGTTTCTTATCCTCTCGCCGACCCGCCAGTACTAAGAGACCTGGAATGCTTCCTAGAGCTCAAGAACCACACTGCATAACGCTACATGGATTCTGCTGCATGCCAACAAGTGGCATGATACAAGAGGAACGTTAGCTTGAGGCTAGTGGTCAAACGGGATTGCCAATTCACTGAAGATTACCAAAGGACGAGCACCAGCAAAGAATGGCACACTCCGAGTTTCTTTCCTAGAAACTCACTTGTCGTCACAAAGGCAATTGTGCTATGAAGGGAACTCGTGCAACTACAGTCTTTCTCAGGGTGAAGTGAGGCCCCAACTCTCTCAATCCCAATGAGGAAAATGAAGTTTCCCTTCAAGACTTATTTTCAAAGGGGCCAGCAGAACATTGACCTTGCTGATTCTTTCTCTACTTTGTACCTCCAAGGTGCTTTAGAAGGGAGATACATGAGTTCTTTCAACTTGCAAAAATGTAGAGGTTTAACCAAAGAAGCCCTTCACAGCCTCTGACTCGGCATCTAGCTCTTCCCAACGCTGCATTGCTCACAAAGGCCCAAACACACAGGCCGTCCTCCTAGTACGTTGCTCATCCTAGTGTTGACCCGCCAGTACTGAGACCTGGAATGCTACCCAGAGCTCAAGAACCACAATGAATAACGCTACATGGATTCTGCTGCCTGCAACCAGCGGCCTGATACAAGAGGAACGTTAGCTTGAGGCTAGTGTTCAAAGGGCTCGCCAATTCACGACAGATTACTGAAGGATGAGCAGCTACCAAAGAAGGGCAACCTCCAAGTTTCTTTCCTAGCAACTCACTTGTCATCACTAAGCCAATTATGCGATGAAGAGAACATGTACAAGTAAAGAGTTTCTCAGGGAGAACTGAGCCCACAACTCTCTAAATGCCAATGAGGAAAATAAAGATTCCCTTCAGCCTTATATTCAAAATGGCCCGCAGAGCCCTGACTCTGATGTTTCTTTCTCTATTTAGTACCTCCAACGTGCTTTAGAAGGGAGAGACCTGAGTTGTTTCAAGTTGCCACATTCTACAGGTTTCACAAAAGAAGCCCTTCTCCTCCCATGTCTCGGCATCTAGCTGTTCCCAAGGGTGCACTGCTCACCACTCCCCAAACACACAAGCCGTCCTTCTTGTACGTTTCTCATCCTAGAGCAGATCCGCCGGTACTAAGAGACCTGGAATGCTTCCTAGAGCTCCAGAACCACACTGCATAACGCTACATGGATTCTGCTGCATGCCAACCTGTGGCACGATACAAGAGGAACGTTAGCTTGAGGCTAGTGTTCAATGGGGTCGCCCATTCACTACAGAATACGGAAGGATGAGCAGCTACCAAAGAATGGCAACCTCCATGTTTCTTTCCTAGAAACTCACTTGTCATCACAAAGGCAATTGTGCTATGAAGAGAACATGTGCAACTAAAGAGTCTCTCAGGGGGAATTGAGCCCACAACTCTCTAAATCCCGAAGAGGAAAATAAAGTTTCCCTTCAAGCCTTATTTCAAAAGGGTCCTCAGAGCCTTAACCCTGCTCGTTCTTTCTCTATTTTGTACCTTAAAGGTGCTTTAGAAGGGAGATACTTCCGTTGTTTCAACTTGCTACAATCTAGGCCTTTAACCAAATAAGCCCTTCACTGCCCCTGGCTCGGCATCTAGCTGTTCCCAACGCTGCATTGCTCACAAAGGCCCAAACACACAGGCCGTCCTTCTGGTACGTTACTCATCCTCGCGCCGACCCGCCAGTACTAAGGGACCTGGAGTGCTTCCTAGAGCTCAAGAACCACACTGCATAACGCTACATGGATTCTGCTGCATGCCACCCTGTGGCACGATACAAGAGGAACGTTAGCTTGAGGCTAGTGTTCAAAGGGCTCGCCAATTCACGACAGATTACTGAAGGATGAGCAGCTACCAAAGAAGGGCAACCTCCAAGTTTCTTTCCTAGCAACTCACTTGTCATCACTAAGCCAATTATGCGATGAAGAGAACATGTACAAGTAAAGAGTTTCTCAGGGAGAACTGAGCCCACAACTCTCTAAATGCCAATGAGGAAAATAAAGATTCCCTTCAGCCTTATATTCAAAATGGCCCGCAGAGCCCTGACTCTGATGTTTCTTTCTCTATTTAGTACCTCCAACGTGCTTTAGAAGGGAGAGACCTGAGTTGTTTCAAGTTGCCACATTCTACAGGTTTCACAAAAGAAGCCCTTCTCCTCCCATGTCTCGGCATCTAGCTGTTCCCAAGGGTGCACTGCTCACCACTCCCCAAACACACAAGCCGTCCTTCTTGTACGTTTCTCATCCTAGAGCAGATCCGCCGGTACTAAGAGACCTGGAATGCTTCCTAGAGCTCCAGAACCACACTGCATAACGCTACATGGATTCTGCTGCATGCCAACCTGTGGCACGATACAAGAGGAACGTTAGCTTGAGGCTAGTGTTCAATGGGGTCGCCCATTCACTACAGAATACGGAAGGATGAGCAGCTACCAAAGAATGGCAACCTCCATGTTTCTTTCCTAGAAACTCACTTGTCATCACAAAGGCAATTGTGCTATGAAGAGAACATGTGCAACTAAAGAGTCTCTCAGGGGGAATTGAGCCCACAACTCTCTAAATCCCAAAGAGGAAAATAAAGTTTCCCTTCAAGCCTTATTTCAAAAGGGTCCTCAGACCTTAACCCTGCTCGTTCTTTCTCTATTTTGTACCCCTTAAAGGTGCTTTAGAAGGGAGATACTTCCGTTTTTTCAACTTGCCACAATCTAGAGGTTTAACCAAATAAGCCCTTCACTGCCCCTGGCTCGGCATCTAGCTGTTCCCAACGCTGCATTGCTTACAAAGGCCCAAACACACAGGCCGTCCTTCTGGTACGTTTCTTATCCTCTCGCCGACCCGCCAGTACTAAGAGACCTGGAATGCTTCCTAGAGCTCAAGAACCACACTGCATAACGCTACATGGATTCTGCTGCATGCCAACAAGTGGCATGATACAAGAGGAACGTTAGCTTGAGGCTAGTGGTCAAACGGGATTGCCAATTCACTGAAGATTACCAAAGGACGAGCACCAGCAAAGAATGGCACACTCCGAGTTTCTTTCCTAGAAACTCACTTGTCGTCACAAAGGCAATTGTGCTATGAAGGGAACTCGTGCAACTACAGTCTTTCTCAGGGTGAAGTGAGGCCCCAACTCTCTCAATCCCAATGAGGAAAATGAAGTTTCCCTTCAAGACTTATTTTCAAAGGGGCCAGCAGAGCATTGACCTTGCTGATTCTTTCTCTACTTTGTACCTCCAAGGTGCTTTAGAAGGGAGATACATGAGTTCTTTCAACTTGCAAAAATGTAGAGGTTTAACCAAAGAAGCCCTTCACAGCCTCTGACTCGGCATCTAGCTCTTCCCAACGCTGCATTGCTCACAAAGGCCCAAACACACAGGCCGTCCTCCTAGTACGTTGCTCATCCTAGTGTTGACCCGCCAGTACTGAGACCTGGAATGCTACCCAGAGCTCAAGAACCACAATGAATAACGCTACATGGATTCTGCTGCCTGCAACCAGCGGCCTGATACAAGAGGAACGTTAGCTTGAGGCTAGTGTTCAAAGGGCTCGCCAATTCACGACAGATTACTGAAGGATGAGCAGCTACCAAAGAATGGCAACCTCCAAGTTTCTTTCCTAGCAACTCACTTGTCATCACTAAGCCAATTATGCGATGAAGAGAACATGTACAAGTAAAGAGTTTCTCAGGGAGAACTGAGCCCACAACTCTCTAAATGCCAGTGAGGAAAATAAAGATTCCCTTCAGCCTTATATTCAAAATGGCCCGCAGAGCCCTGACTCTGATGTTTCTTTCTCTATTTAGTACCTCCAACGTGCTTTAGAAGGGAGAGACCTGAGTTGTTTCAAGTTGCCACATTCTACAGGTTTCACAAAAGAAGCCCTTCTCCTCCCATGTCTCGGCATCTAGCTGTTCCCAAGGGTGCACTGCTCACCACTCCCCAAACACACAAGCCGTCCTTCTTGTACGTTTCTCATCCTAGAGCAGATCCGCCGGTACTAAGAGACCTGGAATGCTTCCTAGAGCTCCAGAACCACACTGCATAACGCTACATGGATTCTGCTGCATGCCAACCTGTGGCACGATACAAGAGGAACGTTAGCTTGAGGCTAGTGTTCAATGGGGTCGCCCATTCACTACAGAATACGGAAGGATGAGCAGCTACCAAAGAATGGCAACCTCCATGTTTCTTTCCTAGAAACTCACTTGTCATCACAAAGGCAATTGTGCTATGAAGAGAACATGTGCAACTAAAGAGTCTCTCAGGGGGAATTGAGCCCACAACTCTCTAAATCCCGAAGAGGAAAATAAAGTTTCCCTTCAAGCCTTATTTCAAAAGGGTCCTCAGAGCCTTAACCCTGCTCGTTCTTTCTCTATTTTGTACCTTAAAGGTGCTTTAGAAGGGAGATACTTCCGTTGTTTCAACTTGCTACAATCTAGGCCTTTAACCAAATAAGCCCTTCACTGCCCCTGGCTCGGCATCTAGCTGTTCCCAACGCTGCATTGCTCACAAAGGCCCAAACACACAGGCCGTCCTTCTGGTACGTTACTCATCCTCGCGCCGACCCGCCAGTACTAAGGGACCTGGAGTGCTTCCTAGAGCTCAAGAACCACACTGCATAACGCTACATGGATTCTGCTGCATGCCACCCTGTGGCACGATACAAGAGGAACGTTAGCTTGAGGCTAGTGTTCAAAGGGCTCGCCAATTCACGACAGATTACTGAAGGATGAGCAGCTACCAAAGAAGGGCAACCTCCAAGTTTCTTTCCTAGCAACTCACTTGTCATCACTAAGCCAATTATGCGATGAAGAGAACATGTACAAGTAAAGAGTTTCTCAGGGAGAACTGAGCCCACAACTCTCTAAATGCCAATGAGGAAAATAAAGATTCCCTTCAGCCTTATATTCAAAATGGCCCGCAGAGCCCTGACTCTGATGTTTCTTTCTCTATTTAGTACCTCCAACGTGCTTTAGAAGGGAGAGACCTGAGTTGTTTCAAGTTGCCACATTCTACAGGTTTCACAAAAGAAGCCCTTCTCCTCCCATGTCTCGGCATCTAGCTGTTCCCAAGGGTGCACTGCTCACCACTCCCCAAACACACAAGCCGTCCTTCTTGTACGTTTCTCATCCTAGAGCAGATCCGCCGGTACTAAGAGACCTGGAATGCTTCCTAGAGCTCCAGAACCACACTGCATAACGCTACATGGATTCTGCTGCATGCCAACCTGTGGCACGATACAAGAGGAACGTTAGCTTGAGGCTAGTGTTCAATGGGGTCGCCCATTCACTACAGAATACGGAAGGATGAGCAGCTACCAAAGAATGGCAACCTCCATGTTTCTTTCCTAGAAACTCACTTGTCATCACAAAGGCAATTGTGCTATGAAGAGAACATGTGCAACTAAAGAGTCTCTCAGGGGGAATTGAGCCCACAACTCTCTAAATCCCGAAGAGGAAAATAAAGTTTCCCTTCAAGCCTTATTTCAAAAGGGTCCTCAGAGCCTTAACCCTGCTCGTTCTTTCTCTATTTTGTACCTTAAAGGTGCTTTAGAAGGGAGATACTTCCGTTGTTTCAACTTGCTACAATCTAGGCCTTTAACCAAATAAGCCCTTCACTGCCCCTGGCTCGGCATCTAGCTGTTCCCAACGCTGCATTGCTCACAAAGGCCCAAACACACAGGCCGTCCTTCTGGTACGTTACTCATCCTCGCGCCGACCCGCCAGTACTAAGGGACCTGGAGTGCTTCCTAGAGCTCAAGAACCACACTGCATAACGCTACATGGATTCTGCTGCATGCCACCCTGTGGCACGATACAAGAGGAACGTTAGCTTGAGGCTAGTGTTCAAAGGGCTCGCCAATTCACGACAGATTACTGAAGGATGAGCAGCTACCAAAGAAGGGCAACCTCCAAGTTTCTTTCCTAGCAACTCACTTGTCATCACTAAGCCAATTATGCGATGAAGAGAACATGTACAAGTAAAGAGTTTCTCAGGGAGAACTGAGCCCACAACTCTCTAAATGCCAGTGAGGAAAATAAAGATTCCCTTCAGCCTTATATTCAAAATGGCCCGCAGAGCCCTGACTCTGATGTTTCTTTCTCTATTTAGTACCTCCAACGTGCTTTAGAAGGGAGAGACCTGAGTTGTTTCAAGTTGCCACATTCTACAGGTTTCACAAAAGAAGCCCTTCTCCTCCCATGTCTCGGCATCTAGCTGTTCCCAAGGGTGCACTGCTCACCACTCCCCAAACACACAAGCCGTCCTTCTTGTACGTTTCTCATCCTAGAGCAGATCCGCCGGTACTAAGAGACCTGGAATGCTTCCTAGAGCTCCAGAACCACACTGCATAACGCTACATGGATTCTGCTGCATGCCAACCTGTGGCACGATACAAGAGGAACGTTAGCTTGAGGCTAGTGTTCAATGGGGTCGCCCATTCACTACAGAATACGGAAGGATGAGCAGCTACCAAAGAATGGCAACCTCCATGTTTCTTTCCTAGAAACTCACTTGTCATCACAAAGGCAATTGTGCTATGAAGAGAACATGTGCAACTAAAGAGTCTCTCAGGGGGAATTGAGCCCACAACTCTCTAAATCCCGAAGAGGAAAATAAAGTTTCCCTTCAAGCCTTATTTCAAAAGGGTCCTCAGAGCCTTAACCCTGCTCGTTCTTTCTCTATTTTGTACCTTAAAGGTGCTTTAGAAGGGAGATACTTCCGTTGTTTCAACTTGCTACAATCTAGGCCTTTAACCAAATAAGCCCTTCACTGCCCCTGGCTCGGCATCTAGCTGTTCCCAACGCTGCATTGCTCACAAAGGCCCAAACACACAGGCCGTCCTTCTGGTACGTTACTCATCCTCGCGCCGACCCGCCAGTACTAAGGGACCTGGAGTGCTTCCTAGAGCTCAAGAACCACACTGCATAACGCTACATGGATTCTGCTGCATGCCACCCTGTGGCACGATACAAGAGGAACGTTAGCTTGAGGCTAGTGTTCAAAGGGCTCGCCAATTCACGACAGATTACTGAAGGATGAGCAGCTACCAAAGAAGGGCAACCTCCAAGTTTCTTTCCTAGCAACTCACTTGTCATCACTAAGCCAATTATGCGATGAAGAGAACATGTACAAGTAAAGAGTTTCTCAGGGAGAACTGAGCCCACAACTCTCTAAATGCCAATGAGGAAAATAAAGATTCCCTTCAGCCTTATATTCAAAATGGCCCGCAGAGCCCTGACTCTGATGTTTCTTTCTCTATTTAGTACCTCCAACGTGCTTTAGAAGGGAGAGACCTGAGTTGTTTCAAGTTGCCACATTCTACAGGTTTCACAAAAGAAGCCCTTCTCCTCCCATGTCTCGGCATCTAGCTGTTCCCAAGGGTGCACTGCTCACCACTCCCCAAACACACAAGCCGTCCTTCTTGTACGTTTCTCATCCTAGAGCAGATCCGCCGGTACTAAGAGACCTGGAATGCTTCCTAGAGCTCCAGAACCACACTGCATAACGCTACATGGATTCTGCTGCATGCCAACCTGTGGCACGATACAAGAGGAACGTTAGCTTGAGGCTAGTGTTCAATGGGGTCGCCCATTCACTACAGAATACGGAAGGATGAGCAGCTACCAAAGAATGGCAACCTCCATGTTTCTTTCCTAGAAACTCACTTGTCATCACAAAGGCAATTGTGCTATGAAGAGAACATGTGCAACTAAAGAGTCTCTCAGGGGGAATTGAGCCCACAACTCTCTAAATCCCGAAGAGGAAAATAAAGTTTCCCTTCAAGCCTTATTTCAAAAGGGTCCTCAGAGCCTTAACCCTGCTCGTTCTTTCTCTATTTTGTACCTTAAAGGTGCTTTAGAAGGGAGATACTTCCGTTGTTTCAACTTGCTACAATCTAGGCCTTTAACCAAATAAGCCCTTCACTGCCCCTGGCTCGGCATCTAGCTGTTCCCAACGCTGCATTGCTCACAAAGGCCCAAACACACAGGCCGTCCTTCTGGTACGTTACTCATCCTCGCGCCGACCCGCCAGTACTAAGGGACCTGGAGTGCTTCCTAGAGCTCAAGAACCACACTGCATAACGCTACATGGATTCTGCTGCATGCCACCCTGTGGCACGATACAAGAGGAACGTTAGCTTGAGGCTAGTGTTCAAAGGGCTCGCCAATTCACGACAGATTACTGAAGGATGAGCAGCTACCAAAGAAGGGCAACCTCCAAGTTTCTTTCCTAGCAACTCACTTGTCATCACTAAGCCAATTATGCGATGAAGAGAACATGTACAAGTAAAGAGTTTCTCAGGGAGAACTGAGCCCACAACTCTCTAAATGCCAGTGAGGAAAATAAAGATTCCCTTCAGCCTTATATTCAAAATGGCCCGCAGAGCCCTGACTCTGATGTTTCTTTCTCTATTTAGTACCTCCAACGTGCTTTAGAAGGGAGAGACCTGAGTTGTTTCAAGTTGCCACATTCTACAGGTTTCACAAAAGAAGCCCTTCTCCTCCCATGTCTCGGCATCTAGCTGTTCCCAAGGGTGCACTGCTCACCACTCCCCAAACACACAAGCCGTCCTTCTTGTACGTTTCTCATCCTAGAGCAGATCCGCCGGTACTAAGAGACCTGGAATGCTTCCTAGAGCTCCAGAACCACACTGCATAACGCTACATGGATTCTGCTGCATGCCAACCTGTGGCACGATACAAGAGGAACGTTAGCTTGAGGCTAGTGTTCAATGGGGTCGCCCATTCACTACAGAATACGGAAGGATGAGCAGCTACCAAAGAATGGCAACCTCCATGTTTCTTTCCTAGAAACTCACTTGTCATCACAAAGGCAATTGTGCTATGAAGAGAACATGTGCAACTAAAGAGTCTCTCAGGGGGAATTGAGCCCACAACTCTCTAAATCCCGAAGAGGAAAATAAAGTTTCCCTTCAAGCCTTATTTCAAAAGGGTCCTCAGAGCCTTAACCCTGCTCGTTCTTTCTCTATTTTGTACCTTAAAGGTGCTTTAGAAGGGAGATACTTCCGTTGTTTCAACTTGCTACAATCTAGGCCTTTAACCAAATAAGCCCTTCACTGCCCCTGGCTCGGCATCTAGCTGTTCCCAACGCTGCATTGCTCACAAAGGCCCAAACACACAGGCCGTCCTTCTGGTACGTTACTCATCCTCGCGCCGACCCGCCAGTACTAAGGGACCTGGAGTGCTTCCTAGAGCTCAAGAACCACACTGCATAACGCTACATGGATTCTGCTGCATGCCACCCTGTGGCACGATACAAGAGGAACGTTAGCTTGAGGCTAGTGTTCAAAGGGCTCGCCAATTCACGACAGATTACTGAAGGATGAGCAGCTACCAAAGAAGGGCAACCTCCAAGTTTCTTTCCTAGCAACTCACTTGTCATCACTAAGCCAATTATGCGATGAAGAGAACATGTACAAGTAAAGAGTTTCTCAGGGAGAACTGAGCCCACAACTCTCTAAATGCCAATGAGGAAAATAAAGATTCCCTTCAGCCTTATATTCAAAATGGCCCGCAGAGCCCTGACTCTGATGTTTCTTTCTCTATTTAGTACCTCCAACGTGCTTTAGAAGGGAGAGACCTGAGTTGTTTCAAGTTGCCACATTCTACAGGTTTCACAAAAGAAGCCCTTCTCCTCCCATGTCTCGGCATCTAGCTGTTCCCAAGGGTGCACTGCTCACCACTCCCCAAACACACAAGCCGTCCTTCTTGTACGTTTCTCATCCTAGAGCAGATCCGCCGGTACTAAGAGACCTGGAATGCTTCCTAGAGCTCCAGAACCACACTGCATAACGCTACATGGATTCTGCTGCATGCCAACCTGTGGCACGATACAAGAGGAACGTTAGCTTGAGGCTAGTGTTCAGTGGGGTCGCCCATTCACTACAGAATACGGAAGGATGAGCAGCTACCAAAGAATGGCAACCTCCATGTTTCTTTCCTAGAAACTCACTTGTCATCACAAAGGCAATTGTGCTATGAAGAGAACATGTGCAACTAAAGAGTCTCTCAGGGGGAATTGAGCCCACAACTCTCTAAATCCCGAAGAGGAAAATAAAGTTTCCCTTCAAGCCTTATTTCAAAAGGGTCCTCAGAGCCTTAACCCTGCTCGTTCTTTCTCTATTTTGTACCTTAAAGGTGCTTTAGAAGGGAGATACTTCCGTTGTTTCAACTTGCTACAATCTAGGCCTTTAACCAAATAAGCCCTTCACTGCCCCTGGCTCGGCATCTAGCTGTTCCCAACGCTGCATTGCTCACAAAGGCCCAAACACACAGGCCGTCCTTCTGGTACGTTACTCATCCTCGCGCCGACCCGCCAGTACTAAGGGACCTGGAGTGCTTCCTAGAGCTCAAGAACCACACTGCATAACGCTACATGGATTCTGCTGCATGCCACCCTGTGGCACGATACAAGAGGAACGTTAGCTTGAGGCTAGTGTTCAAAGGGCTCGCCAATTCACGACAGATTACTGAAGGATGAGCAGCTACCAAAGAAGGGCAACCTCCAAGTTTCTTTCCTAGCAACTCACTTGTCATCACTAAGCCAATTATGCGATGAAGAGAACATGTACAAGTAAAGAGTTTCTCAGGGAGAACTGAGCCCACAACTCTCTAAATGCCAATGAGGAAAATAAAGATTCCCTTCAGCCTTATATTCAAAATGGCCCGCAGAGCCCTGACTCTGATGTTTCTTTCTCTATTTAGTACCTCCAACGGGCTTTAGAAGGGAGAGACCTGAGTTGTTTCAAGTTGCCACATTCTACAGGTTTCACAAAAGAAGCCCTTCTCCTCCCATGTCTCGGCATCTAGCTGTTCCCAAGGGTGCACTGCTCACCACTCCCCAAACACACAAGCCGTCCTTCTTGTACGTTTCTCATCCTAGAGCAGATCCGCCGGTACTAAGAGACCTGGAATGCTTCCTAGAGCTCCAGAACCACACTGCATAACGCTACATGGATTCTGCTGCATGCCAACCTGTGGCACGATACAAGAGGAACGTTAGCTTGAGGCTAGTGTTCAGTGGGGTCGCCCATTCACTACAGAATACGGAAGGATGAGCAGCTACCAAAGAATGGCAACCTCCATGTTTCTTTCCTAGAAACTCACTTGTCATCACAAAGGCAATTGTGCTATGAAGAGAACATGTGCAACTAAAGAGTCTCTCAGGGGGAATTGAGCCCACAACTCTCTAAATCCCAAAGAGGAAAATAAAGTTTCCCTTCAAGCCTTATTTCAAAAGGGTCCTCAGACCTTAACCCTGCTCGTTCTTTCTCTATTTTGTACCCCTTAAAGGTGCTTTAGAAGGGAGATACTTCCGTTGTTTCAACTTGCCACAATCTAGAGGTTTAACCAAATAAGCCCTTCACTGCCCCTGGCTCGGCATCTAGCTGTTCCCAACGCTGCATTGCTTACAAAGGCCCAAACACACAGGCCGTCCTTCTGGTACGTTTCTTATCCTCTCGCCGACCCGCCAGTACTAAGAGACCTGGAATGCTTCCTAGAGCTCAAGAACCACACTGCATAACGCTACATGGATTCTGCTGCATGCCAACAAGTGGCATGATACAAGAGGAACGTTAGCTTGAGGCTAGTGGTCAAACGGGATTGCCAATTCACTGAAGATTACCAAAGGACGAGCACCAGCAAAGAATGGCACACTCCGAGTTTCTTTCCTAGAAACTCACTTGTCGTCACAAAGGCAATTGTGCTATGAAGGGAACTCGTGCAACTACAGTCTTTCTCAGGGAGAAGTGAGGCCCCAACTCTCTCAATCCCAATGAGGAAAATGAAGTTTCCCTTCAAGACTTATTTTCAAAGGGGCCAGCAGAGCATTGACCTTGCTGATTCTTTCTCTACTTTGTACCTCCAAGGTGCTTTAGAAGGGAGATACATGAGTTCTTTCAACTTGCAAAAATGTAGAGGTTTAACCAAAGAAGCCCTTCACAGCCTCTGACTCGGCATCTAGCTCTTCCCAACGCTGCATTGCTCACAAAGGCCCAAACACACAGGCCGTCCTCCTAGTACGTTGCTCATCCTAGTGTTGACCCGCCAGTACTGAGACCTGGAATGCTACCCAGAGCTCAAGAACCACAATGAATAACGCTACATGGATTCTGCTGCCTGCAACCAGCGGCCTGATACAAGAGGAACGTTAGCTTGAGGCTAGTGTTCAAAGGGCTCGCCAATTCACGACAGATTACTGAAGGATGAGCAGCTACCAAAGAATGGCAACCTCCAAGTTTCTTTCCTAGCAACTCACTTGTCATCACTAAGCCAATTATGCGATGAAGAGAACATGTACAAGTAAAGAGTTTCTCAGGGAGAACTGAGCCCACAACTCTCTAAATGCCAGTGAGGAAAATAAAGATTCCCTTCAGCCTTATATTCAAAATGGCCCGCAGAGCCCTGACTCTGATGTTTCTTTCTCTATTTAGTACCTCCAACGTGCTTTAGAAGGGAGAGACCTGAGTTGTTTCAAGTTGCCACATTCTACAGGTTTCACAAAAGAAGCCCTTCTCCTCCCATGTCTCGGCATCTAGCTGTTCCCAAGGGTGCACTGCTCACCACTCCCCAAACACACAAGCCGTCCTTCTTGTACGTTTCTCATCCTAGAGCAGATCCGCCGGTACTAAGAGACCTGGAATGCTTCCTAGAGCTCCAGAACCACACTGCATAACGCTACATGGATTCTGCTGCATGCCAACCTGTGGCACGATACAAGAGGAACGTTAGCTTGAGGCTAGTGTTCAATGGGGTCGCCCATTCACTACAGAATACGGAAGGATGAGCAGCTACCAAAGAATGGCAACCTCCATGTTTCTTTCCTAGAAACTCACTTGTCATCACAAAGGCAATTGTGCTATGAAGAGAACATGTGCAACTAAAGAGTCTCTCAGGGGGAATTGAGCCCACAACTCTCTAAATCCCGAAGAGGAAAATAAAGTTTCCCTTCAAGCCTTATTTCAAAAGGGTCCTCAGAGCCTTAACCCTGCTCGTTCTTTCTCTATTTTGTACCTTAAAGGTGCTTTAGAAGGGAGATACTTCCGTTGTTTCAACTTGCTACAATCTAGGCCTTTAACCAAATAAGCCCTTCACTGCCCCTGGCTCGGCATCTAGCTGTTCCCAACGCTGCATTGCTCACAAAGGCCCAAACACACAGGCCGTCCTTCTGGTACGTTACTCATCCTCGCGCCGACCCGCCAGTACTAAGGGACCTGGAGTGCTTCCTAGAGCTCAAGAACCACACTGCATAACGCTACATGGATTCTGCTGCATGCCACCCTGTGGCACGATACAAGAGGAACGTTAGCTTGAGGCTAGTGTTCAAAGGGCTCGCCAATTCACGACAGATTACTGAAGGATGAGCAGCTACCAAAGAAGGGCAACCTCCAAGTTTCTTTCCTAGCAACTCACTTGTCATCACTAAGCCAATTATGCGATGAAGAGAACATGTACAAGTAAAGAGTTTCTCAGGGAGAACTGAGCCCACAACTCTCTAAATGCCAATGAGGAAAATAAAGATTCCCTTCAGCCTTATATTCAAAATGGCCCGCAGAGCCCTGACTCTGATGTTTCTTTCTCTATTTAGTACCTCCAACGTGCTTTAGAAGGGAGAGACCTGAGTTGTTTCAAGTTGCCACATTCTACAGGTTTCACAAAAGAAGCCCTTCTCCTCCCATGTCTCGGCATCTAGCTGTTCCCAAGGGTGCACTGCTCACCACTCCCCAAACACACAAGCCGTCCTTCTTGTACGTTTCTCATCCTAGAGCAGATCCGCCGGTACTAAGAGACCTGGAATGCTTCCTAGAGCTCCAGAACCACACTGCATAACGCTACATGGATTCTGCTGCATGCCAACCTGTGGCACGATACAAGAGGAACGTTAGCTTGAGGCTAGTGTTCAATGGGGTCGCCCATTCACTACAGAATACGGAAGGATGAGCAGCTACCAAAGAATGGCAACCTCCATGTTTCTTTCCTAGAAACTCACTTGTCATCACAAAGGCAATTGTGCTATGAAGAGAACATGTGCAACTAAAGAGTCTCTCAGGGGGAATTGAGCCCACAACTCTCTAAATCCCAAAGAGGAAAATAAAGTTTCCCTTCAAGCCTTATTTCAAAAGGGTCCTCAGACCTTAACCCTGCTCGTTCTTTCTCTATTTTGTACCCCTTAAAGGTGCTTTAGAAGGGAGATACTTCCGTTGTTTCAACTTGCCACAATCTAGAGGTTTAACCAAATAAGCCCTTCACTGCCCCTGGCTCGGCATCTAGCTGTTCCCAACGCTGCATTGCTTACAAAGGCCCAAACACACAGGCCGTCCTTCTGGTACGTTTCTTATCCTCTCGCCGACCCGCCAGTACTAAGAGACCTGGAATGCTTCCTAGAGCTCAAGAACCACACTGCATAACGCTACATGGATTCTGCTGCATGCCAACAAGTGGCATGATACAAGAGGAACGTTAGCTTGAGGCTAGTGGTCAAACGGGATTGCCAATTCACTGAAGATTACCAAAGGACGAGCACCAGCAAAGAATGGCACACTCCGAGTTTCTTTCCTAGAAACTCACTTGTCGTCACAAAGGCAATTGTGCTATGAAGGGAACTCGTGCAACTACAGTCTTTCTCAGGGAGAAGTGAGGCCCCAACTCTCTCAATCCCAATGAGGAAAATGAAGTTTCCCTTCAAGACTTATTTTCAAAGGGGCCAGCAGAGCATTGACCTTGCTGATTCTTTCTCTACTTTGTACCTCCAAGGTGCTTTAGAAGGGAGATACATGAGTTCTTTCAACTTGCAAAAATGTAGAGGTTTAACCAAAGAAGCCCTTCACAGCCTCTGACTCGGCATCTAGCTCTTCCCAACGCTGCATTGCTCACAAAGGCCCAAACACACAGGCCGTCCTCCTAGTACGTTGCTCATCCTAGTGTTGACCCGCCAGTACTGAGACCTGGAATGCTACCCAGAGCTCAAGAACCACAATGAATAACGCTACATGGATTCTGCTGCCTGCAACCAGCGGCCTGATACAAGAGGAACGTTAGCTTGAGGCTAGTGTTCAAAGGGCTCGCCAATTCACGACAGATTACTGAAGGATGAGCAGCTACCAAAGAAGGGCAACCTCCAAGTTTCTTTCCTAGCAACTCACTTGTCATCACTAAGCCAATTATGCGATGAAGAGAACATGTACAAGTAAAGAGTTTCTCAGGGAGAACTGAGCCCACAACTCTCTAAATGCCAATGAGGAAAATAAAGATTCCCTTCAGCCTTATATTCAAAATGGCCCGCAGAGCCCTGACTCTGATGTTTCTTTCTCTATTTAGTACCTCCAACGTGCTTTAGAAGGGAGAGACCTGAGTTGTTTCAAGTTGCCACATTCTACAGGTTTCACAAAAGAAGCCCTTCTCCTCCCATGTCTCGGCATCTAGCTGTTCCCAAGGGTGCACTGCTCACCACTCCCCAAACACACAAGCCGTCCTTCTTGTACGTTTCTCATCCTAGAGCAGATCCGCCGGTACTAAGAGACCTGGAATGCTTCCTAGAGCTCCAGAACCACACTGCATAACGCTACATGGATTCTGCTGCATGCCAACCTGTGGCACGATACAAGAGGAACGTTAGCTTGAGGCTAGTGTTCAATGGGGTCGCCCATTCACTACAGAATACGGAAGGATGAGCAGCTACCAAAGAATGGCAACCTCCATGTTTCTTTCCTAGAAACTCACTTGTCATCACAAAGGCAATTGTGCTATGAAGAGAACATGTGCAACTAAAGAGTCTCTCAGGGGGAATTGAGCCCACAACTCTCTAAATCCCGAAGAGGAAAATAAAGTTTCCCTTCAAGCCTTATTTCAAAAGGGTCCTCAGAGCCTTAACCCTGCTCGTTCTTTCTCTATTTTGTACCTTAAAGGTGCTTTAGAAGGGAGATACTTCCGTTGTTTCAACTTGCTACAATCTAGGCCTTTAACCAAATAAGCCCTTCACTGCCCCTGGCTCGGCATCTAGCTGTTCCCAACGCTGCATTGCTCACAAAGGCCCAAACACACAGGCCGTCCTTCTGGTACGTTACTCATCCTCGCGCCGACCCGCCAGTACTAAGGGACCTGGAGTGCTTCCTAGAGCTCAAGAACCACACTGCATAACGCTACATGGATTCTGCTGCATGCCACCCTGTGGCACGATACAAGAGGAACGTTAGCTTGAGGCTAGTGTTCAAAGGGCTCGCCAATTCACGACAGATTACTGAAGGATGAGCAGCTACCAAAGAAGGGCAACCTCCAAGTTTCTTTCCTAGCAACTCACTTGTCATCACTAAGCCAATTATGCGATGAAGAGAACATGTACAAGTAAAGAGTTTCTCAGGGAGAACTGAGCCCACAACTCTCTAAATGCCAATGAGGAAAATAAAGATTCCCTTCAGCCTTATATTCAAAATGGCCCGCAGAGCCCTGACTCTGATGTTTCTTTCTCTATTTAGTACCTCCAACGTGCTTTAGAAGGGAGAGACCTGAGTTGTTTCAAGTTGCCACATTCTACAGGTTTCACAAAAGAAGCCCTTCTCCTCCCATGTCTCGGCATCTAGCTGTTCCCAAGGGTGCACTGCTCACCACTCCCCAAACACACAGGCCGTCCTTCTTGTACGTTTCTCATCCTAGAGCAGATCCGCCGGTACTAAGAGACCTGGAATGCTTCCTAGAGCTCCAGAACCACACTGAATAAGGCTACAAAGATTCTGCAGCATGCCAACAAGTGGCATGACACAAGAGGAACTTTAGCTCGAGGCTAGTGTTCAATGGGGTCGCCCATTCACTACAGAATACGGAAGGATGAGCAGCTACCAAAGAATGGCAACCTCCATGTTTCTTTCCTAGAAACTCACTTGTCATCACAAAGGCAATTGTGCTATGAAGAGAACATGTGCAACTAAAGAGTCTCTCAGGGGGAATTGAGCCCACAACTCTCTAAATCCCAAAGAGGAAAATAAAGTTTCCCTTCAAGCCTTATTTCAAAAGGGTCCTCAGACCTTAACCCTGCTCGTTCTTTCTCTATTTTGTACCCCTTAAAGGTGCTTTAGAAGGGAGATACTTCCGTTGTTTCAACTTGCCACAATCTAGAGGTTTAACCAAATAAGCCCTTCACTGCCCCTGGCTCGGCATCTAGCTGTTCCCAACGCTGCATTGCTTACAAAGGCCCAAACACACAGGCCGTCCTTCTGGTACGTTTCTTATCCTCTCGCCGACCCGCCAGTACTAAGAGACCTGGAATGCTTCCTAGAGCTCAAGAACCACACTGCATAACGCTACATGGATTCTGCTGCATGCCAACAAGTGGCATGATACAAGAGGAACGTTAGCTTGAGGCTAGTGGTCAAACGGGATTGCCAATTCACTGAAGATTACCAAAGGACGAGCACCAGCAAAGAATGGCACACTCCGAGTTTCTTTCCTAGAAACTCACTTGTCGTCACAAAGGCAATTGTGCTATGAAGGGAACTCGTGCAACTACAGTCTTTCTCAGGGAGAAGTGAGGCCCCAACTCTCTCAATCCCAATGAGGAAAATGAAGTTTCCCTTCAAGACTTATTTTCAAAGGGGCCAGCAGAGCATTGACCTTGCTGATTCTTTCTCTACTTTGTACCTCCAAGGTGCTTTAGAAGGGAGATACATGAGTTCTTTCAACTTGCAAAAATGTAGAGGTTTAACCAAAGAAGCCCTTCACAGCCTCTGACTCGGCATCTAGCTCTTCCCAACGCTGCATTGCTCACAAAGGCCCAAACACACAGGCCGTCCTCCTAGTACGTTGCTCATCCTAGTGTTGACCCGCCAGTACTGAGACCTGGAATGCTACCCAGAGCTCAAGAACCACAATGAATAACGCTACATGGATTCTGCTGCCTGCAACCAGCGGCCTGATACAAGAGGAACGTTAGCTTGAGGCTAGTGTTCAAAGGGCTCGTCAATTCACGACAGATTACTGAAGGATGAGCAGCTACCAAAGAATGGCAACCTCCAAGTTTCTTTCCTAGCAACTCACTTGTCATCACTAAGCCAATTATGCGATGAAGAGAACATGTACAAGTAAAGAGTTTCTCAGGGAGAACTGAGCCCACAACTCTCTAAATGCCAATGAGGAAAATAAAGATTCCCTTCAGCCTTATATTCAAAATGGCCCGCAGAGCCCTGACTCTGATGTTTCTTTCTCTATTTAGTACCTCCAACGTGCTTTAGAAGGGAGAGACCTGAGTTGTTTCAAGTTGCCACATTCTACAGGTTTCACAAAAGAAGCCCTTCTCCTCCCATGTCTCGGCATCTAGCTGTTCCCAAGGGTGCACTGCTCACCACTCCCCAAACACACAAGCCATCCTTCTTGTACGTTTCTCATCCTAGAGCAGATCCGCCGGTACTAAGAGACCTGGAATGCTTCCTAGAGCTCCAGAACCACACTGCATAACGCTACATGGATTCTGCTGCATGCCAACCTGTGGCACGATACAAGAGGAACGTTAGCTTGAGGCTAGTGTTCAATGGGGTCGCCCATTCACTACAGAATACGGAAGGATGAGCAGCTACCAAAGAATGGCAACCTCCATGTTTCTTTCCTAGAAACTCACTTGTCATCACAAAGGCAATTGTGCTATGAAGAGAACATGTGCAACTAAAGAGTCTCTCAGGGGGAATTGAGCCCACAACTCTCTAAATCCCAAAGAGGAAAATAAAGTTTCCCTTCAAGCCTTATTTCAAAAGGGTCCTCAGACCTTAACCCTGCTCGTTCTTTCTCTATTTTGTACCCCTTAAAGGTGCTTTAGAAGGGAGATACTTCCGTTGTTTCAACTTGCCACAATCTAGAGGTTTAACCAAATAAGCCCTTCACTGCCCCTGGCTCGGCATCTAGCTGTTCCCAACGCTGCATTGCTTACAAAGGCCCAAACACACAGGCCGTCCTTCTGGTACGTTTCTTATCCTCTCGCCGACCCGCCAGTACTAAGAGACCTGGAATGCTTCCTAGAGCTCAAGAACCACACTGCATAACGCTACATGGATTCTGCTGCATGCCAACAAGTGGCATGATACAAGAGGAACGTTAGCTTGAGGCTAGTGGTCAAACGGGATTGCCAATTCACTGAAGATTACCAAAGGACGAGCACCAGCAAAGAATGGCACACTCCGAGTTTCTTTCCTAGAAACTCACTTGTCGTCACAAAGGCAATTGTGCTATGAAGGGAACTCGTGCAACTACAGTCTTTCTCAGGGAGAAGTGAGGCCCCAACTCTCTCAATCCCAATGAGGAAAATGAAGTTTCCCTTCAAGACTTATTTTCAAAGGGGCCAGCAGAGCATTGACCTTGCTGATTCTTTCTCTACTTTGTACCTCCAAGGTGCTTTAGAAGGGAGATACATGAGTTCTTTCAACTTGCAAAAATGTAGAGGTTTAACCAAAGAAGCCCTTCACAGCCTCTGACTCGGCATCTAGCTCTTCCCAACGCTGCATTGCTCACAAAGGCCCAAACACACAGGCCGTCCTCCTAGTACGTTGCTCATCCTAGTGTTGACCCGCCAGTACTGAGACCTGGAATGCTACCCAGAGCTCAAGAACCACAATGAATAACGCTACATGGATTCTGCTGCCTGCAACCAGCGGCCTGATACAAGAGGAACGTTAGCTTGAGGCTAGTGTTCAAAGGGCTCGCCAATTCACGACAGATTACTGAAGGATGAGCAGCTACCAAAGAAGGGCAACCTCCAAGTTTCTTTCCTAGCAACTCACTTGTCATCACTAAGCCAATTATGCGATGAAGAGAACATGTACAAGTAAAGAGTTTCTCAGGGAGAACTGAGCCCACAACTCTCTAAATGCCAATGAGGAAAATAAAGATTCCCTTCAGCCTTATATTCAAAATGGCCCGCAGAGCCCTGACTCTGATGTTTCTTTCTCTATTTAGTACCTCCAACGTGCTTTAGAAGGGAGAGACCTGAGTTGTTTCAAGTTGCCACATTCTACAGGTTTCACAAAAGAAGCCCTTCTCCTCCCATGTCTCGGCATCTAGCTGTTCCCAAGGGTGCACTGCTCACCACTCCCCAAACACACAAGCCGTCCTTCTTGTACGTTTCTCATCCTAGAGCAGATCCGCCGGTACTAAGAGACCTGGAATGCTTCCTAGAGCTCCAGAACCACACTGCATAACGCTACATGGATTCTGCTGCATGCCAACCTGTGGCACGATACAAGAGGAACGTTAGCTTGAGGCTAGTGTTCAATGGGGTCGCCCATTCACTACAGAATACGGAAGGATGAGCAGCTACCAAAGAATGGCAACCTCCATGTTTCTTTCCTAGAAACTCACTTGTCATCACAAAGGCAATTGTGCTATGAAGAGAACATGTGCAACTAAAGAGTCTCTCAGGGGGAATTGAGCCCACAACTCTCTAAATCCCGAAGAGGAAAATAAAGTTTCCCTTCAAGCCTTATTTCAAAAGGGTCCTCAGAGCCTTAACCCTGCTCGTTCTTTCTCTATTTTGTACCTTAAAGGTGCTTTAGAAGGGAGATACTTCCGTTGTTTCAACTTGCTACAATCTAGGCCTTTAACCAAATAAGCCCTTCACTGCCCCTGGCTCGGCATCTAGCTGTTCCCAACGCTGCATTGCTCACAAAGGCCCAAACACACAGGCCGTCCTTCTGGTACGTTACTCATCCTCGCGCCGACCCGCCAGTACTAAGGGACCTGGAGTGCTTCCTAGAGCTCAAGAACCACACTGCATAACGCTACATGGATTCTGCTGCATGCCACCCTGTGGCACGATACAAGAGGAACGTTAGCTTGAGGCTAGTGTTCAAAGGGCTCGCCAATTCACGACAGATTACTGAAGGATGAGCAGCTACCAAAGAAGGGCAACCTCCAAGTTTCTTTCCTAGCAACTCACTTGTCATCACTAAGCCAATTATGCGATGAAGAGAACATGTACAAGTAAAGAGTTTCTCAGGGAGAACTGAGCCCACAACTCTCTAAATGCCAATGAGGAAAATAAAGATTCCCTTCAGCCTTATATTCAAAATGGCCCGCAGAGCCCTGACTCTGATGTTTCTTTCTCTATTTAGTACCTCCAACGTGCTTTAGAAGGGAGAGACCTGAGTTGTTTCAAGTTGCCACATTCTACAGGTTTCACAAAAGAAGCCCTTCTCCTCCCATGTCTCGGCATCTAGCTGTTCCCAAGGGTGCACTGCTCACCACTCCCCAAACACACAAGCCGTCCTTCTTGTACGTTTCTCATCCTAGAGCAGATCCGCCGGTACTAAGAGACCTGGAATGCTTCCTAGAGCTCCAGAACCACACTGCATAACGCTACATGGATTCTGCTGCATGCCAACCTGTGGCACGATACAAGAGGAACGTTAGCTTGAGGCTAGTGTTCAGTGGGGTCGCCCATTCACTACAGAATACGGAAGGATGAGCAGCTACCAAAGAATGGCAACCTCCATGTTTCTTTCCTAGAAACTCACTTGTCATCACAAAGGCAATTGTGCTATGAAGAGAACATGTGCAACTAAAGAGTCTCTCAGGGGGAATTGAGCCCACAACTCTCTAAATCCCAAAGAGGAAAATAAAGTTTCCCTTCAAGCCTTATTTCAAAAGGGTCCTCAGACCTTAACCCTGCTCGTTCTTTCTCTATTTTGTACCCCTTAAAGGTGCTTTAGAAGGGAGATACTTCCGTTGTTTCAACTTGCCACAATCTAGAGGTTTAACCAAATAAGCCCTTCACTGCCCCTGGCTCGGCATCTAGCTGTTCCCAACGCTGCATTGCTTACAAAGGCCCAAACACACAGGCCGTCCTTCTGGTACGTTTCTTATCCTCTCGCCGACCCGCCAGTACTAAGAGACCTGGAATGCTTCCTAGAGCTCAAGAACCACACTGCATAACGCTACATGGATTCTGCTGCATGCCAACAAGTGGCATGATACAAGAGGAACGTTAGCTTGAGGCTAGTGGTCAAACGGGATTGCCAATTCACTGAAGATTACCAAAGGACGAGCACCAGCAAAGAATGGCACACTCCGAGTTTCTTTCCTAGAAACTCACTTGTCGTCACAAAGGCAATTGTGCTATGAAGGGAACTCGTGCAACTACAGTCTTTCTCAGGGAGAAGTGAGGCCCCAACTCTCTCAATCCCAATGAGGAAAATGAAGTTTCCCTTCAAGACTTATTTTCAAAGGGGCCAGCAGAGCATTGACCTTGCTGATTCTTTCTCTACTTTGTACCTCCAAGGTGCTTTAGAAGGGAGATACATGAGTTCTTTCAACTTGCAAAAATGTAGAGGTTTAACCAAAGAAGCCCTTCACAGCCTCTGACTCGGCATCTAGCTCTTCCCAACGCTGCATTGCTCACAAAGGCCCAAACACACAGGCCGTCCTCCTAGTACGTTGCTCATCCTAGTGTTGACCCGCCAGTACTGAGACCTGGAATGCTACCCAGAGCTCAAGAACCACAATGAATAACGCTACATGGATTCTGCTGCCTGCAACCAGCGGCCTGATACAAGAGGAACGTTAGCTTGAGGCTAGTGTTCAAAGGGCTCGCCAATTCACGACAGATTACTGAAGGATGAGCAGCTACCAAAGAATGGCAACCTCCAAGTTTCTTTCCTAGCAACTCACTTGTCATCACTAAGCCAATTATGCGATGAAGAGAACATGTAAAAGTAAAGAGTTTCTCAGGGAGAACTGAGCCCACAACTCTCTAAATGCCAATGAGGAAAATAAAGATTCCCTTCAGCCTTATATTCAAAATGGCCCGCAGAGCCCTGACTCTGATGTTTCTTTCTCTATTTAGTACCTCCAACGTGCTTTAGAAGGGAGAGACCTGAGTTGTTTCAAGTTGCCACATTCTACAGGTTTCACAAAAGAAGCCCTTCTCCTCCCATGTCTCGGCATCTAGCTGTTCCCAAGGGTGCACTGCTCACCACTCCCCAAACACACAAGCCGTCCTTCTTGTACGTTTCTCATCCTAGAGCAGATCCGCCGGTACTAAGAGACCTGGAATGCTTCCTAGAGCTCCAGAACCACACTGCATAACGCTACATGGATTCTGCTGCATGCCAACCTGTGGCACGATACAAGAGGAACGTTAGCTTGAGGCTAGTGTTCAATGGGGTCGCCCATTCACTACAGAATACGGAAGGATGAGCAGCTACCAAAGAATGGCAACCTCCATGTTTCTTTCCTAGAAACTCACTTGTCATCACAAAGGCAATTGTGCTATGAAGAGAACATGTGCAACTAAAGAGTCTCTCAGGGGGAATTGAGCCCACAACTCTCTAAATCCCGAAGAGGAAAATAAAGTTTCCCTTCAAGCCTTATTTCAAAAGGGTCCTCAGAGCCTTAACCCTGCTCGTTCTTTCTCTATTTTGTACCTTAAAGGTGCTTTAGAAGGGAGATACTTCCGTTGTTTCAACTTGCTACAATCTAGGCCTTTAACCAAATAAGCCCTTCACTGCCCCTGGCTCGGCATCTAGCTGTTCCCAACGCTGCATTGCTCACAAAGGCCCAAACACACAGGCCGTCCTTCTGGTACGTTACTCATCCTCGCGCCGACCCGCCAGTACTAAGGGACCTGGAGTGCTTCCTAGAGCTCAAGAACCACACTGCATAACGCTACATGGATTCTGCTGCATGCCACCCTGTGGCACGATACAAGAGGAACGTTAGCTTGAGGCTAGTGTTCAAAGGGCTCGCCAATTCACGACAGATTACTGAAGGATGAGCAGCTACCAAAGAAGGGCAACCTCCAAGTTTCTTTCCTAGCAACTCACTTGTCATCACTAAGCCAATTATGCGATGAAGAGAACATGTACAAGTAAAGAGTTTCTCAGGGAGAACTGAGCCCACAACTCTCTAAATGCCAATGAGGAAAATAAAGATTCCCTTCAGCCTTATATTCAAAATGGCCCGCAGAGCCCTGACTCTGATGTTTCTTTCTCTATTTAGTACCTCCAACTTGCTTTAGAAGGGAGAGACCTGAGTTGTTTCAAGTTGCCACATTCTACAGGTTTCACAAAAGAAGCCCTTCTCCTCCCATGTCTCGGCATCTAGCTGTTCCCAAGGGTGCACTGCTCACCACTCCCCAAACACACAAGCCGTCCTTCTTGTACGTTTCTCATCCTAGAGCAGATCCGCCGGTACTAAGAGACCTGGAATGCTTCCTAGAGCTCCAGAACCACACTGCATAACGCTACATGGATTCTGCTGCATGCCAACCTGTGGCACGATACAAGAGGAACGTTAGCTTGAGGCTAGTGTTCAATGGGGTCGCCCATTCACTACAGAATACGGAAGGATGAGCAGCTACCAAAGAATGGCAACCTCCATGTTTCTTTCCTAGAAACTCACTTGTCATCACAAAGGCAATTGTGCTATGAAGAGAACATGTGCAACTAAAGAGTCTCTCAGGGGGAATTGAGCCCACAACTCTCTAAATCCCAAAGAGGAAAATAAAGTTTCCCTTCAAGCCTTATTTCAAAAGGGTCCTCAGACCTTAACCCTGCTCGTTCTTTCTCTATTTTGTACCCCTTAAAGGTGCTTTAGAAGGGAGATACTTCCGTTTTTTCAACTTGCCACAATCTAGAGGTTTAACCAAATAAGCCCTTCACTGCCCCTGGCTCGGCATCTAGCTGTTCCCAACGCTGCATTGCTTACAAAGGCCCAAACACACAGGCCGTCCTTCTGGTACGTTTCTTATCCTCTCGCCGACCCGCCAGTACTAAGAGACCTGGAATGCTTCCTAGAGCTCAAGAACCACACTGCATAACGCTACATGGATTCTGCTGCATGCCAACAAGTGGCATGATACAAGAGGAACGTTAGCTTGAGGCTAGTGGTCAAACGGGATTGCCAATTCACTGAAGATTACCAAAGGACGAGCACCAGCAAAGAATGGCACACTCCGAGTTTCTTTCCTAGAAACTCACTTGTCGTCACAAAGGCAATTGTGCTATGAAGGGAACTCGTGCAACTACAGTCTTTCTCAGGGAGAAGTGAGGCCCCAACTCTCTCAATCCCAATGAGGAAAATGAAGTTTCCCTTCAAGACTTATTTTCAAAGGGGCCAGCAGAGCATTGACCTTGCTGATTCTTTCTCTACTTTGTACCTCCAAGGTGCTTTAGAAGGGAGATACATGAGTTCTTTCAACTTGCAAAAATGTAGAGGTTTAACCAAAGAAGCCCTTCACAGCCTCTGACTCGGCATCTAGCTCTTCCCAACGCTGCATTGCTCACAAAGGCCCAAACACACAGGCCGTCCTCCTAGTACGTTGCTCATCCTAGTGTTGACCCGCCAGTACTGAGACCTGGAATGCTACCCAGAGCTCAAGAACCACAATGAATAACGCTACATGGATTCTGCTGCCTGCAACCAGCGGCCTGATACAAGAGGAACGTTAGCTTGAGGCTAGTGTTCAAAGGGCTCGCCAATTCACGACAGATTACTGAAGGATGAGCAGCTACCAAAGAAGGGCAACCTCCAAGTTTCTTTCCTAGCAACTCACTTGTCATCACTAAGCCAATTATGCGATGAAGAGAACATGTACAAGTAAAGAGTTTCTCAGGGAGAACTGAGCCCACAACTCTCTAAATGCCAATGAGGAAAATAAAGATTCCCTTCAGCCTTATATTCAAAATGGCCCGCAGAGCCCTGACTCTGATGTTTCTTTCTCTATTTAGTACCTCCAACGTGCTTTAGAAGGGAGAGACCTGAGTTGTTTCAAGTTGCCACATTCTACAGGTTTCACAAAAGAAGCCCTTCTCCTCCCATGTCTCGGCATCTAGCTGTTCCCAAGGGTGCACTGCTCACCACTCCCCAAACACACAAGCCGTCCTTCTTGTACGTTTCTCATCCTAGAGCAGATCCGCCGGTACTAAGAGACCTGGAATGCTTCCTAGAGCTCCAGAACCACACTGCATAACGCTACATGGATTCTGCTGCATGCCAACCTGTGGCACGATACAAGAGGAACGTTAGCTTGAGGCTAGTGTTCAATGGGGTCGCCCATTCACTACAGAATACGGAAGGATGAGCAGCTACCAAAGAATGGCAACCTCCATGTTTCTTTCCTAGAAACTCACTTGTCATCACAAAGGCAATTGTGCTATGAAGAGAACATGTGCAACTAAAGAGTCTCTCAGGGGGAATTGAGCCCACAACTCTCTAAATCCCGAAGAGGAAAATAAAGTTTCCCTTCAAGCCTTATTTCAAAAGGGTCCTCAGAGCCTTAACCCTGCTCGTTCTTTCTCTATTTTGTACCTTAAAGGTGCTTTAGAAGGGAGATACTTCCGTTGTTTCAACTTGCTACAATCTAGGCCTTTAACCAAATAAGCCCTTCACTGCCCCTGGCTCGGCATCTAGCTGTTCCCAACGCTGCATTGCTCACAAAGGCCCAAACACACAGGCCGTCCTTCTGGTACGTTACTCATCCTCGCGCCGACCCGCCAGTACTAAGGGACCTGGAGTGCTTCCTAGAGCTCAAGAACCACACTGCATAACGCTACATGGATTCTGCTGCATGCCACCCTGTGGCACGATACAAGAGGAACGTTAGCTTGAGGCTAGTGTTCAAAGGGCTCGCCAATTCACGACAGATTACTGAAGGATGAGCAGCTACCAAAGAAGGGCAACCTCCAAGTTTCTTTCCTAGCAACTCACTTGTCATCACTAAGCCAATTATGCGATGAAGAGAACATGTACAAGTAAAGAGTTTCTCAGGGAGAACTGAGCCCACAACTCTCTAAATGCCAATGAGGAAAATAAAGATTCCCTTCAGCCTTATATTCAAAATGGCCCGCAGAGCCCTGACTCTGATGTTTCTTTCTCTATTTAGTACCTCCAACGTGCTTTAGAAGGGAGAGACCTGAGTTGTTTCAAGTTGCCACATTCTACAGGTTTCACAAAAGAAGCCCTTCTCCTCCCATGTCTCGGCATCTAGCTGTTCCCAAGGGTGCACTGCTCACCACTCCCCAAACACACAAGCCGTCCTTCTTGTACGTTTCTCATCCTAGAGCAGATCCGCCGGTACTAAGAGACCTGGAATGCTTCCTAGAGCTCCAGAACCACACTGCATAACGCTACATGGATTCTGCTGCATGCCAACCTGTGGCACGATACAAGAGGAACGTTAGCTTGAGGCTAGTGTTCAGTGGGGTCGCCCATTCACTACAGAATACGGAAGGATGAGCAGCTACCAAAGAATGGCAACCTCCATGTTTCTTTCCTAGAAACTCACTTGTCATCACAAAGGCAATTGTGCTATGAAGAGAACATGTGCAACTAAAGAGTCTCTCAGGGGGAATTGAGCCCACAACTCTCTAAATCCCAAAGAGGAAAATAAAGTTTCCCTTCAAGCCTTATTTCAAAAGGGTCCTCAGACCTTAACCCTGCTCGTTCTTTCTCTATTTTGTACCCCTTAAAGGTGCTTTAGAAGGGAGATACTTCCGTTGTTTCAACTTGCCACAATCTAGAGGTTTAACCAAATAAGCCCTTCACTGCCCCTGGCTCGGCATCTAGCTGTTCCCAACGCTGCATTGCTTACAAAGGCCCAAACACACAGGCCGTCCTTCTGGTACGTTTCTTATCCTCTCGCCGACCCGCCAGTACTAAGAGACCTGGAATGCTTCCTAGAGCTCAAGAACCACACTGCATAACGCTACATGGATTCTGCTGCATGCCAACAAGTGGCATGATACAAGAGGAACGTTAGCTTGAGGCTAGTGGTCAAACGGGATTGCCAATTCACTGAAGATTACCAAAGGACGAGCACCAGCAAAGAATGGCACACTCCGAGTTTCTTTCCTAGAAACTCACTTGTCGTCACAAAGGCAATTGTGCTATGAAGGGAACTCGTGCAACTACAGTCTTTCTCAGGGAGAAGTGAGGCCCCAACTCTCTCAATCCCAATGAGGAAAATGAAGTTTCCCTTCAAGACTTATTTTCAAAGGGGCCAGCAGAGCATTGACCTTGCTGATTCTTTCTCTACTTTGTACCTCCAAGGTGCTTTAGAAGGGAGATACATGAGTTCTTTCAACTTGCAAAAATGTAGAGGTTTAACCAAAGAAGCCCTTCACAGCCTCTGACTCGGCATCTAGCTCTTCCCAACGCTGCATTGCTCACAAAGGCCCAAACACACAGGCCGTCCTCCTAGTACGTTGCTCATCCTAGTGTTGACCCGCCAGTACTGAGACCTGGAATGCTACCCAGAGCTCAAGAACCACAATGAATAACGCTACATGGATTCTGCTGCCTGCAACCAGCGGCCTGATACAAGAGGAACGTTAGCTTGAGGCTAGTGTTCAAAGGGCTCGCCAATTCACGACAGATTACTGAAGGATGAGCAGCTACCAAAGAATGGCAACCTCCAAGTTTCTTTCCTAGCAACTCACTTGTCATCACTAAGCCAATTATGCGATGAAGAGAACATGTACAAGTAAAGAGTTTCTCAGGGAGAACTGAGCCCACAACTCTCTAAATGCCAATGAGGAAAATAAAGATTCCCTTCAGCCTTATATTCAAAATGGCCCGCAGAGCCCTGACTCTGATGTTTCTTTCTCTATTTAGTACCTCCAACGTGCTTTAGAAGGGAGAGACCTGAGTTGTTTCAAGTTGCCACATTCTACAGGTTTCACAAAAGAAGCCCTTCTCCTCCCATGTCTCGGCATCTAGCTGTTCCCAAGGGTGCACTGCTCACCACTCCCCAAACACACAAGCCGTCCTTCTTGTACGTTTCTCATCCTAGAGCAGATCCGCCGGTACTAAGAGACCTGGAATGCTTCCTAGAGCTCCAGAACCACACTGCATAACGCTACATGGATTCTGCTGCATGCCAACCTGTGGCACGATACAAGAGGAACGTTAGCTTGAGGCTAGTGTTCAATGGGGTCGCCCATTCACTACAGAATACGGAAGGATGAGCAGCTACCAAAGAATGGCAACCTCCATGTTTCTTTCCTAGAAACTCACTTGTCATCACAAAGGCAATTGTGCTATGAAGAGAACATGTGCAACTAAAGAGTCTCTCAGGGGGAATTGAGCCCACAACTCTCTAAATCCCGAAGAGGAAAATAAAGTTTCCCTTCAAGCCTTATTTCAAAAGGGTCCTCAGAGCCTTAACCCTGCTCGTTCTTTCTCTATTTTGTACCTTAAAGGTGCTTTAGAAGGGAGATACTTCCGTTGTTTCAACTTGCTACAATCTAGGCCTTTAACCAAATAAGCCCTTCACTGCCCCTGGCTCGGCATCTAGCTGTTCCCAACGCTGCATTGCTCACAAAGGCCCAAACACACAGGCCGTCCTTCTGGTACGTTACTCATCCTCGCGCCGACCCGCCAGTACTAAGGGACCTGGAGTGCTTCCTAGAGCTCAAGAACCACACTGCATAACGCTACATGGATTCTGCTGCATGCCACCCTGTGGCACGATACAAGAGGAACGTTAGCTTGAGGCTAGTGTTCAAAGGGCTCGCCAATTCACGACAGATTACTGAAGGATGAGCAGCTACCAAAGAAGGGCAACCTCCAAGTTTCTTTCCTAGCAACTCACTTGTCATCACTAAGCCAATTATGCGATGAAGAGAACATGTACAAGTAAAGAGTTTCTCAGGGAGAACTGAGCCCACAACTCTCTAAATGCCAATGAGGAAAATAAAGATTCCCTTCAGCCTTATATTCAAAATGGCCCGCAGAGCCCTGACTCTGATGTTTCTTTCTCTATTTAGTACCTCCAACTTGCTTTAGAAGGGAGAGACCTGAGTTGTTTCAAGTTGCCACATTCTACAGGTTTCACAAAAGAAGCCCTTCTCCTCCCATGTCTCGGCATCTAGCTGTTCCCAAGGGTGCACTGCTCACCACTCCCCAAACACACAAGCCGTCCTTCTTGTACGTTTCTCATCCTAGAGCAGATCCGCCGGTACTAAGAGACCTGGAATGCTTCCTAGAGCTCCAGAACCACACTGCATAACGCTACATGGATTCTGCTGCATGCCAACCTGTGGCACGATACAAGAGGAACGTTAGCTTGAGGCTAGTGTTCAATGGGGTCGCCCATTCACTACAGAATACGGAAGGATGAGCAGCTACCAAAGAATGGCAACCTCCATGTTTCTTTCCTAGAAACTCACTTGTCATCACAAAGGCAATTGTGCTATGAAGAGAACATGTGCAACTAAAGAGTCTCTCAGGGGGAATTGAGCCCACAACTCTCTAAATCCCAAAGAGGAAAATAAAGTTTCCCTTCAAGCCTTATTTCAAAAGGGTCCTCAGACCTTAACCCTGCTCGTTCTTTCTCTATTTTGTACCCCTTAAAGGTGCTTTAGAAGGGAGATACTTCCGTTTTTTCAACTTGCCACAATCTAGAGGTTTAACCAAATAAGCCCTTCACTGCCCCTGGCTCGGCATCTAGCTGTTCCCAACGCTGCATTGCTTACAAAGGCCCAAACACACAGGCCGTCCTTCTGGTACGTTTCTTATCCTCTCGCCGACCCGCCAGTACTAAGAGACCTGGAATGCTTCCTAGAGCTCAAGAACCACACTGCATAACGCTACATGGATTCTGCTGCATGCCAACAAGTGGCATGATACAAGAGGAACGTTAGCTTGAGGCTAGTGGTCAAACGGGATTGCCAATTCACTGAAGATTACCAAAGGACGAGCACCAGCAAAGAATGGCACACTCCGAGTTTCTTTCCTAGAAACTCACTTGTCGTCACAAAGGCAATTGTGCTAAGAAGGGAACTCGTGCAACTACAGTCTTTCTCAGGGTGAAGTGAGGCCCCAACTCTCTCAATCCCAATGAGGAAAATGAAGTTTCCCTTCAAGACTTATTTTCAAAGGGGCCAGCAGAGCATTGACCTTGCTGATTCTTTCTCTACTTTGTACCTCCAAGGTGCTTTAGAAGGGAGATACATGAGTTCTTTCAACTTGCAAAAATGTAGAGGTTTAACCAAAGAAGCCCTTCACAGCCTCTGACTCGGCATCTAGCTCTTCCCAACGCTGCATTGCTCACAAAGGCCCAAACACACAGGCCGTCCTCCTAGTACGTTGCTCATCCTAGTGTTGACCCGCCAGTACTGAGACCTGGAATGCTACCCAGAGCTCAAGAACCACAATGAATAACGCTACATGGATTCTGCTGCCTGCAACCAGCGGCCTGATACAAGAGGAACGTTAGCTTGAGGCTAGTGTTCAAAGGGCTCGCCAATTCACGACAGATTACTGAAGGATGAGCAGCTACCAAAGAAGGGCAACCTCCAAGTTTCTTTCCTAGCAACTCACTTGTCATCACTAAGCCAATTATGCGATGAAGAGAACATGTACAAGTAAAGAGTTTCTCAGGGAGAACTGAGCCCACAACTCTCTAAATGCCAATGAGGAAAATAAAGATTCCCTTCAGCCTTATATTCAAAATGGCCCGCAGAGCCCTGACTCTGATGTTTCTTTCTCTATTTAGTACCTCCAACGTGCTTTAGAAGGGAGAGACCTGAGTTGTTTCAAGTTGCCACATTCTACAGGTTTCACAAAAGAAGCCCTTCTCCTCCCATGTCTCGGCATCTAGCTGTTCCCAAGGGTGCACTGCTCACCACTCCCCAAACACACAAGCCGTCCTTCTTGTACGTTTCTCATCCTAGAGCAGATCCGCCGGTACTAAGAGACCTGGAATGCTTCCTAGAGCTCCAGAACCACACTGCATAACGCTACATGGATTCTGCTGCATGCCAACCTGTGGCACGATACAAGAGGAACGTTAGCTTGAGGCTAGTGTTCAATGGGGTCGCCCATTCACTACAGAATACGGAAGGATGAGCAGCTACCAAAGAATGGCAACCTCCATGTTTCTTTCCTAGAAACTCACTTGTCATCACAAAGGCAATTGTGCTATGAAGAGAACATGTGCAACTAAAGAGTCTCTCAGGGGGAATTGAGCCCACAACTCTCTAAATCCCGAAGAGGAAAATAAAGTTTCCCTTCAAGCCTTATTTCAAAAGGGTCCTCAGAGCCTTAACCCTGCTCGTTCTTTCTCTATTTTGTACCTTAAAGGTGCTTTAGAAGGGAGATACTTCCGTTGTTTCAACTTGCTACAATCTAGGCCTTTAACCAAATAAGCCCTTCACTGCCCCTGGCTCGGCATCTAGCTGTTCCCAACGCTGCATTGCTCACAAAGGCCCAAACACACAGGCCGTCCTTCTGGTACGTTACTCATCCTCGCGCCGACCCGCCAGTACTAAGGGACCTGGAGTGCTTCCTAGAGCTCAAGAACCACACTGCATAACGCTACATGGATTCTGCTGCATGCCACCCTGTGGCACGATACAAGAGGAACGTTAGCTTGAGGCTAGTGTTCAAAGGGCTCGCCAATTCACGACAGATTACTGAAGGATGAGCAGCTACCAAAGAAGGGCAACCTCCAAGTTTCTTTCCTAGCAACTCACTTGTCATCACTAAGCCAATTATGCGATGAAGAGAACATGTACAAGTAAAGAGTTTCTCAGGGAGAACTGAGCCCACAACTCTCTAAATGCCAATGAGGAAAATAAAGATTCCCTTCAGCCTTATATTCAAAATGGCCCGCAGAGCCCTGACTCTGATGTTTCTTTCTCTATTTAGTACCTCCAACGTGCTTTAGAAGGGAGAGACCTGAGTTGTTTCAAGTTGCCACATTCTACAGGTTTCACAAAAGAAGCCCTTCTCCTCCCATGTCTCGGCATCTAGCTGTTCCCAAGGGTGCACTGCTCACCACTCCCCAAACACACAGGCCGTCCTTCTTGTACGTTTCTCATCCTAGAGCAGATCCGCCGGTACTAAGAGACCTGGAATGCTTCCTAGAGCTCCATAACCACACTGAATAAGGCTACAAAGATTCTGCAGCATGCCAACAAGTGGCATGACACAAGAGGAACTTTAGCTCGAGGCTAGTGTTCAATGGGGTCGCCCATTCACTACAGAATACGGAAGGATGAGCAGCTACCAAAGAATGGCAACCTCCATGTTTCTTTCCTAGAAACTCACTTGTCATCACAAAGGCAATTGTGCTATGAAGAGAACATGTGCAACTAAAGAGTCTCTCAGGGGGAATTGAGCCCACAACTCTCTAAATCCCAAAGAGGAAAATAAAGTTTCCCTTCAAGCCTTATTTCAAAAGGGTCCTCAGACCTTAACCCTGCTCGTTCTTTCTCTATTTTGTACCCCTTAAAGGTGCTTTAGAAGGGAGATACTTCCGTTGTTTCAACTTGCCACAATCTAGAGGTTTAACCAAATAAGCCCTTCACTGCCCCTGGCTCGGCATCTAGCTGTTCCCAACGCTGCATTGCTTACAAAGGCCCAAACACACAGGCCGTCCTTCTGGTACGTTTCTTATCCTCTCGCCGACCCGCCAGTACTAAGAGACCTGGAATGCTTCCTAGAGCTCAAGAACCACACTGCATAACGCTACATGGATTCTGCTGCATGCCAACAAGTGGCATGATACAAGAGGAACGTTAGCTTGAGGCTAGTGGTCAAACGGGATTGCCAATTCACTGAAGATTACCAAAGGACGAGCACCAGCAAAGAATGGCACACTCCGAGTTTCTTTCCTAGAAACTCACTTGTCGTCACAAAGGCAATTGTGCTATGAAGGGAACTCGTGCAACTACAGTCTTTCTCAGGGAGAAGTGAGGCCCCAACTCTCTCAATCCCAATGAGGAAAATGAAGTTTCCCTTCAAGACTTATTTTCAAAGGGGCCAGCAGAGCATTGACCTTGCTGATTCTTTCTCTACTTTGTACCTCCAAGGTGCTTTAGAAGGGAGATACATGAGTTCTTTCAACTTGCAAAAATGTAGAGGTTTAACCAAAGAAGCCCTTCACAGCCTCTGACTCGGCATCTAGCTCTTCCCAACGCTGCATTGCTCACAAAGGCCCAAACACACAGGCCGTCCTCCTAGTACGTTGCTCATCCTAGTGTTGACCCGCCAGTACTGAGACCTGGAATGCTACCCAGAGCTCAAGAACCACAATGAATAACGCTACATGGATTCTGCTGCCTGCAACCAGCGGCCTGATACAAGAGGAACGTTAGCTTGAGGCTAGTGTTCAAAGGGCTCGTCAATTCACGACAGATTACTGAAGGATGAGCAGCTACCAAAGAATGGCAACCTCCAAGTTTCTTTCCTAGCAACTCACTTGTCATCACTAAGCCAATTATGCGATGAAGAGAACATGTACAAGTAAAGAGTTTCTCAGGGAGAACTGAGCCCACAACTCTCTAAATGCCAATGAGGAAAATAAAGATTCCCTTCAGCCTTATATTCAAAATGGCCCGCAGAGCCCTGACTCTGATGTTTCTTTCTCTATTTAGTACCTCCAACGTGCTTTAGAAGGGAGAGACCTGAGTTGTTTCAAGTTGCCACATTCTACAGGTTTCACAAAAGAAGCCCTTCTCCTCCCATGTCTCGGCATCTAGCTGTTCCCAAGGGTGCACTGCTCACCACTCCCCAAACACACAAGCCGTCCTTCTTGTACGTTTCTCATCCTAGAGCAGATCCGCCGGTACTAAGAGACCTGGAATGCTTCCTAGAGCTCCAGAACCACACTGCATAACGCTACATGGATTCTGCTGCATGCCAACCTGTGGCACGATACAAGAGGAACGTTAGCTTGAGGCTAGTGTTCAATGGGGTCGCCCATTCACTACAGAATACGGAAGGATGAGCAGCTACCAAAGAATGGCAACCTCCATGTTTCTTTCCTAGAAACTCACTTGTCATCACAAAGGCAATTGTGCTATGAAGAGAACATGTGCAACTAAAGAGTCTCTCAGGGGGAATTGAGCCCACAACTCTCTAAATCCCAAAGAGGAAAATAAAGTTTCCCTTCAAGCCTTATTTCAAAAGGGTCCTCAGACCTTAACCCTGCTCGTCCTTTCTCTATTTTGTACCCCTTAAAGGTGCTTTAGAAGGGAGATACTTCCGTTGTTTCAACTTGCCACAATCTAGAGGTTTAACCAAATAAGCCCTTCACTGCCCCTGGCTCGGCATCTAGCTGTTCCCAACGCTGCATTGCTTACAAAGGCCCAAACACACAGGCCGTCCTTCTGGTACGTTTCTTATCCTCTCGCCGACCCGCCAGTACTAAGAGACCTGGAATGCTTCCTAGAGCTCAAGAACCACACTGCATAACGCTACATGGATTCTGCTGCATGCCAACAAGTGGCATGATACAAGAGGAACGTTAGCTTGAGGCTAGTGGTCAAACGGGATTGCCAATTCACTGAAGATTACCAAAGGACGAGCACCAGCAAAGAATGGCACACTCCGAGTTTCTTTCCTAGAAACTCACTTGTCGTCACAAAGGCAATTGTGCTATGAAGGGAACTCGTGCAACTACAGTCTTTCTCAGGGAGAAGTGAGGCCCCAACTCTCTCAATCCCAATGAGGAAAATGAAGTTTCCCTTCAAGACTTATTTTCAAAGGGGCCAGCAGAGCATTGACCTTGCTGATTCTTTCTCTACTTTGTACCTCCAAGGTGCTTTAGAAGGGAGATACATGAGTTCTTTCAACTTGCAAAAATGTAGAGGTTTAACCAAAGAAGCCCTTCACAGCCTCTGACTCGGCATCTAGCTCTTCCCAACGCTGCATTGCTCACAAAGGCCCAAACACACAGGCCGTCCTCCTAGTACGTTGCTCATCCTAGTGTTGACCCGCCAGTACTGAGACCTGGAATGCTACCCAGAGCTCAAGAACCACAATGAATAACGCTACATGGATTCTGCTGCCTGCAACCAGCGGCCTGATACAAGAGGAACGTTAGCTTGAGGCTAGTGTTCAAAGGGCTCGCCAATTCACGACAGATTACTGAAGGATGAGCAGCTACCAAAGAAGGGCAACCTCCAAGTTTCTTTCCTAGCAACTCACTTGTCATCACTAAGCCAATTATGCGATGAAGAGAACATGTACAAGTAAAGAGTTTCTCAGGGAGAACTGAGCCCACAACTCTCTAAATGCCAATGAGGAAAATAAAGATTCCCTTCAGCCTTATATTCAAAATGGCCCGCAGAGCCCTGACTCTGATGTTTCTTTCTCTATTTAGTACCTCCAACGTGCTTTAGAAGGGAGAGACCTGAGTTGTTTCAAGTTGCCACATTCTACAGGTTTCACAAAAGAAGCCCTTCTCCTCCCATGTCTCGGCATCTAGCTGTTCCCAAGGGTGCACTGCTCACCACTCCCCAAACACACAAGCCGTCCTTCTTGTACGTTTCTCATCCTAGAGCAGATCCGCCGGTACTAAGAGACCTGGAATGCTTCCTAGAGCTCCAGAACCACACTGCATAACGCTACATGGATTCTGCTGCATGCCAACCTGTGGCACGATACAAGAGGAACGTTAGCTTGAGGCTAGTGTTCAATGGGGTCGCCCATTCACTACAGAATACGGAAGGATGAGCAGCTACCAAAGAATGGCAACCTCCATGTTTCTTTCCTAGAAACTCACTTGTCATCACAAAGGCAATTGTGCTATGAAGAGAACATGTGCAACTAAAGAGTCTCTCAGGGGGAATTGAGCCCACAACTCTCTAAATCCCGAAGAGGAAAATAAAGTTTCCCTTCAAGCCTTATTTCAAAAGGGTCCTCAGAGCCTTAACCCTGCTCGTTCTTTCTCTATTTTGTACCTTAAAGGTGCTTTAGAAGGGAGATACTTCCGTTGTTTCAACTTGCTACAATCTAGGCCTTTAACCAAATAAGCCCTTCACTGCCCCTGGCTCGGCATCTAGCTGTTCCCAACGCTGCATTGCTCACAAAGGCCCAAACACACAGGCCGTCCTTCTGGTACGTTACTCATCCTCGCGCCGACCCGCCAGTACTAAGGGACCTGGAGTGCTTCCTAGAGCTCAAGAACCACACTGCATAACGCTACATGGATTCTGCTGCATGCCACCCTGTGGCACGATACAAGAGGAACGTTAGCTTGAGGCTAGTGTTCAAAGGGCTCGCCAATTCACGACAGATTACTGAAGGATGAGCAGCTACCAAAGAAGGGCAACCTCCAAGTTTCTTTCCTAGCAACTCACTTGTCATCACTAAGCCAATTATGCGATGAAGAGAACATGTACAAGTAAAGAGTTTCTCAGGGAGAACTGAGCCCACAACTCTCTAAATGCCAATGAGGAAAATAAAGATTCCCTTCAGCCTTATATTCAAAATGGCCCGCAGAGCCCTGACTCTGATGTTTCTTTCTCTATTTAGTACCTCCAACGTGCTTTAGAAGGGAGAGACCTGAGTTGTTTCAAGTTGCCACATTCTACAGGTTTCACAAAAGAAGCCCTTCTCCTCCCATGTCTCGGCATCTAGCTGTTCCCAAGGGTGCACTGCTCACCACTCCCCAAACACACAAGCCGTCCTTCTTGTACGTTTCTCATCCTAGAGCAGATCCGCCGGTACTAAGAGACCTGGAATGCTTCCTAGAGCTCCAGAACCACACTGCATAACGCTACATGGATTCTGCTGCATGCCAACCTGTGGCACGATACAAGAGGAACGTTAGCTTGAGGCTAGTGTTCAATGGGGTCGCCCATTCACTACAGAATACGGAAGGATGAGCAGCTACCAAAGAATGGCAACCTCCATGTTTCTTTCCTAGAAACTCACTTGTCATCACAAAGGCAATTGTGCTATGAAGAGAACATGTGCAACTAAAGAGTCTCTCAGGGGGAATTGAGCCCACAACTCTCTAAATCCCAAAGAGGAAAATAAAGTTTCCCTTCAAGCCTTATTTCAAAAGGGTCCTCAGACCTTAACCCTGCTCGTTCTTTCTCTATTTTGTACCCCTTAAAGGTGCTTTAGAAGGGAGATACTTCCGTTTTTTCAACTTGCCACAATCTAGAGGTTTAACCAAATAAGCCCTTCACTGCCCCTGGCTCGGCATCTAGCTGTTCCCAACGCTGCATTGCTTACAAAGGCCCAAACACACAGGCCGTCCTTCTGGTACGTTTCTTATCCTCTCGCCGACCCGCCAGTACTAAGAGACCTGGAATGCTTCCTAGAGCTCAAGAACCACACTGCATAACGCTACATGGATTCTGCTGCATGCCAACAAGTGGCATGATACAAGAGGAACGTTAGCTTGAGGCTAGTGGTCAAACGGGATTGCCAATTCACTGAAGATTACCAAAGGACGAGCACCAGCAAAGAATGGCACACTCCGAGTTTCTTTCCTAGAAACTCACTTGTCGTCACAAAGGCAATTGTGCTATGAAGGGAACTCGTGCAACTACAGTCTTTCTCAGGGTGAAGTGAGGCCCCAACTCTCTCAATCCCAATGAGGAAAATGAAGTTTCCCTTCAAGACTTATTTTCAAACGGGCCAGCAGAGCATTGACCTTGCTGATTCTTTCTCTACTTTGTACCTCCAAGGTGCTTTAGAAGGGAGATACATGAGTTCTTTCAACTTGCAAAAATGTAGAGGTTTAACCAAAGAAGCCCTTCACAGCCTCTGACTCGGCATCTAGCTCTTCCCAACGCTGCATTGCTCACAAAGGCCCAAACACACAGGCCGTCCTCCTAGTACGTTGCTCATCCTAGTGTTGACCCGCCAGTACTGAGACCTGGAATGCTACCCAGAGCTCAAGAACCACAATGAATAACGCTACATGGATTCTGCTGCCTGCAACCAGCGGCCTGATACAAGAGGAACGTTAGCTTGAGGCTAGTGTTCAAAGGGCTCGCCAATTCACGACAGATTACTGAAGGATGAGCAGCTACCAAAGAAGGGCAACCTCCAAGTTTCTTTCCTAGCAACTCACTTGTCATCACTAAGCCAATTATGCGATGAAGAGAACATGTACAAGTAAAGAGTTTCTCAGGGAGAACTGAGCCCACAACTCTCTAAATGCCAATGAGGAAAATAAAGATTCCCTTCAGCCTTATATTCAAAATGGCCCGCAGAGCCCTGACTCTGATGTTTCTTTCTCTATTTAGTACCTCCAACGTGCTTTAGAAGGGAGAGACCTGAGTTGTTTCAAGTTGCCACATTCTACAGGTTTCACAAAAGAAGCCCTTCTCCTCCCATGTCTCGGCATCTAGCTGTTCCCAAGGGTGCACTGCTCACCACTCCCCAAACACACAAGCCGTCCTTCTTGTACGTTTCTCATCCTAGAGCAGATCCGCCGGTACTAAGAGACCTGGAATGCTTCCTAGAGCTCCAGAACCACACTGCATAACGCTACATGGATTCTGCTGCATGCCAACCTGTGGCACGATACAAGAGGAACGTTAGCTTGAGGCTAGTGTTCAATGGGGTCGCCCATTCACTACAGAATACGGAAGGATGAGCAGCTACCAAAGAATGGCAACCTCCATGTTTCTTTCCTAGAAACTCACTTGTCATCACAAAGGCAATTGTGCTATGAAGAGAACATGTGCAACTAAAGAGTCTCTCAGGGGGAATTGAGCCCACAACTCTCTAAATCCCGAAGAGGAAAATAAAGTTTCCCTTCAAGCCTTATTTCAAAAGGGTCCTCAGAGCCTTAACCCTGCTCGTTCTTTCTCTATTTTGTACCTTAAAGGTGCTTTAGAAGGGAGATACTTCCGTTGTTTCAACTTGCTACAATCTAGGCCTTTAACCAAATAAGCCCTTCACTGCCCCTGGCTCGGCATCTAGCTGTTCCCAACGCTGCATTGCTCACAAAGGCCCAAACACACAGGCCGTCCTTCTGGTACGTTACTCATCCTCGCGCCGACCCGCCAGTACTAAGGGACCTGGAGTGCTTCCTAGAGCTCAAGAACCACACTGCATAACGCTACATGGATTCTGCTGCATGCCACCCTGTGGCACGATACAAGAGGAACGTTAGCTTGAGGCTAGTGTTCAAAGGGCTCGCCAATTCACGACAGATTACTGAAGGATGAGCAGCTACCAAAGAAGGGCAACCTCCAAGTTTCTTTCCTAGCAACTCACTTGTCATCACTAAGCCAATTATGCGATGAAGAGAACATGTACAAGTAAAGAGTTTCTCAGGGAGAACTGAGCCCACAACTCTCTAAATGCCAATGAGGAAAATAAAGATTCCCTTCAGCCTTATATTCAAAATGGCCCGCAGAGCCCTGACTCTGATGTTTCTTTCTCTATTTAGTACCTCCAACGTGCTTTAGAAGGGAGAGACCTGAGTTGTTTCAAGTTGCCACATTCTACAGGTTTCACAAAAGAAGCCCTTCTCCTCCCATGTCTCGGCATCTAGCTGTTCCCAAGGGTGCACTGCTCACCACTCCCCAAACACACAAGCCGTCCTTCTTGTACGTTTCTCATCCTAGAGCAGATCCGCCGGTACTAAGAGACCTGGAATGCTTCCTAGAGCTCCAGAACCACACTGCATAACGCTACATGGATTCTGCTGCATGCCAACCTGTGGCACGATACAAGAGGAACGTTAGCTTGAGGCTAGTGTTCAGTGGGGTCGCCCATTCACTACAGAATACGGAAGGATGAGCAGCTACCAAAGAATGGCAACCTCCATGTTTCTTTCCTAGAAACTCACTTGTCATCACAAAGGCAATTGTGCTATGAAGAGAACATGTGCAACTAAAGAGTCTCTCAGGGGGAATTGAGCCCACAACTCTCTAAATCCCAAAGAGGAAAATAAAGTTTCCCTTCAAGCCTTATTTCAAAAGGGTCCTCAGACCTTAACCCTGCTCGTTCTTTCTCTATTTTGTACCCCTTAAAGGTGCTTTAGAAGGGAGATACTTCCGTTTTTTCAACTTGCCACAATCTAGAGGTTTAACCAAATAAGCCCTTCACTGCCCCTGGCTCGGCATCTAGCTGTTCCCAACGCTGCATTGCTTACAAAGGCCCAAACACACAGGCCGTCCTTCTGGTACGTTTCTTATCCTCTCGCCGACCCGCCAGTACTAAGAGACCTGGAATGCTTCCTAGAGCTCAAGAACCACACTGCATAACGCTACATGGATTCTGCTGCATGCCAACAAGTGGCATGATACAAGAGGAACGTTAGCTTGAGGCTAGTGGTCAAACGGGATTGCCAATTCACTGAAGATTACCAAAGGACGAGCACCAGCAAAGAATGGCACACTCCGAGTTTCTTTCCTAGAAACTCACTTGTCGTCACAAAGGCAATTGTGCTATGAAGGGAACTCGTGCAACTACAGTCTTTCTCAGGGAGAAGTGAGGCCCCAACTCTCTCAATCCCAATGAGGAAAATGAAGTTTCCCTTCAAGACTTATTTTCAAAGGGGCCAGCAGAGCATTGACCTTGCTGATTCTTTCTCTACTTTGTACCTCCAAGGTGCTTTAGAAGGGAGATACATGAGTTCTTTCAACTTGCAAAAATGTAGAGGTTTAACCAAAGAAGCCCTTCACAGCCTCTGACTCGGCATCTAGCTGTTCCCAACGCTGCATTGCTCACAAAGGCCCAAACACACAGGCCGTCCTCCTAGTACGTTGCTCATCCTAGTGTTGACCCGCCAGTACTGAGACCTGGAATGCTACCCAGAGCTCAAGAACCACAATGAATAACGCTACATGGATTCTGCTGCCTGCAACCAGCGGCCTGATACAAGAGGAACGTTAGCTTGAGGCTAGTGTTCAAAGGGCTCGCCAATTCACGACAGATTACTGAAGGATGAGCAGCTACCAAAGAATGGCAACCTCCAAGTTTCTTTCCTAGCAACTCACTTGTCATCACTAAGCCAATTATGCGATGAAGAGAACATGTACAAGTAAAGAGTTTCTCAGGGAGAACTGAGCCCACAACTCTCTAAATGCCAATGAGGAAAATAAAGATTCCCTTCAGCCTTATATTCAAAATGGCCCGCAGAGCCCTGACTCTGATGTTTCTTTCTCTATTTAGTACCTCCAACGTGCTTTAGAAGGGAGAGACCTGAGTTGTTTCAAGTTGCCACATTCTACAGGTTTCACAAAAGAAGCCCTTCTCCTCCCATGTCTCGGCATCTAGCTGTTCCCAAGGGTGCACTGCTCACCACTCCCCAAACACACAAGCCGTCCTTCTTGTACGTTTCTCATCCTAGAGCAGATCCGCCGGTACTAAGAGACCTGGAATGCTTCCTAGAGCTCCAGAACCACACTGCATAACGCTACATGGATTCTGCTGCATGCCAACCTGTGGCACGATACAAGAGGAACGTTAGCTTGAGGCTAGTGTTCAATGGGGTCGCCCATTCACTACAGAATACGGAAGGATGAGCAGCTACCAAAGAATGGCAACCTCCATGTTTCTTTCCTAGAAACTCACTTGTCATCACAAAGGCAATTGTGCTATGAAGAGAACATGTGCAACTAAAGAGTCTCTCAGGGGGAATTGAGCCCACAACTCTCTAAATCCCGAAGAGGAAAATAAAGTTTCCCTTCAAGCCTTATTTCAAAAGGGTCCTCAGAGCCTTAACCCTGCTCGTTCTTTCTCTATTTTGTACCTTAAAGGTGCTTTAGAAGGGAGATACTTCCGTTGTTTCAACTTGCTACAATCTAGGCCTTTAACCAAATAAGCCCTTCACTGCCCCTGGCTCGGCATCTAGCTGTTCCCAACGCTGCATTGCTCACAAAGGCCCAAACACACAGGCCGTCCTTCTGGTACGTTACTCATCCTCGCGCCGACCCGCCAGTACTAAGGGACCTGGAGTGCTTCCTAGAGCTCAAGAACCACACTGCATAACGCTACATGGATTCTGCTGCATGCCACCCTGTGGCACGATACAAGAGGAACGTTAGCTTGAGGCTAGTGTTCAAAGGGCTCGCCAATTCACGACAGATTACTGAAGGATGAGCAGCTACCAAAGAAGGGCAACCTCCAAGTTTCTTTCCTAGCAACTCACTTGTCATCACTAAGCCAATTATGCGATGAAGAGAACATGTACAAGTAAAGAGTTTCTCAGGGAGAACTGAGCCCACAACTCTCTAAATGCCAATGAGGAAAATAAAGATTCCCTTCAGCCTTATATTCAAAATGGCCCGCAGAGCCCTGACTCTGATGTTTCTTTCTCTATTTAGTACCTCCAACGTGCTTTAGAAGGGAGAGACCTGAGTTGTTTCAAGTTGCCACATTCTACAGGTTTCACAAAAGAAGCCCTTCTCCTCCCATGTCTCGGCATCTAGCTGTTCCCAAGGGTGCACTGCTCACCACTCCCCAAACACACAAGCCGTCCTTCTTGTACGTTTCTCATCCTAGAGCAGATCCGCCGGTACTAAGAGACCTGGAATGCTTCCTAGAGCTCCAGAACCACACTGCATAACGCTACATGGATTCTGCTGCATGCCAACCTGTGGCACGATACAAGAGGAACGTTAGCTTGAGGCTAGTGTTCAGTGGGGTCGCCCATTCACTACAGAATACGGAAGGATGAGCAGCTACCAAAGAATGGCAACCTCCATGTTTCTTTCCTAGAAACTCACTTGTCATCACAAAGGCAATTGTGCTATGAAGAGAACATGTGCAACTAAAGAGTCTCTCAGGGGGAATTGAGCCCACAACTCTCTAAATCCCAAAGAGGAAAATAAAGTTTCCCTTCAAGCCTTATTTCAAAAGGGTCCTCAGACCTTAACCCTGCTCGTCCTTTCTCTATTTTGTACCCCTTAAAGGTGCTTTAGAAGGGAGATACTTCCGTTGTTTCAACTTGCCACAATCTAGAGGTTTAACCAAATAAGCCCTTCACTGCCCCTGGCTCGGCATCTAGCTGTTCCCAACGCTGCATTGCTTACAAAGGCCCAAACACACAGGCCGTCCTTCTGGTACGTTTCTTATCCTCTCGCCGACCCGCCAGTACTAAGAGACCTGGAATGCTTCCTAGAGCTCAAGAACCACACTGCATAACGCTACATGGATTCTGCTGCATGCCAACAAGTGGCATGATACAAGAGGAACGTTAGCTTGAGGCTAGTGGTCAAACGGGATTGCCAATTCACTGAAGATTACCAAAGGACGAGCACCAGCAAAGAATGGCACACTCCGAGTTTCTTTCCTAGAAACTCACTTGTCGTCACAAAGGCAATTGTGCTATGAAGGGAACTCGTGCAACTACAGTCTTTCTCAGGGAGAAGTGAGGCCCCAACTCTCTCAATCCCAATGAGGAAAATGAAGTTTCCCTTCAAGACTTATTTTCAAAGGGGCCAGCAGAGCATTGACCTTGCTGATTCTTTCTCTACTTTGTACCTCCAAGGTGCTTTAGAAGGGAGATACATGAGTTCTTTCAACTTGCAAAAATGTAGAGGTTTAACCAAAGAAGCCCTTCACAGCCTCTGACTCGGCATCTAGCTCTTCCCAACGCTGCATTGCTCACAAAGGCCCAAACACACAGGCCGTCCTCCTAGTACGTTGCTCATCCTAGTGTTGACCCGCCAGTACTGAGACCTGGAATGCTACCCAGAGCTCAAGAACCACAATGAATAACGCTACATGGATTCTGCTGCCTGCAACCAGCGGCCTGATACAAGAGGAACGTTAGCTTGAGGCTAGTGTTCAAAGGGCTCGCCAATTCACGACAGATTACTGAAGGATGAGCAGCTACCAAAGAATGGCAACCTCCAAGTTTCTTTCCTAGCAACTCACTTGTCATCACTAAGCCAATTATGCGATGAAGAGAACATGTACAAGTAAAGAGTTTCTCAGGGAGAACTGAGCCCACAACTCTCTAAATGCCAATGAGGAAAATAAAGATTCCCTTCAGCCTTATATTCAAAATGGCCCGCAGAGCCCTGACTCTGATGTTTCTTTCTCTATTTAGTACCTCCAACGTGCTTTAGAAGGGAGAGACCTGAGTTGTTTCAAGTTGCCACATTCTACAGGTTTCACAAAAGAAGCCCTTCTCCTCCCATGTCTCGGCATCTAGCTGTTCCCAAGGGTGCACTGCTCACCACTCCCCAAACACACAAGCCGTCCTTCTTGTACGTTTCTCATCCTAGAGCAGATCCGCCGGTACTAAGAGACCTGGAATGCTTCCTAGAGCTCCAGAACCACACTGCATAACGCTACATGGATTCTGCTGCATGCCAACCTGTGGCACGATACAAGAGGAACGTTAGCTTGAGGCTAGTGTTCAATGGGGTCGCCCATTCACTACAGAATACGGAAGGATGAGCAGCTACCAAAGAATGGCAACCTCCATGTTTCTTTCCTAGAAACTCACTTGTCATCACAAAGGCAATTGTGCTATGAAGAGAACATGTGCAACTAAAGAGTCTCTCAGGGGGAATTGAGCCCACAACTCTCTAAATCCCGAAGAGGAAAATAAAGTTTCCCTTCAAGCCTTATTTCAAAAGGGTCCTCAGAGCCTTAACCCTGCTCGTTCTTTCTCTATTTTGTACCTTAAAGGTGCTTTAGAAGGGAGATACTTCCGTTGTTTCAACTTGCTACAATCTAGGCCTTTAACCAAATAAGCCCTTCACTGCCCCTGGCTCGGCATCTAGCTGTTCCCAACGCTGCATTGCTCACAAAGGCCCAAACACACAGGCCGTCCTTCTGGTACGTTACTCATCCTCGCGCCGACCCGCCAGTACTAAGGGACCTGGAGTGCTTCCTAGAGCTCAAGAACCACACTGCATAACGCTACATGGATTCTGCTGCATGCCACCCTGTGGCACGATACAAGAGGAACGTTAGCTTGAGGCTAGTGTTCAAAGGGCTCGCCAATTCACAACAGATTACTGAAGGATGAGCAGCTACCAAAGAAGGGCAACCTCCAAGTTTCTTTCCTAGCAACTCACTTGTCATCACTAAGCCAATTATGCGATGAAGAGAACATGTACAAGTAAAGAGTTTCTCAGGGAGAACTGAGCCCACAACTCTCTAAATGCCAATGAGGAAAATAAAGATTCCCTTCAGCCTTATATTCAAAATGGCCCGCAGAGCCCTGACTCTGATGTTTCTTTCTCTATTTAGTACCTCCAACGTGCTTTAGAAGGGAGAGACCTGAGTTGTTTCAAGTTGCCACATTCTACAGGTTTCACAAAAGAAGCCCTTCTCCTCCCATGTCTCGGCATCTAGCTGTTCCCAAGGGTGCACTGCTCACCACTCCCCAAACACACAAGCCGTCCTTCTTGTACGTTTCTCATCCTAGAGCAGATCCGCCGGTACTAAGAGACCTGGAATGCTTCCTAGAGCTCCAGAACCACACTGCATAACGCTACATGGATTCTGCTGCATGCCAACCTGTGGCACGATACAAGAGGAACGTTAGCTTGAGGCTAGTGTTCAATGGGGTCGCCCATTCACTACAGAATACGGAAGGATGAGCAGCTACCAAAGAATGGCAACCTCCATGTTTCTTTCCTAGAAACTCACTTGTCATCACAAAGGCAATTGTGCTATGAAGAGAACATGTGCAACTAAAGAGTCTCTCAGGGGGAATTGAGCCCACAACTCTCTAAATCCCAAAGAGGAAAATAAAGTTTCCCTTCAAGCCTTATTTCAAAAGGGTCCTCAGACCTTAACCCTGCTCGTTCTTTCTCTATTTTGTACCCCTTAAAGGTGCTTTAGAAGGGAGATACTTCCGTTTTTTCAACTTGCCACAATCTAGAGGTTTAACCAAATAAGCCCTTCACTGCCCCTGGCTCGGCATCTAGCTGTTCCCAACGCTGCATTGCTTACAAAGGCCCAAACACACAGGCCGTCCTTCTGGTACGTTTCTTATCCTCTCGCCGACCCGCCAGTACTAAGAGACCTGGAATGCTTCCTAGAGCTCAAGAACCACACTGCATAACGCTACATGGATTCTGCTGCATGCCAACAAGTGGCATGATACAAGAGGAACGTTAGCTTGAGGCTAGTGGTCAAACGGGATTGCCAATTCACTGAAGATTACCAAAGGACGAGCACCAGCAAAGAATGGCACACTCTGAGTTTCTTTCCTAGAAACTCACTTGTCGTCACAAAGGCAATTGTGCTATGAAGGGAACTCGTGCAACTACAGTCTTTCTCAGGGAGAAGTGAGGCCCCAACTCTCTCAATCCCAATGAGGAAAATGAAGTTTCCCTTCAAGACTTATTTTCAAAGGGGCCAGCAGAGCATTGACCTTGCTGATTCTTTCTCTACTTTGTACCTCCAAGGTGCTTTAGAAGGGAGATACATGAGTTCTTTCAACTTGCAAAAATGTAGAGGTTTAACCAAAGAAGCCCTTCACAGCCTCTGACTCGGCATCTAGCTCTTCCCAACGCTGCATTGCTCACAAAGGCCCAAACACACAGGCCGTCCTCCTAGTACGTTGCTCATCCTAGTGTTGACCCGCCAGTACTGAGACCTGGAATGCTACCCAGAGCTCAAGAACCACAATGAATAACGCTACATGGATTCTGCTGCCTGCAACCAGCGGCCTGATACAAGAGGAACGTTAGCTTGAGGCTAGTGTTCAAAGGGCTCGCCAATTCACGACAGATTACTGAAGGATGAGCAGCTACCAAAGAATGGCAACCTCCAAGTTTCTTTCCTAGCAACTCACTTGTCATCACTAAGCCAATTATGCGATGAAGAGAACATGTACAAGTAAAGAGTTTCTCAGGGAGAACTGAGCCCACAACTCTCTAAATGCCAATGAGGAAAATAAAGATTCCCTTCAGCCTTATATTCAAAATGGCCCGCAGAGCCCTGACTCTGATGTTTCTTTCTCTATTTAGTACCTCCAACGTGCTTTAGAAGGGAGAGACCTGAGTTGTTTCAAGTTGCCACATTCTACAGGTTTCACAAAAGAAGCCCTTCTCCTCCCATGTCTCGGCATCTAGCTGTTCCCAAGGGTGCACTGCTCACCACTCCCCAAACACACAAGCCGTCCTTCTTGTACGTTTCTCATCCTAGAGCAGATCCGCCGGTACTAAGAGACCTGGAATGCTTCCTAGAGCTCCAGAACCACACTGCATAACGCTACATGGATTCTGCTGCATGCCAACCTGTGGCACGATACAAGAGGAACGTTAGCTTGAGGCTAGTATTCAATGGGGTCGCCCATTCACTACAGAATACGGAAGGATGAGCAGCTACCAAAGAATGGCAACCTCCATGTTTCTTTCCTAGAAACTCACTTGTCATCACAAAGGCAATTGTGCTATGAAGAGAACATGTGCAACTAAAGAGTCTCTCAGGGGGAATTGAGCCCACAACTCTCTAAATCCCGAAGAGGAAAATAAAGTTTCCCTTCAAGCCTTATTTCAAAAGGGTCCTCAGAGCCTTAACCCTGCTCGTTCTTTCTCTATTTTGTACCTTAAAGGTGCTTTAGAAGGGAGATACTTCCGTTGTTTCAACTTGCTACAATCTAGGCCTTTAACCAAATAAGCCCTTCACTGCCCCTGGCTCGGCATCTAGCTGTTCCCAACGCTGCATTGCTCACAAAGGCCCAAACACACAGGCCGTCCTTCTGGTACGTTACTCATCCTCGCGCCGACCCGCCAGTACTAAGGGACCTGGAGTGCTTCCTAGAGCTCAAGAACCACACTGCATAACGCTACATGGATTCTGCTGCATGCCACCCTGTGGCACGATACAAGAGGAACGTTAGCTTGAGGCTAGTGTTCAAAGGGCTCGCCAATTCACAACAGATTACTGAAGGATGAGCAGCTACCAAAGAAGGGCAACCTCCAAGTTTCTTTCCTAGCAACTCACTTGTCATCACTAAGCCAATTATGCGATGAAGAGAACATGTACAAGTAAAGAGTTTCTCAGGGAGAACTGAGCCCACAACTCTCTAAATGCCAATGAGGAAAATAAAGATTCCCTTCAGCCTTATATTCAAAATGGCCCGCAGAGCCCTGACTCTGATGTTTCTTTCTCTATTTAGTACCTCCAACGTGCTTTAGAAGGGAGAGACCTGAGTTGTTTCAAGTTGCCACATTCTACAGGTTTCACAAAAGAAGCCCTTCTCCTCCCATGTCTCGGCATCTAGCTGTTCCCAAGGGTGCACTGCTCACCACTCCCCAAACACACAAGCCGTCCTTCTTGTACGTTTCTCATCCTAGAGCAGATCCGCCGGTACTAAGAGACCTGGAATGCTTCCTAGAGCTCCAGAACCACACTGCATAACGCTACATGGATTCTGCTGCATGCCAACCTGTGGCACGATACAAGAGGAACGTTAGCTTGAGGCTAGTGTTCAATGGGGTCGCCCATTCACTACAGAATACGGAAGGATGAGCAGCTACCAAAGAATGGCAACCTCCATGTTTCTTTCCTAGAAACTCACTTGTCATCACAAAGGCAATTGTGCTATGAAGAGAACATGTGCAACTAAAGAGTCTCTCAGGGGGAATTGAGCCCACAACTCTCTAAATCCCGAAGAGGAAAATAAAGTTTCCCTTCAAGCCTTATTTCAAAAGGGTCCTCAGAGCCTTAACCCTGCTCGTTCTTTCTCTATTTTGTACCTTAAAGGTGCTTTAGAAGGGAGATACTTCCGTTGTTTCAACTTGCTACAATCTAGGCCTTTAACCAAATAAGCCCTTCACTGCCCCTGGCTCGGCATCTAGCTGTTCCCAACGCTGCATTGCTCACAAAGGCCCAAACACACAGGCCGTCCTTCTGGTACGTTACTCATCCTCGCGCCGACCCGCCAGTACTAAGGGACCTGGAGTGCTTCCTAGAGCTCAAGAACCACACTGCATAACGCTACATGGATTCTGCTGCATGCCACCCTGTGGCACGATACAAGAGGAACGTTAGCTTGAGGCTAGTGTTCAAAGGGCTCGCCAATTCACAACAGATTACTGAAGGATGAGCAGCTACCAAAGAAGGGCAACCTCCAAGTTTCTTTCCTAGCAACTCACTTGTCATCACTAAGCCAATTATGCGATGAAGAGAACATGTACAAGTAAAGAGTTTCTCAGGGAGAACTGAGCCCACAACTCTCTAAATGCCAATGAGGAAAATAAAGATTCCCTTCAGCCTTATATTCAAAATGGCCCGCAGAGCCCTGACTCTGATGTTTCTTTCTCTATTTAGTACCTCCAACGTGCTTTAGAAGGGAGAGACCTGAGTTGTTTCAAGTTGCCACATTCTACAGGTTTCACAAAAGAAGCCCTTCTCCTCCCATGTCTCGGCATCTAGCTGTTCCCAAGGGTGCACTGCTCACCACTCCCCAAACACACAAGCCGTCCTTCTTGTACGTTTCTCATCCTAGAGCAGATCCGCCGGTACTAAGAGACCTGGAATGCTTCCTAGAGCTCCAGAACCACACTGCATAACGCTACATGGATTCTGCTGCATGCCAACCTGTGGCACGATACAAGAGGAACGTTAGCTTGAGGCTAGTGTTCAATGGGGTCGCCCATTCACTACAGAATACGGAAGGATGAGCAGCTACCAAAGAATGGCAACCTCCATGTTTCTTTCCTAGAAACTCACTTGTCATCACAAAGGCAATTGTGCTATGAAGAGAACATGTGCAACTAAAGAGTCTCTCAGGGGGAATTGAGCCCACAACTCTCTAAATCCCAAAGAGGAAAATAAAGTTTCCCTTCAAGCCTTATTTCAAAAGGGTCCTCAGACCTTAACCCTGCTCGTTCTTTCTCTATTTTGTACCCCTTAAAGGTGCTTTAGAAGGGAGATACTTCCGTTTTTTCAACTTGCCACAATCTAGAGGTTTAACCAAATAAGCCCTTCACTGCCCCTGGCTCGGCATCTAGCTGTTCCCAACGCTGCATTGCTTACAAAGGCCCAAACACACAGGCCGTCCTTCTGGTACGTTTCTTATCCTCTCGCCGACCCGCCAGTACTAAGAGACCTGGAATGCTTCCTAGAGCTCAAGAACCACACTGCATAACGCTACATGGATTCTGCTGCATGCCAACAAGTGGCATGATACAAGAGGAACGTTAGCTTGAGGCTAGTGGTCAAACGGGATTGCCAATTCACTGAAGATTACCAAAGGACGAGCACCAGCAAAGAATGGCACACTCTGAGTTTCTTTCCTAGAAACTCACTTGTCGTCACAAAGGCAATTGTGCTATGAAGGGAACTCGTGCAACTACAGTCTTTCTCAGGGAGAAGTGAGGCCCCAACTCTCTCAATCCCAATGAGGAAAATGAAGTTTCCCTTCAAGACTTATTTTCAAAGGGGCCAGCAGAGCATTGACCTTGCTGATTCTTTCTCTACTTTGTACCTCCAAGGTGCTTTAGAAGGGAGATACATGAGTTCTTTCAACTTGCAAAAATGTAGAGGTTTAACCAAAGAAGCCCTTCACAGCCTCTGACTCGGCATCTAGCTCTTCCCAACGCTGCATTGCTCACAAAGGCCCAAACACACAGGCCGTCCTCCTAGTACGTTGCTCATCCTAGTGTTGACCCGCCAGTACTGAGACCTGGAATGCTACCCAGAGCTCAAGAACCACAATGAATAACGCTACATGGATTCTGCTGCCTGCAACCAGCGGCCTGATACAAGAGGAACGTTAGCTTGAGGCTAGTGTTCAAAGGGCTCGCCAATTCACGACAGATTACTGAAGGATGAGCAGCTACCAAAGAATGGCAACCTCCAAGTTTCTTTCCTAGCAACTCACTTGTCATCACTAAGCCAATTATGCGATGAAGAGAACATGTACAAGTAAAGAGTTTCTCAGGGAGAACTGAGCCCACAACTCTCTAAATGCCAATGAGGAAAATAAAGATTCCCTTCAGCCTTATATTCAAAATGGCCCGCAGAGCCCTGACTCTGATGTTTCTTTCTCTATTTAGTACCTCCAACGTGCTTTAGAAGGGAGAGACCTGAGTTGTTTCAAGTTGCCACATTCTACAGGTTTCACAAAAGAAGCCCTTCTCCTCCCATGTCTCGGCATCTAGCTGTTCCCAAGGGTGCACTGCTCACCACTCCCCAAACACACAAGCCGTCCTTCTTGTACGTTTCTCATCCTAGAGCAGATCCGCCGGTACTAAGAGACCTGGAATGCTTCCTAGAGCTCCAGAACCACACTGCATAACGCTACATGGATTCTGCTGCATGCCAACCTGTGGCACGATACAAGAGGAACGTTAGCTTGAGGCTAGTATTCAATGGGGTCGCCCATTCACTACAGAATACGGAAGGATGAGCAGCTACCAAAGAATGGCAACCTCCATGTTTCTTTCCTAGAAACTCACTTGTCATCACAAAGGCAATTGTGCTATGAAGAGAACATGTGCAACTAAAGAGTCTCTCAGGGGGAATTGAGCCCACAACTCTCTAAATCCCGAAGAGGAAAATAAAGTTTCCCTTCAAGCCTTATTTCAAAAGGGTCCTCAGAGCCTTAACCCTGCTCGTTCTTTCTCTATTTTGTACCTTAAAGGTGCTTTAGAAGGGAGATACTTCCGTTGTTTCAACTTGCTACAATCTAGGCCTTTAACCAAATAAGCCCTTCACTGCCCCTGGCTCGGCATCTAGCTGTTCCCAACGCTGCATTGCTCACAAAGGCCCAAACACACAGGCCGTCCTTCTGGTACGTTACTCATCCTCGCGCCGACCCGCCAGTACTAAGGGACCTGGAGTGCTTCCTAGAGCTCAAGAACCACACTGCATAACGCTACATGGATTCTGCTGCATGCCACCCTGTGGCACGATACAAGAGGAACGTTAGCTTGAGGCTAGTGTTCAAAGGGCTCGCCAATTCACGACAGATTACTGAAGGATGAGCAGCTACCAAAGAAGGGCAACCTCCAAGTTTCTTTCCTAGCAACTCACTTGTCATCACTAAGCCAATTATGCGATGAAGAGAACATGTACAAGTAAAGAGTTTCTCAGGGAGAACTGAGCCCACAACTCTCTAAATGCCAATGAGGAAAATAAAGATTCCCTTCAGCCTTATATTCAAAATGGCCCGCAGAGCCCTGACTCTGATGTTTCTTTCTCTATTTAGTACCTCCAACGTGCTTTAGAAGGGAGAGACCTGAGTTGTTTCAAGTTGCCACATTCTACAGGTTTCACAAAAGAAGCCCTTCTCCTCCCATGTCTCGGCATCTAGCTGTTCCCAAGGGTGCACTGCTCACCACTCCCCAAACACACAAGCCGTCCTTCTTGTACGTTTCTCATCCTAGAGCAGATCCGCCGGTACTAAGAGACCTGGAATGCTTCCTAGAGCTCCAGAACCACACTGCATAACGCTACATGGATTCTGCTGCATGCCAACCTGTGGCACGATACAAGAGGAACGTTAGCTTGAGGCTAGTGTTCAATGGGGTCGCCCATTCACTACAGAATACGGAAGGATGAGCAGCTACCAAAGAATGGCAACCTCCATGTTTCTTTCCTAGAAACTCACTTGTCATCACAAAGGCAATTGTGCTATGAAGAGAACATGTGCAACTAAAGAGTCTCTCAGGGGGAATTGAGCCCACAACTCTCTAAATCCCAAAGAGGAAAATAAAGTTTCCCTTCAAGCCTTATTTCAAAAGGGTCCTCAGACCTTAACCCTGCTCGTTCTTTCTCTATTTTGTACCCCTTAAAGGTGCTTTAGAAGGGAGATACTTCCGTTGTTTCAACTTGCCACAATCTAGAGGTTTAACCAAATAAGCCCTTCACTGCCCCTGGCTCGGCATCTAGCTGTTCCCAACGCTGCATTGCTTACAAAGGCCCAAACACACAGGCCGTCCTTCTGGTACGTTTCTTATCCTCTCGCCGACCCGCCAGTACTAAGAGACCTGGAATGCTTCCTAGAGCTCAAGAACCACACTGCATAACGCTACATGGATTCTGCTGCATGCCAACAAGTGGCATGATACAAGAGGAACGTTAGCTTGAGGCTAGTGGTCAAACGGGATTGCCAATTCACTGAAGATTACCAAAGGACGAGCACCAGCAAAGAATGGCACACTCTGAGTTTCTTTCCTAGAAACTCACTTGTCGTCACAAAGGCAATTGTGCTATGAAGGGAACTCGTGCAACTACAGTCTTTCTCAGGGAGAAGTGAGGCCCCAACTCTCTCAATCCCAATGAGGAAAATGAAGTTTCCCTTCAAGACTTATTTTCAAAGGGGCCAGCAGAGCATTGACCTTGCTGATTCTTTCTCTACTTTGTACCTCCAAGGTGCTTTAGAAGGGAGATACATGAGTTCTTTCAACTTGCAAAAATGTAGAGGTTTAACCAAAGAAGCCCTTCACAGCCTCTGACTCGGCATCTAGCTCTTCCCAACGCTGCATTGCTCACAAAGGCCCAAACACACAGGCCGTCCTCCTAGTACGTTGCTCATCCTAGTGTTGACCCGCCAGTACTGAGACCTGGAATGCTACCCAGAGCTCAAGAACCACAATGAATAACGCTACATGGATTCTGCTGCCTGCAACCAGCGGCCTGATACAAGAGGAACGTTAGCTTGAGGCTAGTGTTCAAAGGGCTCGCCAATTCACGACAGATTACTGAAGGATGAGCAGCTACCAAAGAATGGCAACCTCCAAGTTTCTTTCCTAGCAACTCACTTGTCATCACTAAGCCAATTATGCGATGAAGAGAACATGTACAAGTAAAGAGTTTCTCAGGGAGAACTGAGCCCACAACTCTCTAAATGCCAATGAGGAAAATAAAGATTCCCTTCAGCCTTATATTCAAAATGGCCCGCAGAGCCCTGACTCTGATGTTTCTTTCTCTATTTAGTACCTCCAACGTGCTTTAGAAGGGAGAGACCTGAGTTGTTTCAAGTTGCCACATTCTACAGGTTTCACAAAAGAAGCCCTTCTCCTCCCATGTCTCGGCATCTAGCTGTTCCCAAGGGTGCACTGCTCACCACTCCCCAAACACACAAGCCGTCCTTCTTGTACGTTTCTCATCCTAGAGCAGATCCGCCGGTACTAAGAGACCTGGAATGCTTCCTAGAGCTCCAGAACCACACTGCATAACGCTACATGGATTCTGCTGCATGCCAACCTGTGGCACGATACAAGAGGAACGTTAGCTTGAGGCTAGTATTCAATGGGGTCGCCCATTCACTACAGAATACGGAAGGATGAGCAGCTACCAAAGAATGGCAACCTCCATGTTTCTTTCCTAGAAACTCACTTGTCATCACAAAGGCAATTGTGCTATGAAGAGAACATGTGCAACTAAAGAGTCTCTCAGGGGGAATTGAGCCCACAACTCTCTAAATCCCGAAGAGGAAAATAAAGTTTCCCTTCAAGCCTTATTTCAAAAGGGTCCTCAGAGCCTTAACCCTGCTCGTTCTTTCTCTATTTTGTACCTTAAAGGTGCTTTAGAAGGGAGATACTTCCGTTGTTTCAACTTGCTACAATCTAGGCCTTTAACCAAATAAGCCCTTCACTGCCCCTGGCTCGGCATCTAGCTGTTCCCAACGCTGCATTGCTCACAAAGGCCCAAACACACAGGCCGTCCTTCTGGTACGTTACTCATCCTCGCGCCGACCCGCCAGTACTAAGGGACCTGGAGTGCTTCCTAGAGCTCAAGAACCACACTGCATAACGCTACATGGATTCTGCTGCATGCCACCCTGTGGCACGATACAAGAGGAACGTTAGCTTGAGGCTAGTGTTCAAAGGGCTCGCCAATTCACGACAGATTACTGAAGGATGAGCAGCTACCAAAGAAGGGCAACCTCCAAGTTTCTTTCCTAGCAACTCACTTGTCATCACTAAGCCAATTATGCGATGAAGAGAACATGTACAAGTAAAGAGTTTCTCAGGGAGAACTGAGCCCACAACTCTCTAAATGCCAATGAGGAAAATAAAGATTCCCTTCAGCCTTATATTCAAAATGGCCCGCAGAGCCCTGACTCTGATGTTTCTTTCTCTATTTAGTACCTCCAACGTGCTTTAGAAGGGAGAGACCTGAGTTGTTTCAAGTTGCCACATTCTACAGGTTTCACAAAAGAAGCCCTTCTCCTCCCATGTCTCGGCATCTAGCTGTTCCCAAGGGTGCACTGCTCACCACTCCCCAAACACACAAGCCGTCCTTCTTGTACGTTTCTCATCCTAGAGCAGATCCGCCGGTACTAAGAGACCTGGAATGCTTCCTAGAGCTCCAGAACCACACTGCATAACGCTACATGGATTCTGCTGCATGCCAACCTGTGGCACGATACAAGAGGAACGTTAGCTTGAGGCTAGTGTTCAATGGGGTCGCCCATTCACTACAGAATACGGAAGGATGAGCAGCTACCAAAGAATGGCAACCTCCATGTTTCTTTCCTAGAAACTCACTTGTCATCACAAAGGCAATTGTGCTATGAAGAGAACATGTGCAACTAAAGAGTCTCTCAGGGGGAATTGAGCCCACAACTCTCTAAATCCCGAAGAGGAAAATAAAGTTTCCCTTCAAGCCTTATTTCAAAAGGGTCCTCAGAGCCTTAACCCTGCTCGTTCTTTCTCTATTTTGTACCTTAAAGGTGCTTTAGAAGGGAGATACTTCCGTTGTTTCAACTTGCTACAATCTAGGCCTTTAACCAAATAAGCCCTTCACTGCCCCTGGCTCGGCATCTAGCTGTTCCCAACGCTGCATTGCTCACAAAGGCCCAAACACACAGGCCGTCCTTCTGGTACGTTACTCATCCTCGCGCCGACCCGCCAGTACTAAGGGACCTGGAGTGCTTCCTAGAGCTCAAGAACCACACTGCATAACGCTACATGGATTCTGCTGCATGCCACCCTGTGGCACGATACAAGAGGAACGTTAGCTTGAGGCTAGTGTTCAAAGGGCTCGCCAATTCACGACAGATTACTGAAGGATGAGCAGCTACCAAAGAAGGGCAACCTCCAAGTTTCTTTCCTAGCAACTCACTTGTCATCACTAAGCCAATTATGCGATGAAGAGAACATGTACAAGTAAAGAGTTTCTCAGGGAGAACTGAGCCCACAACTCTCTAAATGCCAATGAGGAAAATAAAGATTCCCTTCAGCCTTATATTCAAAATGGCCCGCAGAGCCCTGACTCTGATGTTTCTTTCTCTATTTAGTACCTCCAACGTGCTTTAGAAGGGAGAGACCTGAGTTGTTTCAAGTTGCCACATTCTACAGGTTTCACAAAAGAAGCCCTTCTCCTCCCATGTCTCGGCATCTAGCTGTTCCCAAGGGTGCACTGCTCACCACTCCCCAAACACACAAGCCGTCCTTCTTGTACGTTTCTCATCCTAGAGCAGATCCGCCGGTACTAAGAGACCTGGAATGCTTCCTAGAGCTCCAGAACCACACTGCATAACGCTACATGGATTCTGCTGCATGCCAACCTGTGGCACGATACAAGAGGAACGTTAGCTTGAGGCTAGTGTTCAATGGGGTCGCCCATTCACTACAGAATACGGAAGGATGAGCAGCTACCAAAGAATGGCAACCTCCATGTTTCTTTCCTAGAAACTCACTTGTCATCACAAAGGCAATTGTGCTATGAAGAGAACATGTGCAACTAAAGAGTCTCTCAGGGGGAATTGAGCCCACAACTCTCTAAATCCCAAAGAGGAAAATAAAGTTTCCCTTCAAGCCTTATTTCAAAAGGGTCCTCAGACCTTAACCCTGCTCGTTCTTTCTCTATTTTGTACCCCTTAAAGGTGCTTTAGAAGGGAGATACTTCCGTTTTTTCAACTTGCCACAATCTAGAGGTTTAACCAAATAAGCCCTTCACTGCCCCTGGCTCGGCATCTAGCTGTTCCCAACGCTGCATTGCTTACAAAGGCCCAAACACACAGGCCGTCCTTCTGGTACGTTTCTTATCCTCTCGCCGACCCGCCAGTACTAAGAGACCTGGAATGCTTCCTAGAGCTCAAGAACCACACTGCATAACGCTACATGGATTCTGCTGCATGCCAACAAGTGGCATGATACAAGAGGAACGTTAGCTTGAGGCTAGTGGTCAAACGGGATTGCCAATTCACTGAAGATTACCAAAGGACGAGCACCAGCAAAGAATGGCACACTCTGAGTTTCTTTCCTAGAAACTCACTTGTCGTCACAAAGGCAATTGTGCTATGAAGGGAACTCGTGCAACTACAGTCTTTCTCAGGGAGAAGTGAGGCCCCAACTCTCTCAATCCCAATGAGGAAAATGAAGTTTCCCTTCAAGACTTATTTTCAAAGGGGCCAGCAGAGCATTGACCTTGCTGATTCTTTCTCTACTTTGTACCTCCAAGGTGCTTTAGAAGGGAGATACATGAGTTCTTTCAACTTGCAAAAATGTAGAGGTTTAACCAAAGAAGCCCTTCACAGCCTCTGACTCGGCATCTAGCTCTTCCCAACGCTGCATTGCTCACAAAGGCCCAAACACACAGGCCGTCCTCCTAGTACGTTGCTCATCCTAGTGTTGACCCGCCAGTACTGAGACCTGGAATGCTACCCAGAGCTCAAGAACCACAATGAATAACGCTACATGGATTCTGCTGCCTGCAACCAGCGGCCTGATACAAGAGGAACGTTAGCTTGAGGCTAGTGTTCAAAGGGCTCGCCAATTCACGACAGATTACTGAAGGATGAGCAGCTACCAAAGAATGGCAACCTCCAAGTTTCTTTCCTAGCAACTCACTTGTCATCACTAAGCCAATTATGCGATGAAGAGAACATGTACAAGTAAAGAGTTTCTCAGGGAGAACTGAGCCCACAACTCTCTAAATGCCAATGAGGAAAATAAAGATTCCCTTCAGCCTTATATTCAAAATGGCCCGCAGAGCCCTGACTCTGATGTTTCTTTCTCTATTTAGTACCTCCAACGTGCTTTAGAAGGGAGAGACCTGAGTTGTTTCAAGTTGCCACATTCTACAGGTTTCACAAAAGAAGCCCTTCTCCTCCCATGTCTCGGCATCTAGCTGTTCCAAGGGTGCACTGCTCACCACTCCCCAAACACACAAGCCGTCCTTCTTGTACGTTTCTCATCCTAGAGCAGATCCGCCGGTACTAAGAGACCTGGAATGCTTCCTAGAGCTCCAGAACCACACTGCATAACGCTACATGGATTCTGCTGCATGCCAACCTGTGGCACGATACAAGAGGAACGTTAGCTTGAGGCTAGTGTTCAATGGGGTCGCCCATTCACTACAGAATACGGAAGGATGAGCAGCTACCAAAGAATGGCAACCTCCATGTTTCTTTCCTAGAAACTCACTTGTCATCACAAAGGCAATTGTGCTATGAAGAGAACATGTGCAACTAAAGAGTCTCTCAGGGGGAATTGAGCCCACAACTCTCTAAATCCCAAAGAGGAAAATAAAGTTTCCCTTCAAGCCTTATTTCAAAAGGGTCCTCAGAGCCTTAACCCTGCTCGTTCTTTCTCTATTTTGTACCTTAAAGGTGCTTTAGAAGGGAGATACTTCCGTTGTTTCAACTTGCTACAATCTAGGCCTTTAACCAAATAAGCCCTTCACTGCCCCTGGCTCGGCATCTAGCTGTTCCCAACGCTGCATTGCTCACAAAGGCCCAAACACACAGGCCGTCCTTCTGGTACGTTACTCATCCTCGCGCCGACCCGCCAGTACTAAGGGACCTGGAGTGCTTCCTAGAGCTCAAGAACCACACTGCATAACGCTACATGGATTCTGCTGCATTCCACACTGTGGCACGATACAAGAGGAACGTTAGCTTGAGGCTAGTGTTCAAAGGGCTCGCCAATTCACGACAGATTACTGAAGGATGAGCAGCTACCAAAGAATGGCAACCTCCAAGTTTCTTTCCTAGCAACTCACTTGTCATCACTAAGCCAATTATGCGATGAAGAGAACATGTACAAGTAAAGAGTTTCTCAGGGAGAACTGAGCCCACAACTCTCTAAATGCCAATGAGGAAAATAAAGATTCCCTTCAGCCTTATATTCAAAATGGCCCGCAGAGCCCTGACTCTGATGTTTCTTTCTCTATTTAGTACCTCCAACGTGCTTTAGAAGGGAGAGACCTGAGTTGTTTCAAGTTGCCACATTCTACAGGTTTCACAAAAGAAGCCCTTCTCCTCCCATGTCTCGGCATCTAGCTGTTCCCAAGGGTGCACTGCTCACCACTCCCCAAACACACAAGCCGTCCTTCTTGTACGTTTCTCATCCTAGAGCAGATCCGCCGGTACTAAGAGACCTGGAATGCTTCCTAGAGCTCCAGAACCACACTGCATAACGCTACATGGATTCTGCTGCATGCCAACCTGTGGCACGATACAAGAGGAACGTTAGCTTGAGGCTAGTGTTCAATGGGGTCGCCCATTCACTACAGAATACGGAAGGATGAGCAGCTACCAAAGAATGGCAACCTCCATGTTTCTTTCCTAGAAACTCACTTGTCATCACAAAGGCAATTGTGCTATGAAGAGAACATGTGCAACTAAAGAGTCTCTCAGGGGGAATTGAGCCCACAACTCTCTAAATCCCAAAGAGGAAAATAAAGTTTCCCTTCAAGCCTTATTTCAAAAGGGTCCTCAGACCTTAACCCTGCTCGTTCTTTCTCTATTTTGTACCCCTTAAAGGTGCTTTAGAAGGGAGATACTTCCGTTGTTTCAACTTGCCACAATCTAGAGGTTTAACCAAATAAGCCCTTCACTGCCCCTGGCTCGGCATCTAGCTGTTCCCAACGCTGCATTGCTTACAAAGGCCCAAACACACAGGCCGTCCTTCTGGTACGTTTCTTATCCTCTCGCCGACCCGCCAGTACTAAGAGACCTGGAATGCTTCCTAGAGCTCAAGAACCACACTGCATAACGCTACATGGATTCTGCTGCATGCCAACAAGTGGCATGATACAAGAGGAACGTTAGCTTGAGGCTAGTGGTCAAACGGGATTGCCAATTCACTGAAGATTACCAAAGGACGAGCACCAGCAAAGAATGGCACACTCTGAGTTTCTTTCCTAGAAACTCACTTGTCGTCACAAAGGCAATTGTGCTATGAAGGGAACTCGTGCAACTACAGTCTTTCTCAGGGAGAAGTGAGGCCCCAACTCTCTCAATCCCAATGAGGAAAATGAAGTTTCCCTTCAAGACTTATTTTCAAAGGGGCCAGCAGAGCATTGACCTTGCTGATTCTTTCTCTACTTTGTACCTCCAAGGTGCTTTAGAAGGGAGATACATGAGTTCTTTCAACTTGCAAAAATGTAGAGGTTTAACCAAAGAAGCCCTTCACAGCCTCTGACTCGGCATCTAGCTCTTCCCAACGCTGCATTGCTCACAAAGGCCCAAACACACAGGCCGTCCTCCTAGTACGTTGCTCATCCTAGTGTTGACCCGCCAGTACTGAGACCTGGAATGCTACCCAGAGCTCAAGAACCACAATGAATAACGCTACATGGATTCTGCTGCCTGCAACCAGCGGCCTGATACAAGAGGAACGTTAGCTTGAGGCTAGTGTTCAAAGGGCTCGCCAATTCACGACAGATTACTGAAGGATGAGCAGCTACCAAAGAATGGCAACCTCCAAGTTTCTTTCCTAGCAACTCACTTGTCATCACTAAGCCAATTATGCGATGAAGAGAACATGTACAAGTAAAGAGTTTCTCAGGGAGAACTGAGCCCACAACTCTCTAAATGCCAATGAGGAAAATAAAGATTCCCTTCAGCCTTATATTCAAAATGGCCCGCAGAGCCCTGACTCTGATGTTTCTTTCTCTATTTAGTACCTCCAACGTGCTTTAGAAGGGAGAGACCTGAGTTGTTTCAAGTTGCCACATTCTACAGGTTTCACAAAAGAAGCCCTTCTCCTCCCATGTCTCGGCATCTAGCTGTTCCAAGGGTGCACTGCTCACCACTCCCCAAACACACAAGCCGTCCTTCTTGTACGTTTCTCATCCTAGAGCAGATCCGCCGGTACTAAGAGACCTGGAATGCTTCCTAGAGCTCCAGAACCACACTGCATAACGCTACATGGATTCTGCTGCATGCCAACCTGTGGCACGATACAAGAGGAACGTTAGCTTGAGGCTAGTATTCAATGGGGTCGCCCATTCACTACAGAATACGGAAGGATGAGCAGCTACCAAAGAATGGCAACCTCCATGTTTCTTTCCTAGAAACTCACTTGTCATCACAAAGGCAATTGTGCTATGAAGAGAACATGTGCAACTAAAGAGTCTCTCAGGGGGAATTGAGCCCACAACTCTCTAAATCCCAAAGAGGAAAATAAAGTTTCCCTTCAAGCCTTATTTCAAAAGGGTCCTCAGAGCCTTAACCCTGCTCGTTCTTTCTCTATTTTGTACCTTAAAGGTGCTTTAGAAGGGAGATACTTCCGTTGTTTCAACTTGCTACAATCTAGGCCTTTAACCAAATAAGCCCTTCACTGCCCCTGGCTCGGCATCTAGCTGTTCCCAACGCTGCATTGCTCACAAAGGCCCAAACACACAGGCCGTCCTTCTGGTACGTTACTCATCCTCGCGCCGACCCGCCAGTACTAAGGGACCTGGAGTGCTTCCTAGAGCTCAAGAACCACACTGCATAACGCTACATGGATTCTGCTGCATTCCACACTGTGGCACGATACAAGAGGAACGTTAGCTTGAGGCTAGTGTTCAAAGGGCTCGCCAATTCACGACAGATTACTGAAGGATGAGCAGCTACCAAAGAATGGCAACCTCCAAGTTTCTTTCCTAGCAACTCACTTGTCATCACTAAGCCAATTATGCGATGAAGAGAACATGTACAAGTAAAGAGTTTCTCAGGGAGAACTGAGCCCACAACTCTCTAAATGCCAATGAGGAAAATAAAGATTCCCTTCAGCCTTATATTCAAAATGGCCCGCAGAGCCCTGACTCTGATGTTTCTTTCTCTATTTAGTACCTCCAACGTGCTTTAGAAGGGAGAGACCTGAGTTGTTTCAAGTTGCCACATTCTACAGGTTTCACAAAAGAAGCCCTTCTCCTCCCATGTCTCGGCATCTAGCTGTTCCCAAGGGTGCACTGCTCACCACTCCCCAAACACACAAGCCGTCCTTCTTGTACGTTTCTCATCCTAGAGCAGATCCGCCGGTACTAAGAGACCTGGAATGCTTCCTAGAGCTCCAGAACCACACTGCATAACGCTACATGGATTCTGCTGCATGCCAACCTGTGGCACGATACAAGAGGAACGTTAGCTTGAGGCTAGTGTTCAATGGGGTCGCCCATTCACTACAGAATACGGAAGGATGAGCAGCTACCAAAGAATGGCAACCTCCATGTTTCTTTCCTAGAAACTCACTTGTCATCACAAAGGCAATTGTGCTATGAAGAGAACATGTGCAACTAAAGAGTCTCTCAGGGGGAATTGAGCCCACAACTCTCTAAATCCCGAAGAGGAAAATAAAGTTTCCCTTCAAGCCTTATTTCAAAAGGGTCCTCAGAGCCTTAACCCTGCTCGTTCTTTCTCTATTTTGTACCTTAAAGGTGCTTTAGAAGGGAGATACTTCCGTTGTTTCACTTGCTACAATCTAGGCCTTTAACCAAATAAGCCCTTCACTGCCCCTGGCTCGGCATCTAGCTGTTCCCAACGCTGCATTGCTCACAAAGGCCCAAACACACAGGCCGTCCTTCTGGTACGTTACTCATCCTCGCGCCGACCCGCCAGTACTAAGGGACCTGGAGTGCTTCCTAGAGCTCAAGAACCACACTGCATAACGCTACATGGATTCTGCTGCATGCCACCCTGTGGCACGATACAAGAGGAACGTTAGCTTGAGGCTAGTGTTCAAAGGGCTCGCCAATTCACAACAGATTACTGAAGGATGAGCAGCTACCAAAGAAGGGCAACCTCCAAGTTTCTTTCCTAGCAACTCACTTGTCATCACTAAGCCAATTATGCGATGAAGAGAACATGTACAAGTAAAGAGTTTCTCAGGGAGAACTGAGCCCACAACTCTCTAAATGCCAATGAGGAAAATAAAGATTCCCTTCAGCCTTATATTCAAAATGGCCCGCAGAGCCCTGACTCTGATGTTTCTTTCTCTATTTAGTACCTCCAACGTGCTTTAGAAGGGAGAGACCTGAGTTGTTTCAAGTTGCCACATTCTACAGGTTTCACAAAAGAAGCCCTTCTCCTCCCATGTCTCGGCATCTAGCTGTTCCCAAGGGTGCACTGCTCACCACTCCCCAAACACACAAGCCGTCCTTCTTGTACGTTTCTCATCCTAGAGCAGATCCGCCGGTACTAAGAGACCTGGAATGCTTCCTAGAGCTCCAGAACCACACTGCATAACGCTACATGGATTCTGCTGCATGCCAACCTGTGGCACGATACAAGAGGAACGTTAGCTTGAGGCTAGTGTTCAATGGGGTCGCCCATTCACTACAGAATACGGAAGGATGAGCAGCTACCAAAGAATGGCAACCTCCATGTTTCTTTCCTAGAAACTCACTTGTCATCACAAAGGCAATTGTGCTATGAAGAGAACATGTGCAACTAAAGAGTCTCTCAGGGGGAATTGAGCCCACAACTCTCTAAATCCCAAAGAGGAAAATAAAGTTTCCCTTCAAGCCTTATTTCAAAAGGGTCCTCAGACCTTAACCCTGCTCGTTCTTTCTCTATTTTGTACCCCTTAAAGGTGCTTTAGAAGGGAGATACTTCCGTTTTTTCAACTTGCCACAATCTAGAGGTTTAACCAAATAAGCCCTTCACTGCCCCTGGCTCGGCATCTAGCTGTTCCCAACGCTGCATTGCTTACAAAGGCCCAAACACACAGGCCGTCCTTCTGGTACGTTTCTTATCCTCTCGCCGACCCGCCAGTACTAAGAGACCTGGAATGCTTCCTAGAGCTCAAGAACCACACTGCATAACGCTACATGGATTCTGCTGCATGCCAACAAGTGGCATGATACAAGAGGAACGTTAGCTTGAGGCTAGTGGTCAAACGGGATTGCCAATTCACTGAAGATTACCAAAGGACGAGCACCAGCAAAGAATGGCACACTCTGAGTTTCTTTCCTAGAAACTCACTTGTCGTCACAAAGGCAATTGTGCTATGAAGGGAACTCGTGCAACTACAGTCTTTCTCAGGGAGAAGTGAGGCCCCAACTCTCTCAATCCCAATGAGGAAAATGAAGTTTCCCTTCAAGACTTATTTTCAAAGGGGCCAGCAGAGCATTGACCTTGCTGATTCTTTCTCTACTTTGTACCTCCAAGGTGCTTTAGAAGGGAGATACATGAGTTCTTTCAACTTGCAAAAATGTAGAGGTTTAACCAAAGAAGCCCTTCACAGCCTCTGACTCGGCATCTAGCTCTTCCCAACGCTGCATTGCTCACAAAGGCCCAAACACACAGGCCGTCCTCCTAGTACGTTGCTCATCCTAGTGTTGACCCGCCAGTACTGAGACCTGGAATGCTACCCAGAGCTCAAGAACCACAATGAATAACGCTACATGGATTCTGCTGCCTGCAACCAGCGGCCTGATACAAGAGGAACGTTAGCTTGAGGCTAGTGTTCAAAGGGCTCGCCAATTCACGACAGATTACTGAAGGATGAGCAGCTACCAAAGAATGGCAACCTCCAAGTTTCTTTCCTAGCAACTCACTTGTCATCACTAAGCCAATTATGCGATGAAGAGAACATGTACAAGTAAAGAGTTTCTCAGGGAGAACTGAGCCCACAACTCTCTAAATGCCAATGAGGAAAATAAAGATTCCCTTCAGCCTTATATTCAAAATGGCCCGCAGAGCCCTGACTCTGATGTTTCTTTCTCTATTTAGTACCTCCAACGTGCTTTAGAAGGGAGAGACCTGAGTTGTTTCAAGTTGCCACATTCTACAGGTTTCACAAAAGAAGCCCTTCTCCTCCCATGTCTCGGCATCTAGCTGTTCCCAAGGGTGCACTGCTCACCACTCCCCAAACACACAAGCCGTCCTTCTTGTACGTTTCTCATCCTAGAGCAGATCCGCCGGTACTAAGAGACCTGGAATGCTTCCTAGAGCTCCAGAACCACACTGCATAACGCTACATGGATTCTGCTGCATGCCAACCTGTGGCACGATACAAGAGGAACGTTAGCTTGAGGCTAGTATTCAATGGGGTCGCCCATTCACTACAGAATACGGAAGGATGAGCAGCTACCAAAGAATGGCAACCTCCATGTTTCTTTCCTAGAAACTCACTTGTCATCACAAAGGCAATTGTGCTATGAAGAGAACATGTGCAACTAAAGAGTCTCTCAGGGGGAATTGAGCCCACAACTCTCTAAATCCCGAAGAGGAAAATAAAGTTTCCCTTCAAGCCTTATTTCAAAAGGGTCCTCAGAGCCTTAACCCTGCTCGTTCTTTCTCTATTTTGTACCTTAAAGGTGCTTTAGAAGGGAGATACTTCCGTTGTTTCAACTTGCTACAATCTAGGCCTTTAACCAAATAAGCCCTTCACTGCCCCTGGCTCGGCATCTAGCTGTTCCCAACGCTGCATTGCTCACAAAGGCCCAAACACACAGGCCGTCCTTCTGGTACGTTACTCATCCTCGCGCCGACCCGCCAGTACTAAGGGACCTGGAGTGCTTCCTAGAGCTCAAGAACCACACTGCATAACGCTACATGGATTCTGCTGCATGCCACCCTGTGGCACGATACAAGAGGAACGTTAGCTTGAGGCTAGTGTTCAAAGGGCTCGCCAATTCACAACAGATTACTGAAGGATGAGCAGCTACCAAAGAAGGGCAACCTCCAAGTTTCTTTCCTAGCAACTCACTTGTCATCACTAAGCCAATTATGCGATGAAGAGAACATGTACAAGTAAAGAGTTTCTCAGGGAGAACTGAGCCCACAACTCTCTAAATGCCAATGAGGAAAATAAAGATTCCCTTCAGCCTTATATTCAAAATGGCCCGCAGAGCCCTGACTCTGATGTTTCTTTCTCTATTTAGTACCTCCAACGTGCTTTAGAAGGGAGAGACCTGAGTTGTTTCAAGTTGCCACATTCTACAGGTTTCACAAAAGAAGCCCTTCTCCTCCCATGTCTCGGCATCTAGCTGTTCCCAAGGGTGCACTGCTCACCACTCCCCAAACACACAAGCCGTCCTTCTTGTACGTTTCTCATCCTAGAGCAGATCCGCCGGTACTAAGAGACCTGGAATGCTTCCTAGAGCTCCAGAACCACACTGCATAACGCTACATGGATTCTGCTGCATGCCAACCTGTGGCACGATACAAGAGGAACGTTAGCTTGAGGCTAGTGTTCAATGGGGTCGCCCATTCACTACAGAATACGGAAGGATGAGCAGCTACCAAAGAATGGCAACCTCCATGTTTCTTTCCTAGAAACTCACTTGTCATCACAAAGGCAATTGTGCTATGAAGAGAACATGTGCAACTAAAGAGTCTCTCAGGGGGAATTGAGCCCACAACTCTCTAAATCCCAAAGAGGAAAATAAAGTTTCCCTTCAAGCCTTATTTCAAAAGGGTCCTCAGACCTTAACCCTGCTCGTTCTTTCTCTATTTTGTACCCCTTAAAGGTGCTTTGGAAGGGAGATACTTCCGTTTTTTCAACTTGCCACAATCTAGAGGTTTAACCAAATAAGCCCTTCACTGCCCCTGGCTCGGCATCTAGCTGTTCCCAACGCTGCATTGCTTACAAAGGCCCAAACACACAGGCCGTCCTTCTGGTACGTTTCTTATCCTCTCGCCGACCCGCCAGTACTAAGAGACCTGGAATGCTTCCTAGAGCTCAAGAACCACACTGCATAACGCTACATGGATTCTGCTGCATGCCAACAAGTGGCATGATACAAGAGGAACGTTAGCTTGAGGCTAGTGGTCAAACGGGATTGCCAATTCACTGAAGATTACCAAAGGACGAGCACCAGCAAAGAATGGCACACTCTGAGTTTCTTTCCTAGAAACTCACTTGTCGTCACAAAGGCAATTGTGCTATGAAGGGAACTCGTGCAACTACAGTCTTTCTCAGGGAGAAGTGAGGCCCCAACTCTCTCAATCCCAATGAGGAAAATGAAGTTTCCCTTCAAGACTTATTTTCAAAGGGGCCAGCAGAGCATTGACCTTGCTGATTCTTTCTCTACTTTGTACCTCCAAGGTGCTTTAGAAGGGAGATACATGAGTTCTTTCAACTTGCAAAAATGTAGAGGTTTAACCAAAGAAGCCCTTCACAGCCTCTGACTCGGCATCTAGCTCTTCCCAACGCTGCATTGCTCACAAAGGCCCAAACACACAGGCCGTCCTCCTAGTACGTTGCTCATCCTAGTGTTGACCCGCCAGTACTGAGACCTGGAATGCTACCCAGAGCTCAAGAACCACAATGAATAACGCTACATGGATTCTGCTGCCTGCAACCAGCGGCCTGATACAAGAGGAACGTTAGCTTGAGGCTAGTGTTCAAAGGGCTCGCCAATTCACGACAGATTACTGAAGGATGAGCAGCTACCAAAGAATGGCAACCTCCAAGTTTCTTTCCTAGCAACTCACTTGTCATCACTAAGCCAATTATGCGATGAAGAGAACATGTACAAGTAAAGAGTTTCTCAGGGAGAACTGAGCCCACAACTCTCTAAATGCCAATGAGGAAAATAAAGATTCCCTTCAGCCTTATATTCAAAATGGCCCGCAGAGCCCTGACTCTGATGTTTCTTTCTCTATTTAGTACCTCCAACGTGCTTTAGAAGGGAGAGACCTGAGTTGTTTCAAGTTGCCACATTCTACAGGTTTCACAAAAGAAGCCCTTCTCCTCCCATGTCTCGGCATCTAGCTGTTCCCAAGGGTGCACTGCTCACCACTCCCCAAACACACAAGCCGTCCTTCTTGTACGTTTCTCATCCTAGAGCAGATCCGCCGGTACTAAGAGACCTGGAATGCTTCCTAGAGCTCCAGAACCACACTGCATAACGCTACATGGATTCTGCTGCATGCCAACCTGTGGCACGATACAAGAGGAACGTTAGCTTGAGGCTAGTATTCAATGGGGTCGCCCATTCACTACAGAATACGGAAGGATGAGCAGCTACCAAAGAATGGCAACCTCCATGTTTCTTTCCTAGAAACTCACTTGTCATCACAAAGGCAATTGTGCTATGAAGAGAACATGTGCAACTAAAGAGTCTCTCAGGGGGAATTGAGCCCACAACTCTCTAAATCCCGAAGAGGAAAATAAAGTTTCCCTTCAAGCCTTATTTCAAAAGGGTCCTCAGAGCCTTAACCCTGCTCGTTCTTTCTCTATTTTGTACCTTAAAGGTGCTTTAGAAGGGAGATACTTCCGTTGTTTCAACTTGCTACAATCTAGGCCTTTAACCAAATAAGCCCTTCACTGCCCCTGGCTCGGCATCTAGCTGTTCCCAACGCTGCATTGCTCACAAAGGCCCAAACACACAGGCCGTCCTTCTGGTACGTTACTCATCCTCGCGCCGACCCGCCAGTACTAAGGGACCTGGAGTGCTTCCTAGAGCTCAAGAACCACACTGCATAACGCTACATGGATTCTGCTGCATGCCACCCTGTGGCACGATACAAGAGGAACGTTAGCTTGAGGCTAGTGTTCAAAGGGCTCGCCAATTCACGACAGATTACTGAAGGATGAGCAGCTACCAAAGAAGGGCAACCTCCAAGTTTCTTTCCTAGCAACTCACTTGTCATCACTAAGCCAATTATGCGATGAAGAGAACATGTACAAGTAAAGAGTTTCTCAGGGAGAACTGAGCCCACAACTCTCTAAATGCCAATGAGGAAAATAAAGATTCCCTTCAGCCTTATATTCAAAATGGCCCGCAGAGCCCTGACTCTGATGTTTCTTTCTCTATTTAGTACCTCCAACGTGCTTTAGAAGGGAGAGACCTGAGTTGTTTCAAGTTGCCACATTCTACAGGTTTCACAAAAGAAGCCCTTCTCCTCCCATGTCTCGGCATCTAGCTGTTCCCAAGGGTGCACTGCTCACCACTCCCCAAACACACAAGCCGTCCTTCTTGTACGTTTCTCATCCTAGAGCAGATCCGCCGGTACTAAGAGACCTGGAATGCTTCCTAGAGCTCCAGAACCACACTGCATAACGCTACATGGATTCTGCTGCATGCCAACCTGTGGCACGATACAAGAGGAACGTTAGCTTGAGGCTAGTGTTCAATGGGGTCGCCCATTCACTACAGAATACGGAAGGATGAGCAGCTACCAAAGAATGGCAACCTCCATGTTTCTTTCCTAGAAACTCACTTGTCATCACAAAGGCAATTGTGCTATGAAGAGAACATGTGCAACTAAAGAGTCTCTCAGGGGGAATTGAGCCCACAACTCTCTAAATCCCGAAGAGGAAAATAAAGTTTCCCTTCAAGCCTTATTTCAAAAGGGTCCTCAGAGCCTTAACCCTGCTCGTTCTTTCTCTATTTTGTACCTTAAAGGTGCTTTAGAAGGGAGATACTTCCGTTGTTTCAACTTGCTACAATCTAGGCCTTTAACCAAATAAGCCCTTCACTGCCCCTGGCTCGGCATCTAGCTGTTCCCAACGCTGCATTGCTCACAAAGGCCCAAACACACAGGCCGTCCTTCTGGTACGTTACTCATCCTCGCGCCGACCCGCCAGTACTAAGGGACCTGGAGTGCTTCCTAGAGCTCAAGAACCACACTGCATAACGCTACATGGATTCTGCTGCATGCCACCCTGTGGCACGATACAAGAGGAACGTTAGCTTGAGGCTAGTGTTCAAAGGGCTCGCCAATTCACGACAGATTACTGAAGGATGAGCAGCTACCAAAGAAGGGCAACCTCCAAGTTTCTTTCCTAGCAACTCACTTGTCATCACTAAGCCAATTATGCGATGAAGAGAACATGTACAAGTAAAGAGTTTCTCAGGGAGAACTGAGCCCACAACTCTCTAAATGCCAATGAGGAAAATAAAGATTCCCTTCAGCCTTATATTCAAAATGGCCCGCAGAGCCCTGACTCTGATGTTTCTTTCTCTATTTAGTACCTCCAACGTGCTTTAGAAGGGAGAGACCTGAGTTGTTTCAAGTTGCCACATTCTACAGGTTTCACAAAAGAAGCCCTTCTCCTCCCATGTCTCGGCATCTAGCTGTTCCCAAGGGTGCACTGCTCACCACTCCCCAAACACACAAGCCGTCCTTCTTGTACGTTTCTCATCCTAGAGCAGATCCGCCGGTACTAAGAGACCTGGAATGCTTCCTAGAGCTCCAGAACCACACTGCATAACGCTACATGGATTCTGCTGCATGCCAACCTGTGGCACGATACAAGAGGAACGTTAGCTTGAGGCTAGTGTTCAATGGGGTCGCCCATTCACTACAGAATACGGAAGGATGAGCAGCTACCAAAGAATGGCAACCTCCATGTTTCTTTCCTAGAAACTCACTTGTCATCACAAAGGCAATTGTGCTATGAAGAGAACATGTGCAACTAAAGAGTCTCTCAGGGGGAATTGAGCCCACAACTCTCTAAATCCCGAAGAGGAAAATAAAGTTTCCCTTCAAGCCTTATTTCAAAAGGGTCCTCAGAGCCTTAACCCTGCTCGTTCTTTCTCTATTTTGTACCTTAAAGGTGCTTTAGAAGGGAGATACTTCCGTTGTTTCAACTTGCTACAATCTAGGCCTTTAACCAAATAAGCCCTTCACTGCCCCTGGCTCGGCATCTAGCTGTTCCCAACGCTGCATTGCTCACAAAGGCCCAAACACACAGGCCGTCCTTCTGGTACGTTACTCATCCTCGCGCCGACCCGCCAGTACTAAGGGACCTGGAGTGCTTCCTAGAGCTCAAGAACCACACTGCATAACGCTACATGGATTCTGCTGCATGCCACCCTGTGGCACGATACAAGAGGAACGTTAGCTTGAGGCTAGTGTTCAAAGGGCTCGCCAATTCACGACAGATTACTGAAGGATGAGCAGCTACCAAAGAAGGGCAACCTCCAAGTTTCTTTCCTAGCAACTCACTTGTCATCACTAAGCCAATTATGCGATGAAGAGAACATGTACAAGTAAAGAGTTTCTCAGGGAGAACTGAGCCCACAACTCTCTAAATGCCAATGAGGAAAATAAAGATTCCCTTCAGCCTTATATTCAAAATGGCCCGCAGAGCCCTGACTCTGATGTTTCTTTCTCTATTTAGTACCTCCAACGTGCTTTAGAAGGGAGAGACCTGAGTTGTTTCAAGTTGCCACATTCTACAGGTTTCACAAAAGAAGCCCTTCTCCTCCCATGTCTCGGCATCTAGCTGTTCCCAAGGGTGCACTGCTCACCACTCCCCAAACACACAGGCCGTCCTTCTTGTACGTTTCTCATCCTAGAGCAGATCCGCCGGTACTAAGAGACCTGGAATGCTTCCTAGAGCTCCAGAACCACACTGAATAAGGCTACAAAGATTCTGCAGCATGCCAACAAGTGGCATGACACAAGAGGAACTTTAGCTCGAGGCTAGTGTTCAATGGGGTCGCCCATTCACTACAGAATACGGAAGGATGAGCAGCTACCAAAGAATGGCAACCTCCATGTTTCTTTCCTAGAAACTCACTTGTCATCACAAAGGCAATTGTGCTATGAAGAGAACATGTGCAACTAAAGAGTCTCTCAGGGGGAATTGAGCCCACAACTCTCTAAATCCCAAAGAGGAAAATAAAGTTTCCCTTCAAGCCTTATTTCAAAAGGGTCCTCAGACCTTAACCCTGCTCGTTCTTTCTCTATTTTGTACCCCTTAAAGGTGCTTTAGAAGGGAGATACTTCCGTTGTTTCAACTTGCCACAATCTAGAGGTTTAACCAAATAAGCCCTTCACTGCCCCTGGCTCGGCATCTAGCTGTTCCCAACGCTGCATTGCTTACAAAGGCCCAAACACACAGGCCGTCCTTCTGGTACGTTTCTTATCCTCTCGCCGACCCGCCAGTACTAAGAGACCTGGAATGCTTCCTAGAGCTCAAGAACCACACTGCATAACGCTACATGGATTCTGCTGCATGCCAACAAGTGGCATGATACAAGAGGAACGTTAGCTTGAGGCTAGTGGTCAAACGGGATTGCCAATTCACTGAAGATTACCAAAGGACGAGCACCAGCAAAGAATGGCACACTCCGAGTTTCTTTCCTAGAAACTCACTTGTCGTCACAAAGGCAATTGTGCTATGAAGGGAACTCGTGCAACTACAGTCTTTCTCAGGGAGAAGTGAGGCCCCAACTCTCTCAATCCCAATGAGGAAAATGAAGTTTCCCTTCAAGACTTATTTTCAAAGGGGCCAGCAGAGCATTGACCTTGCTGATTCTTTCTCTACTTTGTACCTCCAAGGTGCTTTAGAAGGGAGATACATGAGTTCTTTCAACTTGCAAAAATGTAGAGGTTTAACCAAAGAAGCCCTTCACAGCCTCTGACTCGGCATCTAGCTCTTCCCAACGCTGCATTGCTCACAAAGGCCCAAACACACAGGCCGTCCTCCTAGTACGTTGCTCATCCTAGTGTTGACCCGCCAGTACTGAGACCTGGAATGCTACCCAGAGCTCAAGAACCACAATGAATAACGCTACATGGATTCTGCTGCCTGCAACCAGCGGCCTGATACAAGAGGAACGTTAGCTTGAGGCTAGTGTTCAAAGGGCTCGTCAATTCACGACAGATTACTGAAGGATGAGCAGCTACCAAAGAATGGCAACCTCCAAGTTTCTTTCCTAGCAACTCACTTGTCATCACTAAGCCAATTATGCGATGAAGAGAACATGTACAAGTAAAGAGTTTCTCAGGGAGAACTGAGCCCACAACTCTCTAAATGCCAATGAGGAAAATAAAGATTCCCTTCAGCCTTATATTCAAAATGGCCCGCAGAGCCCTGACTCTGATGTTTCTTTCTCTATTTAGTACCTCCAACGTGCTTTAGAAGGGAGAGACCTGAGTTGTTTCAAGTTGCCACATTCTACAGGTTTCACAAAAGAAGCCCTTCTCCTCCCATGTCTCGGCATCTAGCTGTTCCCAAGGGTGCACTGCTCACCACTCCCCAAACACACAAGCCGTCCTTCTTGTACGTTTCTCATCCTAGAGCAGATCCGCCGGTACTAAGAGACCTGGAATGCTTCCTAGAGCTCCAGAACCACACTGCATAACGCTACATGGATTCTGCTGCATGCCAACCTGTGGCACGATACAAGAGGAACGTTAGCTTGAGGCTAGTGTTCAATGGGGTCGCCCATTCACTACAGAATACGGAAGGATGAGCAGCTACCAAAGAATGGCAACCTCCATGTTTCTTTCCTAGAAACTCACTTGTCATCACAAAGGCAATTGTGCTATGAAGAGAACATGTGCAACTAAAGAGTCTCTCAGGGGGAATTGAGCCCACAACTCTCTAAATCCCAAAGAGGAAAATAAAGTTTCCCTTCAAGCCTTATTTCAAAAGGGTCCTCAGACCTTAACCCTGCTCGTTCTTTCTCTATTTTGTACCCCTTAAAGGTGCTTTAGAAGGGAGATACTTCCGTTGTTTCAACTTGCCACAATCTAGAGGTTTAACCAAATAAGCCCTTCACTGCCCCTGGCTCGGCATCTAGCTGTTCCCAACGCTGCATTGCTTACAAAGGCCCAAACACACAGGCCGTCCTTCTGGTACGTTTCTTATCCTCTCGCCGACCCGCCAGTACTAAGAGACCTGGAATGCTTCCTAGAGCTCAAGAACCACACTGCATAACGCTACATGGATTCTGCTGCATGCCAACAAGTGGCATGATACAAGAGGAACGTTAGCTTGAGGCTAGTGGTCAAACGGGATTGCCAATTCACTGAAGATTACCAAAGGACGAGCACCAGCAAAGAATGGCACACTCCGAGTTTCTTTCCTAGAAACTCACTTGTCGTCACAAAGGCAATTGTGCTATGAAGGGAACTCGTGCAACTACAGTCTTTCTCAGGGTGAAGTGAGGCCCCAACTCTCTCAATCCCAATGAGGAAAATGAAGTTTCCCTTCAAGACTTATTTTCAAAGGGGCCAGCAGAGCATTGACCTTGCTGATTCTTTCTCTACTTTGTACCTCCAAGGTGCTTTAGAAGGGAGATACATGAGTTCTTTCAACTTGCAAAAATGTAGAGGTTTAACCAAAGAAGCCCTTCACAGCCTCTGACTCGGCATCTAGCTCTTCCCAACGCTGCATTGCTCACAAAGGCCCAAACACACAGGCCGTCCTCCTAGTACGTTGCTCATCCTAGTGTTGACCCGCCAGTACTGAGACCTGGAATGCTACCCAGAGCTCAAGAACCACAATGAATAACGCTACATGGATTCTGCTGCCTGCAACCAGCGGCCTGATACAAGAGGAACGTTAGCTTGAGGCTAGTGTTCAAAGGGCTCGCCAATTCACGACAGATTACTGAAGGATGAGCAGCTACCAAAGAAGGGCAACCTCCAAGTTTCTTTCCTAGCAACTCACTTGTCATCACTAAGCCAATTATGCGATGAAGAGAACATGTACAAGTAAAGAGTTTCTCAGGGAGAACTGAGCCCACAACTCTCTAAATGCCAATGAGGAAAATAAAGATTCCCTTCAGCCTTATATTCAAAATGGCCCGCAGAGCCCTGACTCTGATGTTTCTTTCTCTATTTAGTACCTCCAACGTGCTTTAGAAGGGAGAGACCTGAGTTGTTTCAAGTTGCCACATTCTACAGGTTTCACAAAAGAAGCCCTTCTCCTCCCATGTCTCGGCATCTAGCTGTTCCCAAGGGTGCACTGCTCACCACTCCCCAAACACACAAGCCGTCCTTCTTGTACGTTTCTCATCCTAGAGCAGATCCGCCGGTACTAAGAGACCTGGAATGCTTCCTAGAGCTCCAGAACCACACTGCATAACGCTACATGGATTCTGCTGCATGCCAACCTGTGGCACGATACAAGAGGAACGTTAGCTTGAGGCTAGTGTTCAATGGGGTCGCCCATTCACTACAGAATACGGAAGGATGAGCAGCTACCAAAGAATGGCAACCTCCATGTTTCTTTCCTAGAAACTCACTTGTCATCACAAAGGCAATTGTGCTATGAAGAGAACATGTGCAACTAAAGAGTCTCTCAGGGGGAATTGAGCCCACAACTCTCTAAATCCCGAAGAGGAAAATAAAGTTTCCCTTCAAGCCTTATTTCAAAAGGGTCCTCAGAGCCTTAACCCTGCTCGTTCTTTCTCTATTTTGTACCTTAAAGGTGCTTTAGAAGGGAGATACTTCCGTTGTTTCAACTTGCTACAATCTAGGCCTTTAACCAAATAAGCCCTTCACTGCCCCTGGCTCGGCATCTAGCTGTTCCCAACGCTGCATTGCTCACAAAGGCCCAAACACACAGGCCGTCCTTCTGGTACGTTACTCATCCTCGCGCCGACCCGCCAGTACTAAGGGACCTGGAGTGCTTCCTAGAGCTCAAGAACCACACTGCATAACGCTACATGGATTCTGCTGCATGCCACCCTGTGGCACGATACAAGAGGAACGTTAGCTTGAGGCTAGTGTTCAAAGGGCTCGCCAATTCACGACAGATTACTGAAGGATGAGCAGCTACCAAAGAAGGGCAACCTCCAAGTTTCTTTCCTAGCAACTCACTTGTCATCACTAAGCCAATTATGCGATGAAGAGAACATGTACAAGTAAAGAGTTTCTCAGGGAGAACTGAGCCCACAACTCTCTAAATGCCAATGAGGAAAATAAAGATTCCCTTCAGCCTTATATTCAAAATGGCCCGCAGAGCCCTGACTCTGATGTTTCTTTCTCTATTTAGTACCTCCAACGTGCTTTAGAAGGGAGAGACCTGAGTTGTTTCAAGTTGCCACATTCTACAGGTTTCACAAAAGAAGCCCTTCTCCTCCCATGTCTCGGCATCTAGCTGTTCCCAAGGGTGCACTGCTCACCACTCCCCAAACACACAAGCCGTCCTTCTTGTACGTTTCTCATCCTAGAGCAGATCCGCCGGTACTAAGAGACCTGGAATGCTTCCTAGAGCTCCAGAACCACACTGCATAACGCTACATGGATTCTGCTGCATGCCAACCTGTGGCACGATACAAGAGGAACGTTAGCTTGAGGCTAGTGTTCAGTGGGGTCGCCCATTCACTACAGAATACGGAAGGATGAGCAGCTACCAAAGAATGGCAACCTCCATGTTTCTTTCCTAGAAACTCACTTGTCATCACAAAGGCAATTGTGCTATGAAGAGAACATGTGCAACTAAAGAGTCTCTCAGGGGGAATTGAGCCCACAACTCTCTAAATCCCAAAGAGGAAAATAAAGTTTCCCTTCAAGCCTTATTTCAGAAGGGTCCTCAGACCTTAACCCTGCTCGTTCTTTCTCTATTTTGTACCCCTTAAAGGTGCTTTAGAAGGGAGATACTTCCGTTGTTTCAACTTGCCACAATCTAGAGGTTTAACCAAATAAGCCCTTCACTGCCCCTGGCTCGGCATCTAGCTGTTCCCAACGCTGCATTGCTTACAAAGGCCCAAACACACAGGCCGTCCTTCTGGTACGTTTCTTATCCTCTCGCCGACCCGCCAGTACTAAGAGACCTGGAATGCTTCCTAGAGCTCAAGAACCACACTGCATAACGCTACATGGATTCTGCTGCATGCCAACAAGTGGCATGATACAAGAGGAACGTTAGCTTGAGGCTAGTGGTCAAACGGGATTGCCAATTCACTGAAGATTACCAAAGGACGAGCACCAGCAAAGAATGGCACACTCCGAGTTTCTTTCCTAGAAACTCACTTGTCGTCACAAAGGCAATTGTGCTATGAAGGGAACTCGTGCAACTACAGTCTTTCTCAGGGAGAAGTGAGGCCCCAACTCTCTCAATCCCAATGAGGAAAATGAAGTTTCCCTTCAAGACTTATTTTCAAAGGGGCCAGCAGAGCATTGACCTTGCTGATTCTTTCTCTACTTTGTACCTCCAAGGTGCTTTAGAAGGGAGATACATGAGTTCTTTCAACTTGCAAAAATGTAGAGGTTTAACCAAAGAAGCCCTTCACAGCCTCTGACTCGGCATCTAGCTCTTCCCAACGCTGCATTGCTCACAAAGGCCCAAACACACAGGCCGTCCTCCTAGTACGTTGCTCATCCTAGTGTTGACCCGCCAGTACTGAGACCTGGAATGCTACCCAGAGCTCAAGAACCACAATGAATAACGCTACATGGATTCTGCTGCCTGCAACCAGCGGCCTGATACAAGAGGAACGTTAGCTTGAGGCTAGTGTTCAAAGGGCTCGCCAATTCACGACAGATTACTGAAGGATGAGCAGCTACCAAAGAATGGCAACCTCCAAGTTTCTTTCCTAGCAACTCACTTGTCATCACTAAGCCAATTATGCGATGAAGAGAACATGTACAAGTAAAGAGTTTCTCAGGGAGAACTGAGCCCACAACTCTCTAAATGCCAATGAGGAAAATAAAGATTCCCTTCAGCCTTATATTCAAAATGGCCCGCAGAGCCCTGACTCTGATGTTTCTTTCTCTATTTAGTACCTCCAACGTGCTTTAGAAGGGAGAGACCTGAGTTGTTTCAAGTTGCCACATTCTACAGGTTTCACAAAAGAAGCCCTTCTCCTCCCATGTCTCGGCATCTAGCTGTTCCCAAGGGTGCACTGCTCACCACTCCCCAAACACACAAGCCGTCCTTCTTGTACGTTTCTCATCCTAGAGCAGATCCGCCGGTACTAAGAGACCTGGAATGCTTCCTAGAGCTCCAGAACCACACTGCATAACGCTACATGGATTCTGCTGCATGCCAACCTGTGGCACGATACAAGAGGAACGTTAGCTTGAGGCTAGTGTTCAATGGGGTCGCCCATTCACTACAGAATACGGAAGGATGAGCAGCTACCAAAGAATGGCAACCTCCATGTTTCTTTCCTAGAAACTCACTTGTCATCACAAAGGCAATTGTGCTATGAAGAGAACATGTGCAACTAAAGAGTCTCTCAGGGGGAATTGAGCCCACAACTCTCTAAATCCCAAAGAGGAAAATAAAGTTTCCCTTCAAGCCTTATTTCAAAAGGGTCCTCAGACCTTAACCCTGCTCGTTCTTTCTCTATTTTGTACCCCTTAAAGGTGCTTTAGAAGGGAGATACTTCCGTTGTTTCAACTTGCCACAATCTAGAGGTTTAACCAAATAAGCCCTTCACTGCCCCTGGCTCGGCATCTAGCTGTTCCCAACGCTGCATTGCTTACAAAGGCCCAAACACACAGGCCGTCCTTCTGGTACGTTTCTTATCCTCTCGCCGACCCGCCAGTACTAAGAGACCTGGAATGCTTCCTAGAGCTCAAGAACCACACTGCATAACGCTACATGGATTCTGCTGCATGCCAACAAGTGGCATGATACAAGAGGAACGTTAGCTTGAGGCTAGTGGTCAAACGGGATTGCCAATTCACTGAAGATTACCAAAGGACGAGCACCAGCAAAGAATGGCACACTCCGAGTTTCTTTCCTAGAAACTCACTTGTCGTCACAAAGGCAATTGTGCTATGAAGGGAACTCGTGCAACTACAGTCTTTCTCAGGGAGAAGTGAGGCCCCAACTCTCTCAATCCCAATGAGGAAAATGAAGTTTCCCTTCAAGACTTATTTTCAAAGGGGCCAGCAGAGCATTGACCTTGCTGATTCTTTCTCTACTTTGTACCTCCAAGGTGCTTTAGAAGGGAGATACATGAGTTCTTTCAACTTGCAAAAATGTAGAGGTTTAACCAAAGAAGCCCTTCACAGCCTCTGACTCGGCATCTAGCTCTTCCCAACGCTGCATTGCTCACAAAGGCCCAAACACACAGGCCGTCCTCCTAGTACGTTGCTCATCCTAGTGTTGACCCGCCAGTACTGAGACCTGGAATGCTACCCAGAGCTCAAGAACCACAATGAATAACGCTACATGGATTCTGCTGCCTGCAACCAGCGGCCTGATACAAGAGGAACGTTAGCTTGAGGCTAGTGTTCAAAGGGCTCGTCAATTCACGACAGATTACTGAAGGATGAGCAGCTACCAAAGAATGGCAACCTCCAAGTTTCTTTCCTAGCAACTCACTTGTCATCACTAAGCCAATTATGCGATGAAGAGAACATGTACAAGTAAAGAGTTTCTCAGGGAGAACTGAGCCCACAACTCTCTAAATGCCAATGAGGAAAATAAAGATTCCCTTCAGCCTTATATTCAAAATGGCCCGCAGAGCCCTGACTCTGATGTTTCTTTCTCTATTTAGTACCTCCAACGTGCTTTAGAAGGGAGAGACCTGAGTTGTTTCAAGTTGCCACATTCTACAGGTTTCACAAAAGAAGCCCTTCTCCTCCCATGTCTCGGCATCTAGCTGTTCCCAAGGGTGCACTGCTCACCACTCCCCAAACACACAAGCCGTCCTTCTTGTACGTTTCTCATCCTAGAGCAGATCCGCCGGTACTAAGAGACCTGGAATGCTTCCTAGAGCTCCAGAACCACACTGCATAACGCTACATGGATTCTGCTGCATGCCAACCTGTGGCACGATACAAGAGGAACGTTAGCTTGAGGCTAGTGTTCAATGGGGTCGCCCATTCACTACAGAATACGGAAGGATGAGCAGCTACCAAAGAATGGCAACCTCCATGTTTCTTTCCTAGAAACTCACTTGTCATCACAAAGGCAATTGTGCTATGAAGAGAACATGTGCAACTAAAGAGTCTCTCAGGGGGAATTGAGCCCACAACTCTCTAAATCCCAAAGAGGAAAATAAAGTTTCCCTTCAAGCCTTATTTCAAAAGGGTCCTCAGACCTTAACCCTGCTCGTTCTTTCTCTATTTTGTACCCCTTAAAGGTGCTTTAGAAGGGAGATACTTCCGTTGTTTCAACTTGCCACAATCTAGAGGTTTAACCAAATAAGCCCTTCACTGCCCCTGGCTCGGCATCTAGCTGTTCCCAACGCTGCATTGCTTACAAAGGCCCAAACACACAGGCCGTCCTTCTGGTACGTTTCTTATCCTCTCGCCGACCCGCCAGTACTAAGAGACCTGGAATGCTTCCTAGAGCTCAAGAACCACACTGCATAACGCTACATGGATTCTGCTGCATGCCAACAAGTGGCATGATACAAGAGGAACGTTAGCTTGAGGCTAGTGGTCAAACGGGATTGCCAATTCACTGAAGATTACCAAAGGACGAGCACCAGCAAAGAATGGCACACTCCGAGTTTCTTTCCTAGAAACTCACTTGTCGTCACAAAGGCAATTGTGCTATGAAGGGAACTCGTGCAACTACAGTCTTTCTCAGGGAGAAGTGAGGCCCCAACTCTCTCAATCCCAATGAGGAAAATGAAGTTTCCCTTCAAGACTTATTTTCAAAGGGGCCAGCAGAGCATTGACCTTGCTGATTCTTTCTCTACTTTGTACCTCCAAGGTGCTTTAGAAGGGAGATACATGAGTTCTTTCAACTTGCAAAAATGTAGAGGTTTAACCAAAGAAGCCCTTCACAGCCTCTGACTCGGCATCTAGCTCTTCCCAACGCTGCATTGCTCACAAAGGCCCAAACACACAGGCCGTCCTCCTAGTACGTTGCTCATCCTAGTGTTGACCCGCCAGTACTGAGACCTGGAATGCTACCCAGAGCTCAAGAACCACAATGAATAACGCTACATGGATTCTGCTGCCTGCAACCAGCGGCCTGATACAAGAGGAACGTTAGCTTGAGGCTAGTGTTCAAAGGGCTCGCCAATTCACGACAGATTACTGAAGGATGAGCAGCTACCAAAGAAGGGCAACCTCCAAGTTTCTTTCCTAGCAACTCACTTGTCATCACTAAGCCAATTATGCGATGAAGAGAACATGTACAAGTAAAGAGTTTCTCAGGGAGAACTGAGCCCACAACTCTCTAAATGCCAATGAGGAAAATAAAGATTCCCTTCAGCCTTATATTCAAAATGGCCCGCAGAGCCCTGACTCTGATGTTTCTTTCTCTATTTAGTACCTCCAACGTGCTTTAGAAGGGAGAGACCTGAGTTGTTTCAAGTTGCCACATTCTACAGGTTTCACAAAAGAAGCCCTTCTCCTCCCATGTCTCGGCATCTAGCTGTTCCCAAGGGTGCACTGCTCACCACTCCCCAAACACACAAGCCGTCCTTCTTGTACGTTTCTCATCCTAGAGCAGATCCGCCGGTACTAAGAGACCTGGAATGCTTCCTAGAGCTCCAGAACCACACTGCATAACGCTACATGGATTCTGCTGCATGCCAACCTGTGGCACGATACAAGAGGAACGTTAGCTTGAGGCTAGTGTTCAATGGGGTCGCCCATTCACTACAGAATACGGAAGGATGAGCAGCTACCAAAGAATGGCAACCTCCATGTTTCTTTCCTAGAAACTCACTTGTCATCACAAAGGCAATTGTGCTATGAAGAGAACATGTGCAACTAAAGAGTCTCTCAGGGGGAATTGAGCCCACAACTCTCTAAATCCCGAAGAGGAAAATAAAGTTTCCCTTCAAGCCTTATTTCAAAAGGGTCCTCAGAGCCTTAACCCTGCTCGTTCTTTCTCTATTTTGTACCTTAAAGGTGCTTTAGAAGGGAGATACTTCCGTTGTTTCAACTTGCTACAATCTAGGCCTTTAACCAAATAAGCCCTTCACTGCCCCTGGCTCGGCATCTAGCTGTTCCCAACGCTGCATTGCTCACAAAGGCCCAAACACACAGGCCGTCCTTCTGGTACGTTACTCATCCTCGCGCCGACCCGCCAGTACTAAGGGACCTGGAGTGCTTCCTAGAGCTCAAGAACCACACTGCATAACGCTACATGGATTCTGCTGCATGCCACCCTGTGGCACGATACAAGAGGAACGTTAGCTTGAGGCTAGTGTTCAAAGGGCTCGCCAATTCACGACAGATTACTGAAGGATGAGCAGCTACCAAAGAAGGGCAACCTCCAAGTTTCTTTCCTAGCAACTCACTTGTCATCACTAAGCCAATTATGCGATGAAGAGAACATGTACAAGTAAAGAGTTTCTCAGGGAGAACTGAGCCCACAACTCTCTAAATGCCAATGAGGAAAATAAAGATTCCCTTCAGCCTTATATTCAAAATGGCCCGCAGAGCCCTGACTCTGATGTTTCTTTCTCTATTTAGTACCTCCAACGTGCTTTAGAAGGGAGAGACCTGAGTTGTTTCAAGTTGCCACATTCTACAGGTTTCACAAAAGAAGCCCTTCTCCTCCCATGTCTCGGCATCTAGCTGTTCCCAAGGGTGCACTGCTCACCACTCCCCAAACACACAAGCCGTCCTTCTTGTACGTTTCTCATCCTAGAGCAGATCCGCCGGTACTAAGAGACCTGGAATGCTTCCTAGAGCTCCAGAACCACACTGCATAACGCTACATGGATTCTGCTGCATGCCAACCTGTGGCACGATACAAGAGGAACGTTAGCTTGAGGCTAGTGTTCAGTGGGGTCGCCCATTCACTACAGAATACGGAAGGATGAGCAGCTACCAAAGAATGGCAACCTCCATGTTTCTTTCCTAGAAACTCACTTGTCATCACAAAGGCAATTGTGCTATGAAGAGAACATGTGCAACTAAAGAGTCTCTCAGGGGGAATTGAGCCCACAACTCTCTAAATCCCAAAGAGGAAAATAAAGTTTCCCTTCAAGCCTTATTTCAAAAGGGTCCTCAGACCTTAACCCTGCTCGTTCTTTCTCTATTTTGTACCCCTTAAAGGTGCTTTAGAAGGGAGATACTTCCGTTGTTTCAACTTGCCACAATCTAGAGGTTTAACCAAATAAGCCCTTCACTGCCCCTGGCTCGGCATCTAGCTGTTCCCAACGCTGCATTGCTTACAAAGGCCCAAACACACAGGCCGTCCTTCTGGTACGTTTCTTATCCTCTCGCCGACCCGCCAGTACTAAGAGACCTGGAATGCTTCCTAGAGCTCAAGAACCACACTGCATAACGCTACATGGATTCTGCTGCATGCCAACAAGTGGCATGATACAAGAGGAACGTTAGCTTGAGGCTAGTGGTCAAACGGGATTGCCAATTCACTGAAGATTACCAAAGGACGAGCACCAGCAAAGAATGGCACACTCCGAGTTTCTTTCCTAGAAACTCACTTGTCGTCACAAAGGCAATTGTGCTATGAAGGGAACTCGTGCAACTACAGTCTTTCTCAGGGAGAAGTGAGGCCCCAACTCTCTCAATCCCAATGAGGAAAATGAAGTTTCCCTTCAAGACTTATTTTCAAAGGGGCCAGCAGAGCATTGACCTTGCTGATTCTTTCTCTACTTTGTACCTCCAAGGTGCTTTAGAAGGGAGATACATGAGTTCTTTCAACTTGCAAAAATGTAGAGGTTTAACCAAAGAAGCCCTTCACAGCCTCTGACTCGGCATCTAGCTCTTCCCAACGCTGCATTGCTCACAAAGGCCCAAACACACAGGCCGTCCTCCTAGTACGTTGCTCATCCTAGTGTTGACCCGCCAGTACTGAGACCTGGAATGCTACCCAGAGCTCAAGAACCACAATGAATAACGCTACATGGATTCTGCTGCCTGCAACCAGCGGCCTGATACAAGAGGAACGTTAGCTTGAGGCTAGTGTTCAAAGGGCTCGCCAATTCACGACAGATTACTGAAGGATGAGCAGCTACCAAAGAATGGCAACCTCCAAGTTTCTTTCCTAGCAACTCACTTGTCATCACTAAGCCAATTATGCGATGAAGAGAACATGTACAAGTAAAGAGTTTCTCAGGGAGAACTGAGCCCACAACTCTCTAAATGCCAATGAGGAAAATAAAGATTCCCTTCAGCCTTATATTCAAAATGGCCCGCAGAGCCCTGACTCTGATGTTTCTTTCTCTATTTAGTACCTCCAACGTGCTTTAGAAGGGAGAGACCTGAGTTGTTTCAAGTTGCCACATTCTACAGGTTTCACAAAAGAAGCCCTTCTCCTCCCATGTCTCGGCATCTAGCTGTTCCCAAGGGTGCACTGCTCACCACTCCCCAAACACACAAGCCGTCCTTCTTGTACGTTTCTCATCCTAGAGCAGATCCGCCGGTACTAAGAGACCTGGAATGCTTCCTAGAGCTCCAGAACCACACTGCATAACGCTACATGGATTCTGCTGCATGCCAACCTGTGGCACGATACAAGAGGAACGTTAGCTTGAGGCTAGTGTTCAATGGGGTCGCCCATTCACTACAGAATACGGAAGGATGAGCAGCTACCAAAGAATGGCAACCTCCATGTTTCTTTCCTAGAAACTCACTTGTCATCACAAAGGCAATTGTGCTATGAAGAGAACATGTGCAACTAAAGAGTCTCTCAGGGGGAATTGAGCCCACAACTCTCTAAATCCCGAAGAGGAAAATAAAGTTTCCCTTCAAGCCTTATTTCAAAAGGGTCCTCAGAGCCTTAACCCTGCTCGTTCTTTCTCTATTTTGTACCTTAAAGGTGCTTTAGAAGGGAGATACTTCCGTTGTTTCAACTTGCTACAATCTAGGCCTTTAACCAAATAAGCCCTTCACTGCCCCTGGCTCGGCATCTAGCTGTTCCCAACGCTGCATTGCTCACAAAGGCCCAAACACACAGGCCGTCCTTCTGGTACGTTACTCATCCTCGCGCCGACCCGCCAGTACTAAGGGACCTGGAGTGCTTCCTAGAGCTCAAGAACCACACTGCATAACGCTACATGGATTCTGCTGCATGCCACCCTGTGGCACGATACAAGAGGAACGTTAGCTTGAGGCTAGTGTTCAAAGGGCTCGCCAATTCACGACAGATTACTGAAGGATGAGCAGCTACCAAAGAAGGGCAACCTCCAAGTTTCTTTCCTAGCAACTCACTTGTCATCACTAAGCCAATTATGCGATGAAGAGAACATGTACAAGTAAAGAGTTTCTCAGGGAGAACTGAGCCCACAACTCTCTAAATGCCAATGAGGAAAATAAAGATTCCCTTCAGCCTTATATTCAAAATGGCCCGCAGAGCCCTGACTCTGATGTTTCTTTCTCTATTTAGTACCTCCAACGTGCTTTAGAAGGGAGAGACCTGAGTTGTTTCAAGTTGCCACATTCTACAGGTTTCACAAAAGAAGCCCTTCTCCTCCCATGTCTCGGCATCTAGCTGTTCCCAAGGGTGCACTGCTCACCACTCCCCAAACACACAAGCCGTCCTTCTTGTACGTTTCTCATCCTAGAGCAGATCCGCCGGTACTAAGAGACCTGGAATGCTTCCTAGAGCTCCAGAACCACACTGCATAACGCTACATGGATTCTGCTGCATGCCAACCTGTGGCACGATACAAGAGGAACGTTAGCTTGAGGCTAGTGTTCAATGGGGTCGCCCATTCACTACAGAATACGGAAGGATGAGCAGCTACCAAAGAATGGCAACCTCCATGTTTCTTTCCTAGAAACTCACTTGTCATCACAAAGGCAATTGTGCTATGAAGAGAACATGTGCAACTAAAGAGTCTCTCAGGGGGAATTGAGCCCACAACTCTCTAAATCCCAAAGAGGAAAATAAAGTTTCCCTTCAAGCCTTATTTCAAAAGGGTCCTCAGACCTTAACCCTGCTCGTTCTTTCTCTATTTTGTACCCCTTAAAGGTGCTTTAGAAGGGAGATACTTCCGTTGTTTCAACTTGCCACAATCTAGAGGTTTAACCAAATAAGCCCTTCACTGCCCCTGGCTCGGCATCTAGCTGTTCCCAACGCTGCATTGCTTACAAAGGCCCAAACACACAGGCCGTCCTTCTGGTACGTTTCTTATCCTCTCGCCGACCCGCCAGTACTAAGAGACCTGGAATGCTTCCTAGAGCTCAAGAACCACACTGCATAACGCTACATGGATTCTGCTGCATGCCAACAAGTGGCATGATACAAGAGGAACGTTAGCTTGAGGCTAGTGGTCAAACGGGATTGCCAATTCACTGAAGATTACCAAAGGACGAGCACCAGCAAAGAATGGCACACTCCGAGTTTCTTTCCTAGAAACTCACTTGTCGTCACAAAGGCAATTGTGCTAAGAAGGGAACTCGTGCAACTACAGTCTTTCTCAGGGTGAAGTGAGGCCCCAACTCTCTCAATCCCAATGAGGAAAATGAAGTTTCCCTTCAAGACTTATTTTCAAAGGGGCCAGCAGAGCATTGACCTTGCTGATTCTTTCTCTACTTTGTACCTCCAAGGTGCTTTAGAAGGGAGATACATGAGTTCTTTCAACTTGCAAAAATGTAGAGGTTTAACCAAAGAAGCCCTTCACAGCCTCTGACTCGGCATCTAGCTCTTCCCAACGCTGCATTGCTCACAAAGGCCCAAACACACAGGCCGTCCTCCTAGTACGTTGCTCATCCTAGTGTTGACCCGCCAGTACTGAGACCTGGAATGCTACCCAGAGCTCAAGAACCACAATGAATAACGCTACATGGATTCTGCTGCCTGCAACCAGCGGCCTGATACAAGAGGAACGTTAGCTTGAGGCTAGTGTTCAAAGGGCTCGCCAATTCACGACAGATTACTGAAGGATGAGCAGCTACCAAAGAAGGGCAACCTCCAAGTTTCTTTCCTAGCAACTCACTTGTCATCACTAAGCCAATTATGCGATGAAGAGAACATGTACAAGTAAAGAGTTTCTCAGGGAGAACTGAGCCCACAACTCTCTAAATGCCAATGAGGAAAATAAAGATTCCCTTCAGCCTTATATTCAAAATGGCCCGCAGAGCCCTGACTCTGATGTTTCTTTCTCTATTTAGTACCTCCAACGTGCTTTAGAAGGGAGAGACCTGAGTTGTTTCAAGTTGCCACATTCTACAGGTTTCACAAAAGAAGCCCTTCTCCTCCCATGTCTCGGCATCTAGCTGTTCCCAAGGGTGCACTGCTCACCACTCCCCAAACACACAAGCCGTCCTTCTTGTACGTTTCTCATCCTAGAGCAGATCCGCCGGTACTAAGAGACCTGGAATGCTTCCTAGAGCTCCAGAACCACACTGCATAACGCTACATGGATTCTGCTGCATGCCAACCTGTGGCACGATACAAGAGGAACGTTAGCTTGAGGCTAGTGTTCAATGGGGTCGCCCATTCACTACAGAATACGGAAGGATGAGCAGCTACCAAAGAATGGCAACCTCCATGTTTCTTTCCTAGAAACTCACTTGTCATCACAAAGGCAATTGTGCTATGAAGAGAACATGTGCAACTAAAGAGTCTCTCAGGGGGAATTGAGCCCACAACTCTCTAAATCCCGAAGAGGAAAATAAAGTTTCCCTTCAAGCCTTATTTCAAAAGGGTCCTCAGAGCCTTAACCCTGCTCGTTCTTTCTCTATTTTGTACCTTAAAGGTGCTTTAGAAGGGAGATACTTCCGTTGTTTCAACTTGCTACAATCTAGGCCTTTAACCAAATAAGCCCTTCACTGCCCCTGGCTCGGCATCTAGCTGTTCCCAACGCTGCATTGCTCACAAAGGCCCAAACACACAGGCCGTCCTTCTGGTACGTTACTCATCCTCGCGCCGACCCGCCAGTACTAAGGGACCTGGAGTGCTTCCTAGAGCTCAAGAACCACACTGCATAACGCTACATGGATTCTGCTGCATGCCACCCTGTGGCACGATACAAGAGGAACGTTAGCTTGAGGCTAGTGTTCAAAGGGCTCGCCAATTCACGACAGATTACTGAAGGATGAGCAGCTACCAAAGAAGGGCAACCTCCAAGTTTCTTTCCTAGCAACTCACTTGTCATCACTAAGCCAATTATGCGATGAAGAGAACATGTACAAGTAAAGAGTTTCTCAGGGAGAACTGAGCCCACAACTCTCTAAATGCCAATGAGGAAAATAAAGATTCCCTTCAGCCTTATATTCAAAATGGCCCGCAGAGCCCTGACTCTGATGTTTCTTTCTCTATTTAGTACCTCCAACGTGCTTTAGAAGGGAGAGACCTGAGTTGTTTCAAGTTGCCACATTCTACAGGTTTCACAAAAGAAGCCCTTCTCCTCCCATGTCTCGGCATCTAGCTGTTCCCAAGGGTGCACTGCTCACCACTCCCCAAACACACAGGCCGTCCTTCTTGTACGTTTCTCATCCTAGAGCAGATCCGCCGGTACTAAGAGACCTGGAATGCTTCCTAGAGCTCCATAACCACACTGAATAAGGCTACAAAGATTCTGCAGCATGCCAACAAGTGGCATGACACAAGAGGAACTTTAGCTCGAGGCTAGTGTTCAATGGGGTCGCCCATTCACTACAGAATACGGAAGGATGAGCAGCTACCAAAGAATGGCAACCTCCATGTTTCTTTCCTAGAAACTCACTTGTCATCACAAAGGCAATTGTGCTATGAAGAGAACATGTGCAACTAAAGAGTCTCTCAGGGGGAATTGAGCCCACAACTCTCTAAATCCCAAAGAGGAAAATAAAGTTTCCCTTCAAGCCTTATTTCAAAAGGGTCCTCAGACCTTAACCCTGCTCGTTCTTTCTCTATTTTGTACCCCTTAAAGGTGCTTTAGAAGGGAGATACTTCCGTTGTTTCAACTTGCCACAATCTAGAGGTTTAACCAAATAAGCCCTTCACTGCCCCTGGCTCGGCATCTAGCTGTTCCCAACGCTGCATTGCTTACAAAGGCCCAAACACACAGGCCGTCCTTCTGGTACGTTTCTTATCCTCTCGCCGACCCGCCAGTACTAAGAGACCTGGAATGCTTCCTAGAGCTCAAGAACCACACTGCATAACGCTACATGGATTCTGCTGCATGCCAACAAGTGGCATGATACAAGAGGAACGTTAGCTTGAGGCTAGTGGTCAAACGGGATTGCCAATTCACTGAAGATTACCAAAGGACGAGCACCAGCAAAGAATGGCACACTCCGAGTTTCTTTCCTAGAAACTCACTTGTCGTCACAAAGGCAATTGTGCTATGAAGGGAACTCGTGCAACTACAGTCTTTCTCAGGGAGAAGTGAGGCCCCAACTCTCTCAATCCCAATGAGGAAAATGAAGTTTCCCTTCAAGACTTATTTTCAAAGGGGCCAGCAGAGCATTGACCTTGCTGATTCTTTCTCTACTTTGTACCTCCAAGGTGCTTTAGAAGGGAGATACATGAGTTCTTTCAACTTGCAAAAATGTAGAGGTTTAACCAAAGAAGCCCTTCACAGCCTCTGACTCGGCATCTAGCTCTTCCCAACGCTGCATTGCTCACAAAGGCCCAAACACACAGGCCGTCCTCCTAGTACGTTGCTCATCCTAGTGTTGACCCGCCAGTACTGAGACCTGGAATGCTACCCAGAGCTCAAGAACCACAATGAATAACGCTACATGGATTCTGCTGCCTGCAACCAGCGGCCTGATACAAGAGGAACGTTAGCTTGAGGCTAGTGTTCAAAGGGCTCGTCAATTCACGACAGATTACTGAAGGATGAGCAGCTACCAAAGAATGGCAACCTCCAAGTTTCTTTCCTAGCAACTCACTTGTCATCACTAAGCCAATTATGCGATGAAGAGAACATGTACAAGTAAAGAGTTTCTCAGGGAGAACTGAGCCCACAACTCTCTAAATGCCAATGAGGAAAATAAAGATTCCCTTCAGCCTTATATTCAAAATGGCCCGCAGAGCCCTGACTCTGATGTTTCTTTCTCTATTTAGTACCTCCAACGTGCTTTAGAAGGGAGAGACCTGAGTTGTTTCAAGTTGCCACATTCTACAGGTTTCACAAAAGAAGCCCTTCTCCTCCCATGTCTCGGCATCTAGCTGTTCCCAAGGGTGCACTGCTCACCACTCCCCAAACACACAAGCCGTCCTTCTTGTACGTTTCTCATCCTAGAGCAGATCCGCCGGTACTAAGAGACCTGGAATGCTTCCTAGAGCTCCAGAACCACACTGCATAACGCTACATGGATTCTGCTGCATGCCAACCTGTGGCACGATACAAGAGGAACGTTAGCTTGAGGCTAGTGTTCAATGGGGTCGCCCATTCACTACAGAATACGGAAGGATGAGCAGCTACCAAAGAATGGCAACCTCCATGTTTCTTTCCTAGAAACTCACTTGTCATCACAAAGGCAATTGTGCTATGAAGAGAACATGTGCAACTAAAGAGTCTCTCAGGGGGAATTGAGCCCACAACTCTCTAAATCCCAAAGAGGAAAATAAAGTTTCCCTTCAAGCCTTATTTCAAAAGGGTCCTCAGACCTTAACCCTGCTCGTTCTTTCTCTATTTTGTACCCCTTAAAGGTGCTTTAGAAGGGAGATACTTCCGTTGTTTCAACTTGCCACAATCTAGAGGTTTAACCAAATAAGCCCTTCACTGCCCCTGGCTCGGCATCTAGCTGTTCCCAACGCTGCATTGCTTACAAAGGCCCAAACACACAGGCCGTCCTTCTGGTACGTTTCTTATCCTCTCGCCGACCCGCCAGTACTAAGAGACCTGGAATGCTTCCTAGAGCTCAAGAACCACACTGCATAACGCTACATGGATTCTGCTGCATGCCAACAAGTGGCATGATACAAGAGGAACGTTAGCTTGAGGCTAGTGGTCAAACGGGATTGCCAATTCACTGAAGATTACCAAAGGACGAGCACCAGCAAAGAATGGCACACTCCGAGTTTCTTTCCTAGAAACTCACTTGTCGTCACAAAGGCAATTGTGCTATGAAGGGAACTCGTGCAACTACAGTCTTTCTCAGGGAGAAGTGAGGCCCCAACTCTCTCAATCCCAATGAGGAAAATGAAGTTTCCCTTCAAGACTTATTTTCAAAGGGGCCAGCAGAGCATTGACCTTGCTGATTCTTTCTCTACTTTGTACCTCCAAGGTGCTTTAGAAGGGAGATACATGAGTTCTTTCAACTTGCAAAAATGTAGAGGTTTAACCAAAGAAGCCCTTCACAGCCTCTGACTCGGCATCTAGCTCTTCCCAACGCTGCATTGCTCACAAAGGCCCAAACACACAGGCCGTCCTCCTAGTACGTTGCTCATCCTAGTGTTGACCCGCCAGTACTGAGACCTGAAATGCTACCCAGAGCTCAAGAACCACAATGAATAACGCTACATGGATTCTGCTGCCTGCAACCAGCGGCCTGATACAAGAGGAACGTTAGCTTGAGGCTAGTGTTCAAAGGGCTCGCCAATTCACGACAGATTACTGAAGGATGAGCAGCTACCAAAGAAGGGCAACCTCCAAGTTTCTTTCCTAGCAACTCACTTGTCATCACTAAGCCAATTATGCGATGAAGAGAACATGTACAAGTAAAGAGTTTCTCAGGGAGAACTGAGCCCACAACTCTCTAAATGCCAATGAGGAAAATAAAGATTCCCTTCAGCCTTATATTCAAAATGGCCCGCAGAGCCCTGACTCTGATGTTTCTTTCTCTATTTAGTACCTCCAACGTGCTTTAGAAGGGAGAGACCTGAGTTGTTTCAAGTTGCCACATTCTACAGGTTTCACAAAAGAAGCCCTTCTCCTCCCATGTCTCGGCATCTAGCTGTTCCCAAGGGTGCACTGCTCACCACTCCCCAAACACACAAGCCGTCCTTCTTGTACGTTTCTCATCCTAGAGCAGATCCGCCGGTACTAAGAGACCTGGAATGCTTCCTAGAGCTCCAGAACCACACTGCATAACGCTACATGGATTCTGCTGCATGCCAACCTGTGGCACGATACAAGAGGAACGTTAGCTTGAGGCTAGTGTTCAATGGGGTCGCCCATTCACTACAGAATACGGAAGGATGAGCAGCTACCAAAGAATGGCAACCTCCATGTTTCTTTCCTAGAAACTCACTTGTCATCACAAAGGCAATTGTGCTATGAAGAGAACATGTGCAACTAAAGAGTCTCTCAGGGGGAATTGAGCCCACAACTCTCTAAATCCCGAAGAGGAAAATAAAGTTTCCCTTCAAGCCTTATTTCAAAAGGGTCCTCAGAGCCTTAACCCTGCTCGTTCTTTCTCTATTTTGTACCTTAAAGGTGCTTTAGAAGGGAGATACTTCCGTTGTTTCAACTTGCTACAATCTAGGCCTTTAACCAAATAAGCCCTTCACTGCCCCTGGCTCGGCATCTAGCTGTTCCCAACGCTGCATTGCTCACAAAGGCCCAAACACACAGGCCGTCCTTCTGGTACGTTACTCATCCTCGCGCCGACCCGCCAGTACTAAGGGACCTGGAGTGCTTCCTAGAGCTCAAGAACCACACTGCATAACGCTACATGGATTCTGCTGCATGCCACCCTGTGGCACGATACAAGAGGAACGTTAGCTTGAGGCTAGTGTTCAAAGGGCTCGCCAATTCACGACAGATTACTGAAGGATGAGCAGCTACCAAAGAAGGGCAACCTCCAAGTTTCTTTCCTAGCAACTCACTTGTCATCACTAAGCCAATTATGCGATGAAGAGAACATGTACAAGTAAAGAGTTTCTCAGGGAGAACTGAGCCCACAACTCTCTAAATGCCAATGAGGAAAATAAAGATTCCCTTCAGCCTTATATTCAAAATGGCCCGCAGAGCCCTGACTCTGATGTTTCTTTCTCTATTTAGTACCTCCAACGTGCTTTAGAAGGGAGAGACCTGAGTTGTTTCAAGTTGCCACATTCTACAGGTTTCACAAAAGAAGCCCTTCTCCTCCCATGTCTCGGCATCTAGCTGTTCCCAAGGGTGCACTGCTCACCACTCCCCAAACACACAAGCCGTCCTTCTTGTACGTTTCTCATCCTAGAGCAGATCCGCCGGTACTAAGAGACCTGGAATGCTTCCTAGAGCTCCAGAACCACACTGCATAACGCTACATGGATTCTGCTGCATGCCAACCTGTGGCACGATACAAGAGGAACGTTAGCTTGAGGCTAGTGTTCAATGGGGTCGCCCATTCACTACAGAATACGGAAGGATGAGCAGCTACCAAAGAATGGCAACCTCCATGTTTCTTTCCTAGAAACTCACTTGTCATCACAAAGGCAATTGTGCTATGAAGAGAACATGTGCAACTAAAGAGTCTCTCAGGGGGAATTGAGCCCACAACTCTCTAAATCCCAAAGAGGAAAATAAAGTTTCCCTTCAAGCCTTATTTCAAAAGGGTCCTCAGACCTTAACCCTGCTCGTTCTTTCTCTATTTTGTACCCCTTAAAGGTGCTTTAGAAGGGAGATACTTCCGTTGTTTCAACTTGCCACAATCTAGAGGTTTAACCAAATAAGCCCTTCACTGCCCCTGGCTCGGCATCTAGCTGTTCCCAACGCTGCATTGCTTACAAAGGCCCAAACACACAGGCCGTCCTTCTGGTACGTTTCTTATCCTCTCGCCGACCCGCCAGTACTAAGAGACCTGGAATGCTTCCTAGAGCTCAAGAACCACACTGCATAACGCTACATGGATTCTGCTGCATGCCAACAAGTGGCATGATACAAGAGGAACGTTAGCTTGAGGCTAGTGGTCAAACGGGATTGCCAATTCACTGAAGATTACCAAAGGACGAGCACCAGCAAAGAATGGCACACTCCGAGTTTCTTTCCTAGAAACTCACTTGTCGTCACAAAGGCAATTGTGCTATGAAGGGAACTCGTGCAACTACAGTCTTTCTCAGGGTGAAGTGAGGCCCCAACTCTCTCAATCCCAATGAGGAAAATGAAGTTTCCCTTCAAGACTTATTTTCAAAGGGGCCAGCAGAGCATTGACCTTGCTGATTCTTTCTCTACTTTGTACCTCCAAGGTGCTTTAGAAGGGAGATACATGAGTTCTTTCAACTTGCAAAAATGTAGAGGTTTAACCAAAGAAGCCCTTCACAGCCTCTGACTCGGCATCTAGCTCTTCCCAACGCTGCATTGCTCACAAAGGCCCAAACACACAGGCCGTCCTCCTAGTACGTTGCTCATCCTAGTGTTGACCCGCCAGTACTGAGACCTGGAATGCTACCCAGAGCTCAAGAACCACAATGAATAACGCTACATGGATTCTGCTGCCTGCAACCAGCGGCCTGATACAAGAGGAACGTTAGCTTGAGGCTAGTGTTCAAAGGGCTCGCCAATTCACGACAGATTACTGAAGGATGAGCAGCTACCAAAGAAGGGCAACCTCCAAGTTTCTTTCCTAGCAACTCACTTGTCATCACTAAGCCAATTATGCGATGAAGAGAACATGTACAAGTAAAGAGTTTCTCAGGGAGAACTGAGCCCACAACTCTCTAAATGCCAATGAGGAAAATAAAGATTCCCTTCAGCCTTATATTCAAAATGGCCCGCAGAGCCCTGACTCTGATGTTTCTTTCTCTATTTAGTACCTCCAACGTGCTTTAGAAGGGAGAGACCTGAGTTGTTTCAAGTTGCCACATTCTACAGGTTTCACAAAAGAAGCCCTTCTCCTCCCATGTCTCGGCATCTAGCTGTTCCCAAGGGTGCACTGCTCACCACTCCCCAAACACACAAGCCGTCCTTCTTGTACGTTTCTCATCCTAGAGCAGATCCGCCGGTACTAAGAGACCTGGAATGCTTCCTAGAGCTCCAGAACCACACTGCATAACGCTACATGGATTCTGCTGCATGCCAACCTGTGGCACGATACAAGAGGAACGTTAGCTTGAGGCTAGTGTTCAATGGGGTCGCCCATTCACTACAGAATACGGAAGGATGAGCAGCTACCAAAGAATGGCAACCTCCATGTTTCTTTCCTAGAAACTCACTTGTCATCACAAAGGCAATTGTGCTATGAAGAGAACATGTGCAACTAAAGAGTCTCTCAGGGGGAATTGAGCCCACAACTCTCTAAATCCCGAAGAGGAAAATAAAGTTTCCCTTCCAGCCTTATTTCAAAAGGGTCCTCAGAGCCTTAACCCTGCTCGTTCTTTCTCTATTTTGTACCTTAAAGGTGCTTTAGAAGGGAGATACTTCCGTTGTTTCAACTTGCTACAATCTAGGCCTTTAACCAAATAAGCCCTTCACTGCCCCTGGCTCGGCATCTAGCTGTTCCCAACGCTGCATTGCTCACAAAGGCCCAAACACACAGGCCGTCCTTCTGGTACGTTACTCATCCTCGCGCCGACCCGCCAGTACTAAGGGACCTGGAGTGCTTCCTAGAGCTCAAGAACCACACTGCATAACGCTACATGGATTCTGCTGCATGCCACCCTGTGGCACGATACAAGAGGAACGTTAGCTTGAGGCTAGTGTTCAAAGGGCTCGCCAATTCACGACAGATTACTGAAGGATGAGCAGCTACCAAAGAAGGGCAACCTCCAAGTTTCTTTCCTAGCAACTCACTTGTCATCACTAAGCCAATTATGCGATGAAGAGAACATGTACAAGTAAAGAGTTTCTCAGGGAGAACTGAGCCCACAACTCTCTAAATGCCAATGAGGAAAATAAAGATTCCCTTCAGCCTTATATTCAAAATGGCCCGCAGAGCCCTGACTCTGATGTTTCTTTCTCTATTTAGTACCTCCAACGTGCTTTAGAAGGGAGAGACCTGAGTTGTTTCAAGTTGCCACATTCTACAGGTTTCACAAAAGAAGCCCTTCTCCTCCCATGTCTCGGCATCTAGCTGTTCCCAAGGGTGCACTGCTCACCACTCCCCAAACACACAGGCCGTCCTTCTTGTACGTTTCTCATCCTAGAGCAGATCCGCCGGTACTAAGAGACCTGGAATGCTTCCTAGAGCTCCATAACCACACTGAATAAGGCTACAAAGATTCTGCAGCATGCCAACAAGTGGCATGACACAAGAGGAACTTTAGCTCGAGGCTAGTGTTCAATGGGGTCGCCCATTCACTACAGAATACGGAAGGATGAGCAGCTACCAAAGAATGGCAACCTCCATGTTTCTTTCCTAGAAACTCACTTGTCATCACAAAGGCAATTGTGCTATGAAGAGAACATGTGCAACTAAAGAGTCTCTCAGGGGGAATTGAGCCCACAACTCTCTAAATCCCAAAGAGGAAAATAAAGTTTCCCTTCAAGCCTTATTTCAAAAGGGTCCTCAGACCTTAACCCTGCTCGTTCTTTCTCTATTTTGTACCCCTTAAAGGTGCTTTAGAAGGGAGATACTTCCGTTGTTTCAACTTGCCACAATCTAGAGGTTTAACCAAATAAGCCCTTCACTGCCCCTGGCTCGGCATCTAGCTGTTCCCAACGCTGCATTGCTTACAAAGGCCCAAACACACAGGCCGTCCTTCTGGTACGTTTCTTATCCTCTCGCCGACCCGCCAGTACTAAGAGACCTGGAATGCTTCCTAGAGCTCAAGAACCACACTGCATAACGCTACATGGATTCTGCTGCATGCCAACAAGTGGCATGATACAAGAGGAACGTTAGCTTGAGGCTAGTGGTCAAACGGGATTGCCAATTCACTGAAGATTACCAAAGGACGAGCACCAGCAAAGAATGGCACACTCCGAGTTTCTTTCCTAGAAACTCACTTGTCGTCACAAAGGCAATTGTGCTATGAAGGGAACTCGTGCAACTACAGTCTTTCTCAGGGAGAAGTGAGGCCCCAACTCTCTCAATCCCAATGAGGAAAATGAAGTTTCCCTTCAAGACTTATTTTCAAAGGGGCCAGCAGAGCATTGACCTTGCTGATTCTTTCTCTACTTTGTACCTCCAAGGTGCTTTAGAAGGGAGATACATGAGTTCTTTCAACTTGCAAAAATGTAGAGGTTTAACCAAAGAAGCCCTTCACAGCCTCTGACTCGGCATCTAGCTCTTCCCAACGCTGCATTGCTCACAAAGGCCCAAACACACAGGCCGTCCTCCTAGTACGTTGCTCATCCTAGTGTTGACCCGCCAGTACTGAGACCTGAAATGCTACCCAGAGCTCAAGAACCACAATGAATAACGCTACATGGATTCTGCTGCCTGCAACCAGCGGCCTGATACAAGAGGAACGTTAGCTTGAGGCTAGTGTTCAAAGGGCTCGCCAATTCACGACAGATTACTGAAGGATGAGCAGCTACCAAAGAAGGGCAACCTCCAAGTTTCTTTCCTAGCAACTCACTTGTCATCACTAAGCCAATTATGCGATGAAGAGAACATGTACAAGTAAAGAGTTTCTCAGGGAGAACTGAGCCCACAACTCTCTAAATGCCAATGAGGAAAATAAAGATTCCCTTCAGCCTTATATTCAAAATGGCCCGCAGAGCCCTGACTCTGATGTTTCTTTCTCTATTTAGTACCTCCAACGTGCTTTAGAAGGGAGAGACCTGAGTTGTTTCAAGTTGCCACATTCTACAGGTTTCACAAAAGAAGCCCTTCTCCTCCCATGTCTCGGCATCTAGCTGTTCCCAAGGGTGCACTGCTCACCACTCCCCAAACACACAAGCCGTCCTTCTTGTACGTTTCTCATCCTAGAGCAGATCCGCCGGTACTAAGAGACCTGGAATGCTTCCTAGAGCTCCAGAACCACACTGCATAACGCTACATGGATTCTGCTGCATGCCAACCTGTGGCACGATACAAGAGGAACGTTAGCTTGAGGCTAGTGTTCAATGGGGTCGCCCATTCACTACAGAATACGGAAGGATGAGCAGCTACCAAAGAATGGCAACCTCCATGTTTCTTTCCTAGAAACTCACTTGTCATCACAAAGGCAATTGTGCTATGAAGAGAACATGTGCAACTAAAGAGTCTCTCAGGGGGAATTGAGCCCACAACTCTCTAAATCCCGAAGAGGAAAATAAAGTTTCCCTTCAAGCCTTATTTCAAAAGGGTCCTCAGAGCCTTAACCCTGCTCGTTCTTTCTCTATTTTGTACCTTAAAGGTGCTTTAGAAGGGAGATACTTCCGTTGTTTCAACTTGCTACAATCTAGGCCTTTAACCAAATAAGCCCTTCACTGCCCCTGGCTCGGCATCTAGCTGTTCCCAACGCTGCATTGCTCACAAAGGCCCAAACACACAGGCCGTCCTTCTGGTACGTTACTCATCCTCGCGCCGACCCGCCAGTACTAAGGGACCTGGAGTGCTTCCTAGAGCTCAAGAACCACACTGCATAACGCTACATGGATTCTGCTGCATGCCACCCTGTGGCACGATACAAGAGGAACGTTAGCTTGAGGCTAGTGTTCAAAGGGCTCGCCAATTCACGACAGATTACTGAAGGATGAGCAGCTACCAAAGAAGGGCAACCTCCAAGTTTCTTTCCTAGCAACTCACTTGTCATCACTAAGCCAATTATGCGATGAAGAGAACATGTACAAGTAAAGAGTTTCTCAGGGAGAACTGAGCCCACAACTCTCTAAATGCCAATGAGGAAAATAAAGATTCCCTTCAGCCTTATATTCAAAATGGCCCGCAGAGCCCTGACTCTGATGTTTCTTTCTCTATTTAGTACCTCCAACGTGCTTTAGAAGGGAGAGACCTGAGTTGTTTCAAGTTGCCACATTCTACAGGTTTCACAAAAGAAGCCCTTCTCCTCCCATGTCTCGGCATCTAGCTGTTCCCAAGGGTGCACTGCTCACCACTCCCCAAACACACAAGCCGTCCTTCTTGTACGTTTCTCATCCTAGAGCAGATCCGCCGGTACTAAGAGACCTGGAATGCTTCCTAGAGCTCCAGAACCACACTGCATAACGCTACATGGATTCTGCTGCATGCCAACCTGTGGCACGATACAAGAGGAACGTTAGCTTGAGGCTAGTGTTCAGTGGGGTCGCCCATTCACTACAGAATACGGAAGGATGAGCAGCTACCAAAGAATGGCAACCTCCATGTTTCTTTCCTAGAAACTCACTTGTCATCACAAAGGCAATTGTGCTATGAAGAGAACATGTGCAACTAAAGAGTCTCTCAGGGGGAATTGAGCCCACAACTCTCTAAATCCCAAAGAGGAAAATAAAGTTTCCCTTCAAGCCTTATTTCAAAAGGGTCCTCAGACCTTAACCCTGCTCGTTCTTTCTCTATTTTGTACCCCTTAAAGGTGCTTTAGAAGGGAGATACTTCCGTTGTTTCAACTTGCCACAATCTAGAGGTTTAACCAAATAAGCCCTTCACTGCCCCTGGCTCGGCATCTAGCTGTTCCCAACGCTGCATTGCTTACAAAGGCCCAAACACACAGGCCGTCCTTCTGGTACGTTTCTTATCCTCTCGCCGACCCGCCAGTACTAAGAGACCTGGAATGCTTCCTAGAGCTCAAGAACCACACTGCATAACGCTACATGGATTCTGCTGCATGCCAACAAGTGGCATGATACAAGAGGAACGTTAGCTTGAGGCTAGTGGTCAAACGGGATTGCCAATTCACTGAAGATTACCAAAGGACGAGCACCAGCAAAGAATGGCACACTCCGAGTTTCTTTCCTAGAAACTCACTTGTCGTCACAAAGGCAATTGTGCTATGAAGGGAACTCGTGCAACTACAGTCTTTCTCAGGGAGAAGTGAGGCCCCAACTCTCTCAATCCCAATGAGGAAAATGAAGTTTCCCTTCAAGACTTATTTTCAAAGGGGCCAGCAGAGCATTGACCTTGCTGATTCTTTCTCTACTTTGTACCTCCAAGGTGCTTTAGAAGGGAGATACATGAGTTCTTTCAACTTGCAAAAATGTAGAGGTTTAACCAAAGAAGCCCTTCACAGCCTCTGACTCGGCATCTAGCTCTTCCCAACGCTGCATTGCTCACAAAGGCCCAAACACACAGGCCGTCCTCCTAGTACGTTGCTCATCCTAGTGTTGACCCGCCAGTACTGAGACCTGGAATGCTACCCAGAGCTCAAGAACCACAATGAATAACGCTACATGGATTCTGCTGCCTGCAACCAGCGGCCTGATACAAGAGGAACGTTAGCTTGAGGCTAGTGTTCAAAGGGCTCGCCAATTCACGACAGATTACTGAAGGATGAGCAGCTACCAAAGAATGGCAACCTCCAAGTTTCTTTCCTAGCAACTCACTTGTCATCACTAAGCCAATTATGCGATGAAGAGAACATGTACAAGTAAAGAGTTTCTCAGGGAGAACTGAGCCCACAACTCTCTAAATGCCAATGAGGAAAATAAAGATTCCCTTCAGCCTTATATTCAAAATGGCCCGCAGAGCCCTGACTCTGATGTTTCTTTCTCTATTTAGTACCTCCAACGTGCTTTAGAAGGGAGAGACCTGAGTTGTTTCAAGTTGCCACATTCTACAGGTTTCACAAAAGAAGCCCTTCTCCTCCCATGTCTCGGCATCTAGCTGTTCCCAAGGGTGCACTGCTCACCACTCCCCAAACACACAAGCCGTCCTTCTTGTACGTTTCTCATCCTAGAGCAGATCCGCCGGTACTAAGAGACCTGGAATGCTTCCTAGAGCTCCAGAACCACACTGCATAACGCTACATGGATTCTGCTGCATGCCAACCTGTGGCACGATACAAGAGGAACGTTAGCTTGAGGCTAGTGTTCAATGGGGTCGCCCATTCACTACAGAATACGGAAGGATGAGCAGCTACCAAAGAATGGCAACCTCCATGTTTCTTTCCTAGAAACTCACTTGTCATCACAAAGGCAATTGTGCTATGAAGAGAACATGTGCAACTAAAGAGTCTCTCAGGGGGAATTGAGCCCACAACTCTCTAAATCCCAAAGAGGAAAATAAAGTTTCCCTTCAAGCCTTATTTCAAAAGGGTCCTCAGACCTTAACCCTGCTCGTTCTTTCTCTATTTTGTACCCCTTAAAGGTGCTTTAGAAGGGAGATACTTCCGTTGTTTCAACTTGCCACAATCTAGAGGTTTAACCAAATAAGCCCTTCACTGCCCCTGGCTCGGCATCTAGCTGTTCCCAACGCTGCATTGCTTACAAAGGCCCAAACACACAGGCCGTCCTTCTGGTACGTTTCTTATCCTCTCGCCGACCCGCCAGTACTAAGAGACCTGGAATGCTTCCTAGAGCTCAAGAACCACACTGCATAACGCTACATGGATTCTGCTGCATGCCAACAAGTGGCATGATACAAGAGGAACGTTAGCTTGAGGCTAGTGGTCAAACGGGATTGCCAATTCACTGAAGATTACCAAAGGACGAGCACCAGCAAAGAATGGCACACTCCGAGTTTCTTTCCTAGAAACTCACTTGTCGTCACAAAGGCAATTGTGCTATGAAGGGAACTCGTGCAACTACAGTCTTTCTCAGGGAGAAGTGAGGCCCCAACTCTCTCAATCCCAATGAGGAAAATGAAGTTTCCCTTCAAGACTTATTTTCAAAGGGGCCAGCAGAGCATTGACCTTGCTGATTCTTTCTCTACTTTGTACCTCCAAGGTGCTTTAGAAGGGAGATACATGAGTTCTTTCAACTTGCAAAAATGTAGAGGTTTAACCAAAGAAGCCCTTCACAGCCTCTGACTCGGCATCTAGCTCTTCCCAACGCTGCATTGCTCACAAAGGCCCAAACACACAGGCCGTCCTCCTAGTACGTTGCTCATCCTAGTGTTGACCCGCCAGTACTGAGACCTGGAATGCTACCCAGAGCTCAAGAACCACAATGAATAACGCTACATGGATTCTGCTGCCTGCAACCAGCGGCCTGATACAAGAGGAACGTTAGCTTGAGGCTAGTGTTCAAAGGGCTCGTCAATTCACGACAGATTACTGAAGGATGAGCAGCTACCAAAGAATGGCAACCTCCAAGTTTCTTTCCTAGCAACTCACTTGTCATCACTAAGCCAATTATGCGATGAAGAGAACATGTACAAGTAAAGAGTTTCTCAGGGAGAACTGAGCCCACAACTCTCTAAATGCCAATGAGGAAAATAAAGATTCCCTTCAGCCTTATATTCAAAATGGCCCGCAGAGCCCTGACTCTGATGTTTCTTTCTCTATTTAGTACCTCCAACGTGCTTTAGAAGGGAGAGACCTGAGTTGTTTCAAGTTGCCACATTCTACAGGTTTCACAAAAGAAGCCCTTCTCCTCCCATGTCTCGGCATCTAGCTGTTCCCAAGGGTGCACTGCTCACCACTCCCCAAACACACAAGCCGTCCTTCTTGTACGTTTCTCATCCTAGAGCAGATCCGCCGGTACTAAGAGACCTGGAATGCTTCCTAGAGCTCCAGAACCACACTGCATAACGCTACATGGATTCTGCTGCATGCCAACCTGTGGCACGATACAAGAGGAACGTTAGCTTGAGGCTAGTGTTCAATGGGGTCGCCCATTCACTACAGAATACGGAAGGATGAGCAGCTACCAAAGAATGGCAACCTCCATGTTTCTTTCCTAGAAACTCACTTGTCATCACAAAGGCAATTGTGCTATGAAGAGAACATGTGCAACTAAAGAGTCTCTCAGGGGGAATTGAGCCCACAACTCTCTAAATCCCGAAGAGGAAAATAAAGTTTCCCTTCAAGCCTTATTTCAAAAGGGTCCTCAGAGCCTTAACCCTGCTCGTTCTTTCTCTATTTTGTACCTTAAAGGTGCTTTAGAAGGGAGATACTTCCGTTGTTTCAACTTGCTACAATCTAGGCCTTTAACCAAATAAGCCCTTCACTGCCCCTGGCTCGGCATCTAGCTGTTCCCAACGCTGCATTGCTCACAAAGGCCCAAACACACAGGCCGTCCTTCTGGTACGTTACTCATCCTCGCGCCGACCCGCCAGTACTAAGGGACCTGGAGTGCTTCCTAGAGCTCAAGAACCACACTGCATAACGCTACATGGATTCTGCTGCATGCCACCCTGTGGCACGATACAAGAGGAACGTTAGCTTGAGGCTAGTGTTCAAAGGGCTCGCCAATTCACGACAGATTACTGAAGGATGAGCAGCTACCAAAGAAGGGCAACCTCCAAGTTTCTTTCCTAGCAACTCACTTGTCATCACTAAGCCAATTATGCGATGAAGAGAACATGTACAAGTAAAGAGTTTCTCAGGGAGAACTGAGCCCACAACTCTCTAAATGCCAATGAGGAAAATAAAGATTCCCTTCAGCCTTATATTCAAAATGGCCCGCAGAGCCCTGACTCTGATGTTTCTTTCTCTATTTAGTACCTCCAACGTGCTTTAGAAGGGAGAGACCTGAGTTGTTTCAAGTTGCCACATTCTACAGGTTTCACAAAAGAAGCCCTTCTCCTCCCATGTCTCGGCATCTAGCTGTTCCCAAGGGTGCACTGCTCACCACTCCCCAAACACACAAGCCGTCCTTCTTGTACGTTTCTCATCCTAGAGCAGATCCGCCGGTACTAAGAGACCTGGAATGCTTCCTAGAGCTCCAGAACCACACTGCATAACGCTACATGGATTCTGCTGCATGCCAACCTGTGGCACGATACAAGAGGAACGTTAGCTTGAGGCTAGTGTTCAGTGGGGTCGCCCATTCACTACAGAATACGGAAGGATGAGCAGCTACCAAAGAATGGCAACCTCCATGTTTCTTTCCTAGAAACTCACTTGTCATCACAAAGGCAATTGTGCTATGAAGAGAACATGTGCAACTAAAGAGTCTCTCAGGGGGAATTGAGCCCACAACTCTCTAAATCCCAAAGAGGAAAATAAAGTTTCCCTTCAAGCCTTATTTCAAAAGGGTCCTCAGACCTTAACCCTGCTCGTTCTTTCTCTATTTTGTACCCCTTAAAGGTGCTTTAGAAGGGAGATACTTCCGTTGTTTCAACTTGCCACAATCTAGAGGTTTAACCAAATAAGCCCTTCACTGCCCCTGGCTCGGCATCTAGCTGTTCCCAACGCTGCATTGCTTACAAAGGCCCAAACACACAGGCCGTCCTTCTGGTACGTTTCTTATCCTCTCGCCGACCCGCCAGTACTAAGAGACCTGGAATGCTTCCTAGAGCTCAAGAACCACACTGCATAACGCTACATGGATTCTGCTGCATGCCAACAAGTGGCATGATACAAGAGGAACGTTAGCTTGAGGCTAGTGGTCAAACGGGATTGCCAATTCACTGAAGATTACCAAAGGACGAGCACCAGCAAAGAATGGCACACTCCGAGTTTCTTTCCTAGAAACTCACTTGTCGTCACAAAGGCAATTGTGCTATGAAGGGAACTCGTGCAACTACAGTCTTTCTCAGGGAGAAGTGAGGCCCCAACTCTCTCAATCCCAATGAGGAAAATGAAGTTTCCCTTCAAGACTTATTTTCAAAGGGGCCAGCAGAGCATTGACCTTGCTGATTCTTTCTCTACTTTGTACCTCCAAGGTGCTTTAGAAGGGAGATACATGAGTTCTTTCAACTTGCAAAAATGTAGAGGTTTAACCAAAGAAGCCCTTCACAGCCTCTGACTCGGCATCTAGCTCTTCCCAACGCTGCATTGCTCACAAAGGCCCAAACACACAGGCCGTCCTCCTAGTACGTTGCTCATCCTAGTGTTGACCCGCCAGTACTGAGACCTGGAATGCTACCCAGAGCTCAAGAACCACAATGAATAACGCTACATGGATTCTGCTGCCTGCAACCAGCGGCCTGATACAAGAGGAACGTTAGCTTGAGGCTAGTGTTCAAAGGGCTCGCCAATTCACGACAGATTACTGAAGGATGAGCAGCTACCAAAGAATGGCAACCTCCAAGTTTCTTTCCTAGCAACTCACTTGTCATCACTAAGCCAATTATGCGATGAAGAGAACATGTACAAGTAAAGAGTTTCTCAGGGAGAACTGAGCCCACAACTCTCTAAATGCCAATGAGGAAAATAAAGATTCCCTTCAGCCTTATATTCAAAATGGCCCGCAGAGCCCTGACTCTGATGTTTCTTTCTCTATTTAGTACCTCCAACGTGCTTTAGAAGGGAGAGACCTGAGTTGTTTCAAGTTGCCACATTCTACAGGTTTCACAAAAGAAGCCCTTCTCCTCCCATGTCTCGGCATCTAGCTGTTCCCAAGGGTGCACTGCTCACCACTCCCCAAACACACAAGCCGTCCTTCTTGTACGTTTCTCATCCTAGAGCAGATCCGCCGGTACTAAGAGACCTGGAATGCTTCCTAGAGCTCCAGAACCACACTGCATAACGCTACATGGATTCTGCTGCATGCCAACCTGTGGCACGATACAAGAGGAACGTTAGCTTGAGGCTAGTGTTCAATGGGGTCGCCCATTCACTACAGAATACGGAAGGATGAGCAGCTACCAAAGAATGGCAACCTCCATGTTTCTTTCCTAGAAACTCACTTGTCATCACAAAGGCAATTGTGCTATGAAGAGAACATGTGCAACTAAAGAGTCTCTCAGGGGGAATTGAGCCCACAACTCTCTAAATCCCAAAGAGGAAAATAAAGTTTCCCTTCAAGCCTTATTTCAAAAGGGTCCTCAGACCTTAACCCTGCTCGTTCTTTCTCTATTTTGTACCCCTTAAAGGTGCTTTAGAAGGGAGATACTTCCGTTGTTTCAACTTGCCACAATCTAGAGGTTTAACCAAATAAGCCCTTCACTGCCCCTGGCTCGGCATCTAGCTGTTCCCAACGCTGCATTGCTTACAAAGGCCCAAACACACAGGCCGTCCTTCTGGTACGTTTCTTATCCTCTCGCCGACCCGCCAGTACTAAGAGACCTGGAATGCTTCCTAGAGCTCAAGAACCACACTGCATAACGCTACATGGATTCTGCTGCATGCCAACAAGTGGCATGATACAAGAGGAACGTTAGCTTGAGGCTAGTGGTCAAACGGGATTGCCAATTCACTGAAGATTACCAAAGGACGAGCACCAGCAAAGAATGGCACACTCCGAGTTTCTTTCCTAGAAACTCACTTGTCGTCACAAAGGCAATTGTGCTATGAAGGGAACTCGTGCAACTACAGTCTTTCTCAGGGAGAAGTGAGGCCCCAACTCTCTCAATCCCAATGAGGAAAATGAAGTTTCCCTTCAAGACTTATTTTCAAAGGGGCCAGCAGAGCATTGACCTTGCTGATTCTTTCTCTACTTTGTACCTCCAAGGTGCTTTAGAAGGGAGATACATGAGTTCTTTCAACTTGCAAAAATGTAGAGGTTTAACCAAAGAAGCCCTTCACAGCCTCTGACTCGGCATCTAGCTCTTCCCAACGCTGCATTGCTCACAAAGGCCCAAACACACAGGCCGTCCTCCTAGTACGTTGCTCATCCTAGTGTTGACCCGCCAGTACTGAGACCTGGAATGCTACCCAGAGCTCAAGAACCACAATGAATAACGCTACATGGATTCTGCTGCCTGCAACCAGCGGCCTGATACAAGAGGAACGTTAGCTTGAGGCTAGTGTTCAAAGGGCTCGTCAATTCACGACAGATTACTGAAGGATGAGCAGCTACCAAAGAATGGCAACCTCCAAGTTTCTTTCCTAGCAACTCACTTGTCATCACTAAGCCAATTATGCGATGAAGAGAACATGTACAAGTAAAGAGTTTCTCAGGGAGAACTGAGCCCACAACTCTCTAAATGCCAATGAGGAAAATAAAGATTCCCTTCAGCCTTATATTCAAAATGGCCCGCAGAGCCCTGACTCTGATGTTTCTTTCTCTATTTAGTACCTCCAACGTGCTTTAGAAGGGAGAGACCTGAGTTGTTTCAAGTTGCCACATTCTACAGGTTTCACAAAAGAAGCCCTTCTCCTCCCATGTCTCGGCATCTAGCTGTTCCCAAGGGTGCACTGCTCACCACTCCCCAAACACACAAGCCGTCCTTCTTGTACGTTTCTCATCCTAGAGCAGATCCGCCGGTACTAAGAGACCTGGAATGCTTCCTAGAGCTCCAGAACCACACTGCATAACGCTACATGGATTCTGCTGCATGCCAACCTGTGGCACGATACAAGAGGAACGTTAGCTTGAGGCTAGTGTTCAATGGGGTCGCCCATTCACTACAGAATACGGAAGGATGAGCAGCTACCAAAGAATGGCAACCTCCATGTTTCTTTCCTAGAAACTCACTTGTCATCACAAAGGCAATTGTGCTATGAAGAGAACATGTGCAACTAAAGAGTCTCTCAGGGGGAATTGAGCCCACAACTCTCTAAATCCCAAAGAGGAAAATAAAGTTTCCCTTCAAGCCTTATTTCAAAAGGGTCCTCAGACCTTAACCCTGCTCGTTCTTTCTCTATTTTGTACCCCTTAAAGGTGCTTTAGAAGGGAGATACTTCCGTTGTTTCAACTTGCCACAATCTAGAGGTTTAACCAAATAAGCCCTTCACTGCCCCTGGCTCGGCATCTAGCTGTTCCCAACGCTGCATTGCTTACAAAGGCCCAAACACACAGGCCGTCCTTCTGGTACGTTTCTTATCCTCTCGCCGACCCGCCAGTACTAAGAGACCTGGAATGCTTCCTAGAGCTCAAGAACCACACTGCATAACGCTACATGGATTCTGCTGCATGCCAACAAGTGGCATGATACAAGAGGAACGTTAGCTTGAGGCTAGTGGTCAAACGGGATTGCCAATTCACTGAAGATTACCAAAGGACGAGCACCAGCAAAGAATGGCACACTCCGAGTTTCTTTCCTAGAAACTCACTTGTCGTCACAAAGGCAATTGTGCTATGAAGGGAACTCGTGCAACTACAGTCTTTCTCAGGGAGAAGTGAGGCCCCAACTCTCTCAATCCCAATGAGGAAAATGAAGTTTCCCTTCAAGACTTATTTTCAAAGGGGCCAGCAGAGCATTGACCTTGCTGATTCTTTCTCTACTTTGTACCTCCAAGGTGCTTTAGAAGGGAGATACATGAGTTCTTTCAACTTGCAAAAATGTAGAGGTTTAACCAAAGAAGCCCTTCACAGCCTCTGACTCGGCATCTAGCTCTTCCCAACGCTGCATTGCTCACAAAGGCCCAAACACACAGGCCGTCCTCCTAGTACGTTGCTCATCCTAGTGTTGACCCGCCAGTACTGAGACCTGGAATGCTACCCAGAGCTCAAGAACCACAATGAATAACGCTACATGGATTCTGCTGCCTGCAACCAGCGGCCTGATACAAGAGGAACGTTAGCTTGAGGCTAGTGTTCAAAGGGCTCGCCAATTCACGACAGATTACTGAAGGATGAGCAGCTACCAAAGAAGGGCAACCTCCAAGTTTCTTTCCTAGCAACTCACTTGTCATCACTAAGCCAATTATGCGATGAAGAGAACATGTACAAGTAAAGAGTTTCTCAGGGAGAACTGAGCCCACAACTCTCTAAATGCCAATGAGGAAAATAAAGATTCCCTTCAGCCTTATATTCAAAATGGCCCGCAGAGCCCTGACTCTGATGTTTCTTTCTCTATTTAGTACCTCCAACGTGCTTTAGAAGGGAGAGACCTGAGTTGTTTCAAGTTGCCACATTCTACAGGTTTCACAAAAGAAGCCCTTCTCCTCCCATGTCTCGGCATCTAGCTGTTCCCAAGGGTGCACTGCTCACCACTCCCCAAACACACAAGCCGTCCTTCTTGTACGTTTCTCATCCTAGAGCAGATCCGCCGGTACTAAGAGACCTGGAATGCTTCCTAGAGCTCCAGAACCACACTGCATAACGCTACATGGATTCTGCTGCATGCCAACCTGTGGCACGATACAAGAGGAACGTTAGCTTGAGGCTAGTGTTCAATGGGGTCGCCCATTCACTACAGAATACGGAAGGATGAGCAGCTACCAAAGAATGGCAACCTCCATGTTTCTTTCCTAGAAACTCACTTGTCATCACAAAGGCAATTGTGCTATGAAGAGAACATGTGCAACTAAAGAGTCTCTCAGGGGGAATTGAGCCCACAACTCTCTAAATCCCGAAGAGGAAAATAAAGTTTCCCTTCAAGCCTTATTTCAAAAGGGTCCTCAGAGCCTTAACCCTGCTCGTTCTTTCTCTATTTTGTACCTTAAAGGTGCTTTAGAAGGGAGATACTTCCGTTGTTTCAACTTGCTACAATCTAGGCCTTTAACCAAATAAGCCCTTCACTGCCCCTGGCTCGGCATCTAGCTGTTCCCAACGCTGCATTGCTCACAAAGGCCCAAACACACAGGCCGTCCTTCTGGTACGTTACTCATCCTCGCGCCGACCCGCCAGTACTAAGGGACCTGGAGTGCTTCCTAGAGCTCAAGAACCACACTGCATAACGCTACATGGATTCTGCTGCATGCCACCCTGTGGCACGATACAAGAGGAACGTTAGCTTGAGGCTAGTGTTCAAAGGGCTCGCCAATTCACGACAGATTACTGAAGGATGAGCAGCTACCAAAGAAGGGCAACCTCCAAGTTTCTTTCCTAGCAACTCACTTGTCATCACTAAGCCAATTATGCGATGAAGAGAACATGTACAAGTAAAGAGTTTCTCAGGGAGAACTGAGCCCACAACTCTCTAAATGCCAATGAGGAAAATAAAGATTCCCTTCAGCCTTATATTCAAAATGGCCCGCAGAGCCCTGACTCTGATGTTTCTTTCTCTATTTAGTACCTCCAACGTGCTTTAGAAGGGAGAGACCTGAGTTGTTTCAAGTTGCCACATTCTACAGGTTTCACAAAAGAAGCCCTTCTCCTCCCATGTCTCGGCATCTAGCTGTTCCCAAGGGTGCACTGCTCACCACTCCCCAAACACACAAGCCGTCCTTCTTGTACGTTTCTCATCCTAGAGCAGATCCGCCGGTACTAAGAGACCTGGAATGCTTCCTAGAGCTCCAGAACCACACTGCATAACGCTACATGGATTCTGCTGCATGCCAACCTGTGGCACGATACAAGAGGAACGTTAGCTTGAGGCTAGTGTTCAGTGGGGTCGCCCATTCACTACAGAATACGGAAGGATGAGCAGCTACCAAAGAATGGCAACCTCCATGTTTCTTTCCTAGAAACTCACTTGTCATCACAAAGGCAATTGTGCTATGAAGAGAACATGTGCAACTAAAGAGTCTCTCAGGGGGAATTGAGCCCACAACTCTCTAAATCCCAAAGAGGAAAATAAAGTTTCCCTTCAAGCCTTATTTCAAAAGGGTCCTCAGACCTTAACCCTGCTCGTTCTTTCTCTATTTTGTACCCCTTAAAGGTGCTTTAGAAGGGAGATACTTCCGTTGTTTCAACTTGCCACAATCTAGAGGTTTAACCAAATAAGCCCTTCACTGCCCCTGGCTCGGCATCTAGCTGTTCCCAACGCTGCATTGCTTACAAAGGCCCAAACACACAGGCCGTCCTTCTGGTACGTTTCTTATCCTCTCGCCGACCCGCCAGTACTAAGAGACCTGGAATGCTTCCTAGAGCTCAAGAACCACACTGCATAACGCTACATGGATTCTGCTGCATGCCAACAAGTGGCATGATACAAGAGGAACGTTAGCTTGAGGCTAGTGGTCAAACGGGATTGCCAATTCACTGAAGATTACCAAAGGACGAGCACCAGCAAAGAATGGCACACTCCGAGTTTCTTTCCTAGAAACTCACTTGTCGTCACAAAGGCAATTGTGCTATGAAGGGAACTCGTGCAACTACAGTCTTTCTCAGGGAGAAGTGAGGCCCCAACTCTCTCAATCCCAATGAGGAAAATGAAGTTTCCCTTCAAGACTTATTTTCAAAGGGGCCAGCAGAGCATTGACCTTGCTGATTCTTTCTCTACTTTGTACCTCCAAGGTGCTTTAGAAGGGAGATACATGAGTTCTTTCAACTTGCAAAAATGTAGAGGTTTAACCAAAGAAGCCCTTCACAGCCTCTGACTCGGCATCTAGCTCTTCCCAACGCTGCATTGCTCACAAAGGCCCAAACACACAGGCCGTCCTCCTAGTACGTTGCTCATCCTAGTGTTGACCCGCCAGTACTGAGACCTGGAATGCTACCCAGAGCTCAAGAACCACAATGAATAACGCTACATGGATTCTGCTGCCTGCAACCAGCGGCCTGATACAAGAGGAACGTTAGCTTGAGGCTAGTGTTCAAAGGGCTCGCCAATTCACGACAGATTACTGAAGGATGAGCAGCTACCAAAGAATGGCAACCTCCAAGTTTCTTTCCTAGCAACTCACTTGTCATCACTAAGCCAATTATGCGATGAAGAGAACATGTACAAGTAAAGAGTTTCTCAGGGAGAACTGAGCCCACAACTCTCTAAATGCCAATGAGGAAAATAAAGATTCCCTTCAGCCTTATATTCAAAATGGCCCGCAGAGCCCTGACTCTGATGTTTCTTTCTCTATTTAGTACCTCCAACGTGCTTTAGAAGGGAGAGACCTGAGTTGTTTCAAGTTGCCACATTCTACAGGTTTCACAAAAGAAGCCCTTCTCCTCCCATGTCTCGGCATCTAGCTGTTCCCAAGGGTGCACTGCTCACCACTCCCCAAACACACAAGCCGTCCTTCTTGTACGTTTCTCATCCTAGAGCAGATCCGCCGGTACTAAGAGACCTGGAATGCTTCCTAGAGCTCCAGAACCACACTGCATAACGCTACATGGATTCTGCTGCATGCCAACCTGTGGCACGATACAAGAGGAACGTTAGCTTGAGGCTAGTGTTCAATGGGGTCGCCCATTCACTACAGAATACGGAAGGATGAGCAGCTACCAAAGAATGGCAACCTCCATGTTTCTTTCCTAGAAACTCACTTGTCATCACAAAGGCAATTGTGCTATGAAGAGAACATGTGCAACTAAAGAGTCTCTCAGGGGGAATTGAGCCCACAACTCTCTAAATCCCGAAGAGGAAAATAAAGTTTCCCTTCAAGCCTTATTTCAAAAGGGTCCTCAGAGCCTTAACCCTGCTCGTTCTTTCTCTATTTTGTACCTTAAAGGTGCTTTAGAAGGGAGATACTTCCGTTGTTTCAACTTGCTACAATCTAGGCCTTTAACCAAATAAGCCCTTCACTGCCCCTGGCTCGGCATCTAGCTGTTCCCAACGCTGCATTGCTCACAAAGGCCCAAACACACAGGCCGTCCTTCTGGTACGTTACTCATCCTCGCGCCGACCCGCCAGTACTAAGGGACCTGGAGTGCTTCCTAGAGCTCAAGAACCACACTGCATAACGCTACATGGATTCTGCTGCATGCCACCCTGTGGCACGATACAAGAGGAACGTTAGCTTGAGGCTAGTGTTCAAAGGGCTCGCCAATTCACGACAGATTACTGAAGGATGAGCAGCTACCAAAGAAGGGCAACCTCCAAGTTTCTTTCCTAGCAACTCACTTGTCATCACTAAGCCAATTATGCGATGAAGAGAACATGTACAAGTAAAGAGTTTCTCAGGGAGAACTGAGCCCACAACTCTCTAAATGCCAATGAGGAAAATAAAGATTCCCTTCAGCCTTATATTCAAAATGGCCCGCAGAGCCCTGACTCTGATGTTTCTTTCTCTATTTAGTACCTCCAACGTGCTTTAGAAGGGAGAGACCTGAGTTGTTTCAAGTTGCCACATTCTACAGGTTTCACAAAAGAAGCCCTTCTCCTCCCATGTCTCGGCATCTAGCTGTTCCCAAGGGTGCACTGCTCACCACTCCCCAAACACACAAGCCGTCCTTCTTGTACGTTTCTCATCCTAGAGCAGATCCGCCGGTACTAAGAGACCTGGAATGCTTCCTAGAGCTCCAGAACCACACTGCATAACGCTACATGGATTCTGCTGCATGCCAACCTGTGGCACGATACAAGAGGAACGTTAGCTTGAGGCTAGTGTTCAATGGGGTCGCCCATTCACTACAGAATACGGAAGGATGAGCAGCTACCAAAGAATGGCAACCTCCATGTTTCTTTCCTAGAAACTCACTTGTCATCACAAAGGCAATTGTGCTATGAAGAGAACATGTGCAACTAAAGAGTCTCTCAGGGGGAATTGAGCCCACAACTCTCTAAATCCCAAAGAGGAAAATAAAGTTTCCCTTCAAGCCTTATTTCAAAAGGGTCCTCAGACCTTAACCCTGCTCGTTCTTTCTCTATTTTGTACCCCTTAAAGGTGCTTTAGAAGGGAGATACTTCCGTTGTTTCAACTTGCCACAATCTAGAGGTTTAACCAAATAAGCCCTTCACTGCCCCTGGCTCGGCATCTAGCTGTTCCCAACGCTGCATTGCTTACAAAGGCCCAAACACACAGGCCGTCCTTCTGGTACGTTTCTTATCCTCTCGCCGACCCGCCAGTACTAAGAGACCTGGAATGCTTCCTAGAGCTCAAGAACCACACTGCATAACGCTACATGGATTCTGCTGCATGCCAACAAGTGGCATGATACAAGAGGAACGTTAGCTTGAGGCTAGTGGTCAAACGGGATTGCCAATTCACTGAAGATTACCAAAGGACGAGCACCAGCAAAGAATGGCACACTCCGAGTTTCTTTCCTAGAAACTCACTTGTCGTCACAAAGGCAATTGTGCTAAGAAGGGAACTCGTGCAACTACAGTCTTTCTCAGGGTGAAGTGAGGCCCCAACTCTCTCAATCCCAATGAGGAAAATGAAGTTTCCCTTCAAGACTTATTTTCAAAGGGGCCAGCAGAGCATTGACCTTGCTGATTCTTTCTCTACTTTGTACCTCCAAGGTGCTTTAGAAGGGAGATACATGAGTTCTTTCAACTTGCAAAAATGTAGAGGTTTAACCAAAGAAGCCCTTCACAGCCTCTGACTCGGCATCTAGCTCTTCCCAACGCTGCATTGCTCACAAAGGCCCAAACACACAGGCCGTCCTCCTAGTACGTTGCTCATCCTAGTGTTGACCCGCCAGTACTGAGACCTGGAATGCTACCCAGAGCTCAAGAACCACAATGAATAACGCTACATGGATTCTGCTGCCTGCAACCAGCGGCCTGATACAAGAGGAACGTTAGCTTGAGGCTAGTGTTCAAAGGGCTCGCCAATTCACGACAGATTACTGAAGGATGAGCAGCTACCAAAGAAGGGCAACCTCCAAGTTTCTTTCCTAGCAACTCACTTGTCATCACTAAGCCAATTATGCGATGAAGAGAACATGTACAAGTAAAGAGTTTTTCAGGGAGAACTGAGCCCACAACTCTCTAAATGCCAATGAGGAAAATAAAGATTCCCTTCAGCCTTATATTCAAAATGGCCCGCAGAGCCCTGACTCTGATGTTTCTTTCTCTATTTAGTACCTCCAACGTGCTTTAGAAGGGAGAGACTTGAGTTGTTTCAAGTTGCCACATTCTACAGGTTTCACAAAAGAAGCCCTTCTCCTCCCATGTCTCGGCATCTAGCTGTTCCCAAGGGTGCACTGCTCACCACTCCCCAAACACACAGGCCGTCCTTCTTGTACGTTTCTCATCCTAGAGCAGATCCGCCGGTACTAAGAGACCTGGAATGCTTCCTAGAGCTCCAGAACCACACTGAAAAGGCTACAAAGATTCTGCAGCATGCCAACAAGTGGCATGACACAAGAGGAACTTTAGCTCGAGGCTAGTGTTCAATGGGGTCGCCCATTCACTACAGAATACGGAAGGATGAGCAGCTACCAAAGAATGGCAACCTCCATGTTTCTTTCCTAGAAACTCACTTGTCATCACAAAGGCAATTGTGCTATGAAGAGAACATGTGCAACTAAAGAGTCTCTCAGGGGGAATTGAGCCCACAACTCTCTAAATCCCGAAGAGGAAAATAAAGTTTCCCTTCAAGCCTTATTTCAAAAGGGTCCTCAGACCTTAGCCCTGCTCGTTCTTTCTCTATTTTGTACCTTAAAGGTGCTTTAGAAGTGAGATACTTCCGTTGTTTCAACTTGCCACAATCTAGAGGTTTAACCAAATAAGCCCTTCACTGCCCCTGGCTCGGCATCTAGCTGTTCCCAACGCTGCATTGCTCACAAAGGCCCAAACACACAGGCCGTCCTTCTGGTACGTTTCTTATCCTCTCGCCGACCCGCCAGTACTAAGAGACCTGGAATGCTTCCTAGAGCTCAAGAACCACACTGCATAACGCTACATGGATTCTGCTGCATGCCAACAAGTGGCATGATACAAGAGGAACGTTAGCTTGAGGCTAGTGGTCAAACGGGATTGCCAATTCACTGAAGATTACCAAAGGACGAGCACCAGCAAAGAATGGCACACTCCGAGTTTCTTTCCTAGAAACTCACTTGTCGTCACAAAGGCAATTGTGCTATGAAGGGAACTCGTGCAACTACAGTCTTTCTCAGGGAGAAGTGAGGCCCCAACTCTCTCAATCCCAATGAGGAAAATGAAGTTTCCCTTCAAGACTTATTTTCAAAGGGGCCAGCAGAGCATTGACCTTGCTGATTCTTTCTCTACTTTGTACCTCCAAGGTGCTTTAGAAGGGAGATACATGAGTTCTTTCAACTTGCAAAAATGTAGAGGTTTAACCAAAGAAGCCCTTCACAGCCTCTGACTCGGCATCTAGCTCCTCCCAACGCTGCATTGCTCACAAAGGCCCAAACACACAGGCCGTCCTTCTAGTACGTTGCTCATCCTAGTGTTGACCCGCCAGTACTGAGACCTGGAATGCTACCCAGAGCTGAAGAACCACAATGAATAACACTACATGGATTCTGCTGCCTGCAACCAGCGGCCTGATACAAGAGGAACGTTAGCTTGAGGCTAGTGTTCAAAGGGCTCGCCAATTCACGACAGATTACTGAAGGATGAGCAGCTACCAAAGAATGGCAACCTCCAAGTTTCTTTCCTAGCAACTCACTTCTCATCACTAAGCCAATTATGCGATGAAGAGAACATGTACAAGTAAAGAGTTTCTCAGGGAGAACTGAGCCCACAACTCTCTACATGCCAATGAGGAAAATAAAGATTCCCATCAGCCTTATATTCAAAATGGCACGCAGAGCCCTGACTCTGATGTTTCTTTCTCTATTTAGTACCTCCAACGTGCTTTAGAAGGGAGAGACTTGAGTTGTTTCAAGTTGCCACATTCTACAGGTTTCACAAAAGAAGCCCTTCTCCTCCCATGTCTCGGCATCTAGCTGTTCCCAAGGGTGCACTGCTCACCACTCCCCAAACACACAGGCCGTCCTTCTTGTACGTTTCTCATCCTAGAGCAGATCCGCCGGTACTAAGAGACCTGGAATGCTTCCTAGAGCTCCAGAACCACACTGCATAACGCTACATGGATTCTGCTGCATGCCAACCTGTGGCACGATACAAGAGGAAAGTTAGCTTGAGGCTAGTGTTCAATGGGGTCGCCCATTCACTACAGAATACGGAAGGATGAGCAGCTACCAAAGAATGGCAACCTCCATGTTTCTTTCCTAGAAACTCACTTGTCATCACAAAGGCAATTGTGCTATGAAGAGAACATGTGCAACTAAAGAGTTTCTCAGGGGGAATTGAGCCCACAACTCTCTAAATCCCAAAGAGGAAAATAAAGTTTCCCTTCAAGCCTTATTTCAAAAGGGTCCTCAGAGCCTTAACCCTGCTCGTTCTTTCTCTATTTTGTACCTTAAAGGTGCTTTAGAAGGGAGATACTTCCGTTGTTTCAACTTGCTACAATCTAGGCCTTTAACCAAATAAGCCCTTCACTGCCCCTGGCTCGGCATCTAGCTGTTCCCAACGCTGCATTGCTCACAAAGGCCCAAACACACAGGCCGTCCTTCTGGTACGTTACTCATCCTCGCGCCGACCCGCCAGTACTAAGGGACCTGGAGTGCTTCCTAGAGCTCAAGAACCACACTGCATAACGCTACATGGATTCTGCTGCATGCCACCCTGTGGCACGATACAAGAGGAACGTTAGCTTGAGGATAGTGTTCAATGGGCTCGCCAATTCACGACAGATTACTGAAGGATGAGCAGCTACCATAGAAGGGCAACCTCCAAGTTTCTTTCCTTGCAACTCACTTGTCATCACTAAGCCAATTGTGCTATGAAGAGAACATGTACAAGTAAAGAGTTTCTCAGGGAGAACTGAGCCCACAACTCTCTAAATGCCAATGAGGAAAATAAAGATTCCCTTCAGCCTTATATTCAAAATGGCCCGCAGAGCCCTGACTCTGATGTTTCTTTCTCTATTTAGTACCTCCAACGTGCTTTAGAAGGGAGAGACTTGAGTTGTTTCAAGTTGCCACATTCTACAGGTTTCACAAAAGAAGCCCTTCTCCTCCCATGTCTCGGCATCTAGCTGTTCCCAAGGGTGCACTGCTCACCACTCCCCAAACACACAGGCCGTCCTTCTTGTACGTTTCTCATCCTAGAGCAGATCCGCCGGTACTAAGAGACCTGGAATGCTTCCTAGAGCTCCAGAACCACACTGAATAAGGCTACAAAGATTCTGCAGCATGCCAACAAGTGGCATGACACAAGAGGAACTTTAGCTCGAGGCTAGTGTTCAATGGGGTCGCCCATTCACTACAGAATACGGAAGGATGAGCAGCTACCAAAGAATGGCAACCTCCATGTTTCTTTCCTAGAAACTCACTTGTCATCACAAAGGCAATTGTGCTATGAAGAGAACATGTGCAACTAAAGAGTCTCTCAGGGGGAATTGAGCCCACAACTCTCTAAATCCCGAAGAGGAAAATAAAGTTTCCCTTCAAGCCTTATTTCAAAAGGGTCCTCAGACCTTAGCCCTGCTCGTTCTTTCTCTATTTTGTACCTTAAAGGTGCTTTAGAAGTGAGATACTTCCGTTGTTTCAACTTGCCACAATCTAGAGGTTTAACCAAATAAGCCCTTCACTGCCCCTGGCTCGGCATCTAGCTGTTCCCAACGCTGCATTGCTCACAAAGGCCCAAACACACAGGCCGTCCTTCTGGTACGTTTCTTATCCTCTCGCCGACCCGCCAGTACTAAGAGACCTGGAATGCTTCCTAGAGCTCAAGAACCACACTGCATAACGCTACATGGATTCTGCTGCATGCCAACAAGTGGCATGATACAAGAGGAACGTTAGCTTGAGGCTAGTGGTCAAACGGGATTGCCAATTCACTGAAGATTACCAAAGGACGAGCACCAGCAAAGAATGGCACACTCCGAGTTTCTTTCCTAGAAACTCACTTGTCGTCACAAAGGCAATTGTGCTATGAAGGGAACTCGTGCAACTACAGTCTTTCTCAGGGAGAAGTGAGGCCCCAACTCTCTCAATCCCAATGAGGAAAATGAAGTTTCCCTTCAAGACTTATTTTCAAAGGGGCCAGCAGAGCATTGACCTTGCTGATTCTTTCTCTACTTTGTACCTCCAAGGTGCTTTAGAAGGGAGATACATGAGTTCTTTCAACTTGCAAAAATGTAGAGGTTTAACCAAAGAAGCCCTTCACAGCCTCTGACTCGGCATCTAGCTCCTCCCAACGCTGCATTGCTCACAAAGGCCCAAACACACAGGCCGTCCTTCTAGTACGTTGCTCATCCTAGTGTTGACCCGCCAGTACTGAGACCTGGAATGCTACCCAGAGCTGAAGAACCACAATGAATAACACTACATGGATTCTGCTGCCTGCAACCAGCGGCCTGATACAAGAGGAACGTTAGCTTGAGGCTAGTGTTCAAAGGGCTCGCCAATTCACGACAGATTACTGAAGGATGAGCAGCTACCAAAGAATGGCAACCTCCAAGTTTCTTTCCTAGCAACTCACTTCTCATCACTAAGCCAATTATGCGATGAAGAGAACATGTACAAGTAAAGAGTTTCTCAGGGAGAACTGAGCCCACAACTCTCTACATGCCAATGAGGAAAATAAAGATTCCCATCAGCCTTATATTCAAAATGGCACGCAGAGCCCTGACTCTGATGTTTCTTTCTCTATTTAGTACCTCCAACGTGCTTTAGAAGGGAGAGACTTGAGTTGTTTCAAGTTGCCACATTCTACAGGTTTCACAAAAGAAGCCCTTCTCCTCCCATGTCTCGGCATCTAGCTGTTCCCAAGGGTGCACTGCTCACCACTCCCCAAACACACAGGCCGTCCTTCTTGTACGTTTCTCATCCTAGAGCAGATCCGCCGGTACTAAGAGACCTGGAATGCTTCCTAGAGCTCCAGAACCACACTGCATAACGCTACATGGATTCTGCTGCATGCCAACCTGTGGCACGATACAAGAGGAACGTTAGCTTGAGGCTAGTGTTCAATGGGGTCGCCCATTCACTACAGAATACGGAAGGATGAGCAGCTACCAAAGAATGGCAACCTCCATGTTTCTTTCCTAGAAACTCACTTGTCATCACAAAGGCAATTGTGCTATGAAGAGAACATGTGCAACTAAAGAGTTTCTCAGGGGGAATTGAGCCCACAACTCTCTAAATCCCAAAGAGGAAAATAAAGTTTCCCTTCAAGCCTTATTTCAAAAGGGTCCTCAGAGCCTTAACCCTGCTCGTTCTTTCTCTATTTTGTACCTTAAAGGTGCTTTAGAAGGGAGATACTTCCGTTGTTTCAACTTGCTACAATCTAGGCCTTTAACCAAATAAGCCCTTCACTGCCCCTGGCTCGGCATCTAGCTGTTCCCAACGCTGCATTGCTCACAAAGGCCCAAACACACAGGCCGTCCTTCTGGTACGTTACTCATCCTCGCGCCGACCCGCCAGTACTAAGGGACCTGGAGTGCTTCCTAGAGCTCAAGAACCACACTGCATAACGCTACATGGATTCTGCTGCATGCCACCCTGTGGCACGATACAAGAGGAACGTTAGCTTGAGGATAGTGTTCAATGGGCTCGCCAATTCACGACAGATTACTGAAGGATGAGCAGCTACCATAGAAGGGCAACCTCCAAGTTTCTTTCCTTGCAACTCACTTGTCATCACTAAGCCAATTGTGCTATGAAGAGAACATGTACAAGTAAAGAGTTTCTCAGGGAGAACTGAGCCCACAACTCTCTAAATGCCAATGAGGAAAATAAAGATTCCCTTCAGCCTTATATTCAAAATGGCCCGCAGAGCCCTGACTCTGATGTTTCTTTCTCTATTTAGTACCTCCAACGTGCTTTAGAAGGGAGAGACTTGAGTTCTTTCAAGTTGCCACATTCTACAGGTTTCACAAAAGAAGCCCTTCTCCTCCCATGTCTCGGCATCTAGCTGTTCCCAAGGGTGCACTGCTCACCACTCCCCAAACACACAGGCCGTCCTTCTTGTACGTTTCTCATCCTAGAGCAGATCCGCCGGTACTAAGAGACCTGGAATGCTTCCTAGAGCTCCAGAACCACACTGAATAAGGCTACAAAGATTCTGCAGCATGCCAACAAGTGGCATGACACAAGAGGAACTTTAGCTCGAGGCTAGTGTTCAATGGGGTCGCCCATTCACTACAGAATACGGAAGGATGAGCAGCTACCAAAGAATGGCAACCTCCATGTTTCTTTCCTAGAAACTCACTTGTCATCACAAAGGCAATTGTGCTATGAAGAGAACATGTGCAACTAAAGAGTCTCTGAGGGGGAATTGAGCCCACAACTCTCTAAATCCCAAAGAGGAAAATAAAGTTTCCCTTCAAGCCTTATTTCAAAAGGGTCCTCAGACCTTAACCCTGCTCGTTCTTTCTCTATTTTGTACCCCTTAAAGGTGCTTTAGAAGGGAGATACTTCCGTTGTTTCAACTTGCCACAATCTAGAGGTTTAACCAAATAAGCCCTTCACTGCCCCTGGCTCGGCATCTAGCTGTTCCCAACGCTGCATTGCTCACAAAGGCCCAAACACACAGGCCGTCCTCCTAGTACGTTGCTCATCCTAGTGTTGACCCGCCAGTACTGAGACCTGGAATGCTACCCAGAGCTCAAGAACCACAATGAATAACGCTACATGGATTCTGCTGCCTGCAACCAGCGGCCTGATACAAGAGGAACGTTAGCTTGAGGCTAGTGTTCAAAGGGCTCGCCAATTCACGACAGATTACTGAAGGATGAGCAGCTACCAAAGAAGGGCAACCTCCAAGTTTCTTTCCTAGCAACTCACTTGTCATCACTAAGCCAATTATGCGATGAAGAGAACATGTACAAGTAAAGAGTTTTTCAGGGAGAACTGAGCCCACAACTCTCTAAATGCCAATGAGGAAAATAAAGATTCCCTTCAGCCTTATATTCAAAATGGCCCGCAGAGCCCTGACTCTGATGTTTCTTTCTCTATTTAGTACCTCCAACGTGCTTTAGAAGGGAGAGACCTGAGTTGTTTCAAGTTGCCACATTCTACAGATTTCACAAAAGAAGCCCTTCTCCTCCCATGTCTCGGCATCTAGCTGTTCCCAAGGGTGCACTGCTCACCACTCCCCAAACACACAAGCCGTCCTTCTTGTACGTTTCTCATCCTAGAGCAGATCCGCCGGTACTAAGAGACCTGGAATGCTTCCTAGAGCTCCAGAACCACACTGCATAACGCTACATGGATTCTGCTGCATGCCAACCTGTGGCACGATACAAGAGGAACGTTAGCTTGAGGCTAGTATTCAATGGGGTCGCCCATTCACTACAGAATACGGAAGGATGAGCAGCTACCAAAGAATGGCAACCTCCATGTTTCTTTCCTAGAAACTCACTTGTCATCACAAAGGCAATTGTGCTATGAAGAGAACATGTGCAACTAAAGAGTCTCTCAGGGGGAATTGAGCCCACAACTCTCTAAATCCCGAAGAGGAAAATAAAGTTTCCCTTCAAGCCTTATTTCAAAAGGGTCCTCAGACCTTAACCCTGCTCGTTCTTTCTCTATTTTGTACCCCTTAAAGGTGCTTTAGAAGGGAGATACTTCCGTTGTTTCAACTTGCCACAATCTAGAGGTTTAACCAAATAAGCCCTTCACTGCCCCTGGCTCGGCATCTAGCTGTTCCCAACGCTGCATTGCTCACAAAGGCCCAAACACACAGGCCGTCCTTCTGGTACGTTACTCATCCTCGCGCCGACCCGCCAGTACTAAGGGACCTGGAGTGCTTCCTAGAGCTCAAGAACCACACTGCATAACGCTACATGGATTCTGCTGCATGCCACCCTGTGGCACGATACAAGAGGAACGTTAGCTTGAGGATAGTGTTCAATGGGCTCGCCAATTCACGACAGATTAGTGAAGGATGAGCAGCTACCATAGAAGGGCAACCTCCAAGTTTCTTTCCTTGCAACTCACTTGTCATCACTAAGCCAATTGTGCTATGAAGAGAACATGTACAAGTAAAGAGTTTCTCAGGGAGAACTGAGCCCACAACTCTCTACATGCCAATGAGGAAAATAAAGATTCCCTTCAGCCTTATATTCAAAATGGCCCGCAGAGCCCTGACTCTGATGTTTCTTTCTCTATTTAGTACCTCCAACGTGCTTTAGAAGGGAGATACTTGAGTTGTTTCAAGTTGCCACATTCTACAGGTTTCACAAAAGAAGCCCTTCTCCTCCCATGTCTCGGCATCTAGCTGTTCCCAAGGGTGCACTGCTCACCACTCCCCAAACACACAGGCCGTCCTTCTTGTACGTTTCTCATCCTAGAGCAGATCCGCCGGTACTAAGAGACCTGGAATGCTTCCTAGAGCTCCAGAACCACACTGCATAACGCTACATGGATTCTGCTGCATGCCAACCTGTGGCACGATACAAGAGGAACGTTAGCTTGAGGCTTGTGTTCAATGGGGTCGCCCATTCACTACAGAATACGGAAGGATGAGCAGCTACCAAAGAATGGCAACCTCCATGTTTCTTTCCTAGAAACTCACTTGTCATCACAAAGGCAATTGTGCTATGAAGAGAACATGTGCAACTAAAGAGTCTCTCAGGGGGAATTGAGCCCACAACTCTCTAAATCCCGAAGAGGAAAATAAAGTTTCCCTTCAAGCCTTATTTCAAAAGGGTCCTCAGAGCCTTAACCCTGCTCGTTCTTTCTCTATTTTGTACCTTAAAGGTGCTTTAGAAGGGAGATACTTCCGTTGTTTCAACTTGCTACAATCTAGGCCTTTAACCAAATAAGCCCTTCACTGCCCCTGGCTCGGCATCTAGCTGTTCCCAACGCTGCATTGCTCACAAAGGCCCAAACACACAGGCCGTCCTTCTGGTACGTTACTCATCCTCGCGCCGACCCGCCAGTACTAAGGGACCTGGAGTGCTTCCTAGAGCTCAAGAACCACACTGCATAACGCTACATGGATTCTGCTGCATGCCACCCTGTGGCACGATACAAGAGGAACGTTAGCTTGAGGATAGTGTTCAATGGGCTCGCCAATTCACGACAGATTACTGAAGGATGAGCAGCTACCAAAGAAGGGCAACCTCCAAGTTTCTTTCCTTGCAACTCACTTGTCATCACTAAGCCAATTGTGCTATGAAGAGAACATGTACAAGTAAAGAGTTTCTCAGGGAGAACTGAGCCCACAACTCTCTAAATGCCAATGAGGAAAATAAAGATTCCCTTCAGCCTTATATTCAAAATGGCCCGCAGAGCCCTGACTCTGATGTTTCTTTCTCTATTTAGTACCTCCAACGTGCTTTAGAAGGGAGAGACTTGAGTTGTTTCAAGTTGCCACATTCTACAGGTTTCACAAAAGAAGCCCTTCTCCTCCCATGTCTCGGCATCTAGCTGTTCCCAAGGGTGCACTGCTCACCACTCCCCAAACACACAGGCCGTCCTTCTTGTACGTTTCTCATCCTAGAGCAGATCCGCCGGTACTAAGAGACCTGGAATGCTTCCTAGAGCTCCAGAACCACACTGAAAAGGCTACAAAGATTCTGCAGCATGCCAACAAGTGGCATGACACAAGAGGAACTTTAGCTCGAGGCTAGTGTTCAATGGGGTCGCCCATTCACTACAGAATACGGAAGGATGAGCAGCTACCAAAGAATGGCAACCTCCATGTTTCTTTCCTAGAAACTCACTTGTCATCACAAAGGCAATTGTGCTATGAAGAGAACATGTGCAACTAAAGAGTCTCTCAGGGGGAATTGAGCCCACAACTCTCTAAATCCCAAAGAGGAAAATAAAGTTTCCCTTCAAGCCTTATTTCAAAAGGGTCCTCAGACCTTAACCCTGCTCGTTCTTTCTCTATTTTGTACCCCTTAAAGGTGCTTTAGAAGGGAGATACTTCCGTTGTTTCAACTTGCCACAATCTAGAGGTTTAACCAAATAAGCCCTTCACTGCCCCTGGCTCGGCATCTAGCTGTTCCCAACGCTGCATTGCTCACAAAGGCCCAAACACACAGGCCTTCCTCCTAGTACGTTGCTCATCCTAGTGTTGACCCGCCAGTACTGAGACCTGGAATGCTACCCAGAGCTCAAGAACCACAATGAATAACGCTACATGGATTCTGCTGCCTGCAACCAGCGGCCTGATACAAGAGGAACGTTAGCTTGAGGCTAGTGTTCAAAGGGCTCGCCAATTCACGACAGATTACTGAAGGATGAGCAGCTACCAAAGAAGGGCAACCTCCAAGTTTCTTTCCTAGCAACTCACTTGTCATCACTAAGCCAATTATGCGATGAAGAGAACATGTACAAGTAAAGAGTTTCTCAGGGAGAACTGAGCCCACAACTCTCTACATGCCAATGAGGAAAATAAAGATTCCCTTCAGCCTTATATTCAAAATGGCCCGCAGAGCCCTGACTCTGATGTTTCTTTCTCTATTTAGTACCTCCAACGTGCTTTAGAAGGGAGAGACCTGAGTTGTTTCAAGTTGCCACATTCTACAGGTTTCACAAAAGAAGCCCTTCTCCTCCCATGTCTCGGCATCTAGCTGTTCCCAAGGGTGCACTGCTCACCACTCCCCAAACACACAAGCCGTCCTTCTTGTACGTTTCTCATCCTAGAGCAGATCCGCCGGTACTAAGAGACCTGGAATGCTTCCTAGAGCTCCAGAACCACACTGCATAACGCTACATGGATTCTGCTGCATGCCAACCTGTGGCACGATACAAGAGGAACGTTAGCTTGAGGCTAGTGTTCAATGGGGTCGCCCATTCACTACAGAATACGGAAGGATGAGCAGCTACCAAAGAATGGCAACCTCCATGTTTCTTTCCTAGAAACTCACTTGTCATCACAAAGGCAATTGTGCTATGAAGAGAACATGTGCAACTAAAGAGTCTCTCAGGGGGAATTGAGCCCACAACTCTCTAAATCCCGAAGAGGAAAATAAAGTTTCCCTTCAAGCCTTATTTCAAAAGGGTCCTCAGAGCCTTAACCCTGCTCGTTCTTTCTCTATTTTGTACCTTAAAGGTGCTTTAGAAGGGAGATACTTCCGTTGTTTCAACTTGCTACAATCTAGGCCTTTTACCACATAAGCCCTTCACTGCCCCTGGCTCGGCATCTAGCTGTTCCCAACGCTGCATTGCTCACAAAGGCCCAAACACACAGGCCGTCCTTCTGGTACGTTACTCATCCTCGCGCCGACCCGCCAGTACTAAGAGACCTGGAATGCTTCCTAGAGCTCAAGAACCACACTGCATAACGCTACATGGATTCTGCTGCATGCCACCCTGTGGCACGAAACAAGAGGAACGTTAGCTTGAGGATAGTGTTCAATGGGCTCGCCAATTCACGACAGATTACTGAAGGATGAGCAGCTACCAAAGAAGGGCACACTCCGAGTTTCTTTCCTAGCAACTCACTTGTCATCACTAAGCCAATTGTGCTATGAAGAGAACATGTACAAGTAAAGAGTTTCTCAGGGAGAACTGAGCCCACAACTCTCTAAATGCCAATGAGGAAAATAAAGATTCCCATCAGCCTTATATTCAAAATGGCCCGCAGAGCCCTGACTCTGATGTTTCTTTCTCTATTTAGTACCTCCAACGTGCTTTAGAAGGGAGAGACTTGAGTTGTTTCAAGTTGCCACATTCTACAGGTTTCACAAAAGAAGCCCTTCTCCTCCCATGTCTCGGCATCTAGCTGTTCCCAAGGGTGCACTGCTCACCACTCCCCAAACACACAGGCCGTCCTTCTTGTACGTTTCTCATCCTAGAGCAGATCCGCCGGTACTAAGAGACCTGGAATGCTTCCTAGAGCTCCAGAACCACACTGAATAAGGCTACAAAGATTCTGCAGCATGCCAACAAGTGGCATGACACAAGAGGAACTTTAGCTCGAGGCTAGTGTTCAATGGGGTCGCCCATTCACTACAGAATACGGAAGGATGAGCAGCTACCAAAGAATGGCAACCTCCATGTTTCTTTCCTAGAAACTCACTTGTCATCACAAAGGCAATTGTGCTATGAAGAGAACATGTGCAACTAAAGAGTCTCTCAGGGGGAATTGAGCCCACAACTCTCTAAATCCCAAAGAGGAAAATAAAGTTTCCCTTCAAGCCTTATTTCAAAAGGGTCCTCAGACCTTAACCCTGCTCGTTCTTTCTCTATTTTGTACCCCTTAAAGGTGCTTTAGAAGGGAGATACTTCCGTTGTTTCAACTTGCCACAATCTAGAGGTTTAACCAAATAAGCCCTTCACTGCCCCTGGCTCGGCATCTAGCTGTTCCCAACGCTGCATTGCTTACAAAGGCCCAAACACACAGGCCGTCCTTCTGGTACGTTTCTTATCCTCTCGCCGACCCGCCAGTACTAAGAGACCTGGAATGCTTCCTAGAGCTCAAGAACCACACTGCATAACGCTACATGGATTCTGCTGCATGCCAACAAGTGGCATGATACAAGAGGAACGTTAGCTTGAGGCTAGTGGTCAAACGGGATTGCCAATTCACTGAAGATTACCAAAGGACGAGCACCAGCAAAGAATGGCACACTCCGAGTTTCTTTCCTAGAAACTCACTTGTCGTCACAAAGGCAATTGTGCTATGAAGGGAACTCGTGCAACTACAGTCTTTCTCAGGGAGAAGTGAGGCCCCAACTCTCTCAATCCCAATGAGGAAAATGAAGTTTCCCTTCAAGACTTATTTTCAAAGGGGCCAGCAGAGCATTGACCTTGCTGATTCTTTCTCTACTTTGTACCTCCAAGGTGCTTTAGAAGGGAGATACATGAGTTCTTTCAACTTGCAAAAATGTAGAGGTTTAACCAAAGAAGCCCTTCACAGCCTCTGACTCGGCATCTAGCTCTTCCCAACGCTGCATTGCTCACAAAGGCCCAAACACACAGGCCGTCCTCCTAGTACGTTGCTCATCCTAGTGTTGACCCGCCAGTACTGAGACCTGGAATGCTACCCAGAGCTCAAGAACCACAATGAATAACGCTACATGGATTCTGCTGCCTGCAACCAGCGGCCTGATACAAGAGGAACGTTAGCTTGAGGCTAGTGTTCAAAGGGCTCGCCAATTCACGACAGATTACTGAAGGATGAGCAGCTACCAAAGAAGGGCAACCTCCTAGTTTCTTTCCTAGCAACTCACTTGACATCACTAAGCCAATTATGCGATGAAGAGAACATGTACAAGTAAAGAGTTTCTCAGGGAGAACTGAGCCCACAACTCTCTAAATGCCAATGAGGAAAATAAAGATTCCCTTCAGCCTTATATTCAAAATGGCCCGCAGAGCCCTGACTCTGATGTTTCTTTCTCTATTTAGTACCTCCAACGTGCTTTAGAAGGGAGAGACCTGAGTTGTTTCAAGTTGCCACATTCTACAGGTTTCACAAAAGAAGCCCTTCTCCTCCCATGTCTCGGCATCTAGCTGTTCCCAAGGGTGCACTGCTCACCACTCCCCAAACACACAAGCCGTCCTTCTTGTACGTTTCTCATCCTAGAGCAGATCCGCCGGTACTAAGAGACCTGGAATGCTTCCCAGAGCTCCAGAACCACACTGCATAACGCTACATGGATTCTGCTGCATGCCAACCTGTGGCACGATACAAGAGGAACGTTAGCTTGAGGCTAGTATTCAATGGGGTCGCCCATTCACTACAGAATACGGAAGGATGAGCAGCTACCAAAGAATGGCAACCTCCATGTTTCTTTCCTAGAAACTCACTTGTCATCACAAAGGCAATTGTGCTATGAAGAGAACATGTGCAACTAAAGAGTCTCTCAGGGGGAATTGAGCCCACAACTCTCTAAATCCCGAAGAGGAAAATAAAGTTTCCCTTCAAGCCTTATTTCAAAAGGGTCCTCAGAGCCTTAACCCTGCTCGTTCTTTCTCTATTTTGTACCTTAAAGGTGCTTTAGAAGGGAGATACTTCCGTTGTTTCAACTTGCTACAATCTAGGCCTTTAACCAAATAAGCCCTTCACTGCCCCTGGCTCGGCATCTAGCTGTTCCCAACGCTGCATTGCTCACAAAGGCCCAAACACACAGGCCGTCCTTCTGGTACGTTACTCATCCTCGCGCCGACCCGCCAGTACTAAGGGACCTGGAGTGCTTCCTAGAGCTCAAGAACCACACTGCATAACGCTACATGGATTCTGCTGCATGCCACCCTGTGGCACGATACAAAAGGAACGTTAGCTTGAGGATAGTGTTCAATGGGCTCGCCAATTCACGACAGATTACTGAAGGATGAGCAGCTACCATAGAAGGGCAACCTCCAAGTTTCTTTCCTTGCAACTCACTTGTCATCACTAAGCCAATTGTGCTATGAAGAGAACATGTACAAGTAAAGAGTTTCTCAGGGAGAACTGAGCCCACAACTCTCTAAATGCCAATGAGGAAAATAAAGATTCCCTTCAGCCTTATATTCAAAATGGCCCGCAGAGCCCTGACTCTGATGTTTCTTTCTCTATTTAGTACCTCCAACGTGCTTTAGAAGGGAGAGACTTGAGTTGTTTCAAGTTGCCACATTCTACAGGTTTCACAAAAGAAGCCCTTCTCCTCCCATGTCTCGGCATCTAGCTGTTCCCAAGGGTGCACTGCTCACCACTCCCCAAACACACAGGCCGTCCTTCTTGTACGTTTCTCATCCTAGAGCAGATCCGCCGGTACTAAGAGACCTGGAATGCTTCCTAGAGCTCCAGAACCACACTGAATAAGGCTACAAAGATTCTGCAGCATGCCAACAAGTGGCATGACACAAGAGGAACTTTAGCTCGAGGCTAGTGTTCAATGGGGTCGCCCATTCACTACAGAATACGGAAGGATGAGCAGCTACCAAAGAATGGCAACCTCCATGTTTCTTTCCTAGAAACTCACTTGTCATCACAAAGGCAATTGTGCTATGAAGAGAACATGTGCAACTAAAGAGTCTCTGAGGGGGAATTGAGCCCACAACTCTCTAAATCCCAAAGAGGAAAATAAAGTTTCCCTTCAAGCCTTATTTCAAAAGGGTCCTCAGACCTTAACCCTGCTCGTTCTTTCTCTATTTTGTACCCCTTAAAGGTGCTTTAGAAGGGAGATACTTCCGTTGTTTCAACTTGCCACAATCTAGAGGTTTAACCAAATAAGCCCTTCACTGCCCCTGGCTCGGCATCTAGCTGTTCCCAACGCTGCATTGCTCACAAAGGCCCAAACACACAGGCCGTCCTCCTAGTACGTTGCTCATCCTAGTGTTGACCCGCCAGTACTGAGACCTGGAATGCTACCCAGAGCTCAAGAACCACAATGAATAACGCTACATGGATTCTGCTGCCTGCAACCAGCGGCCTGATACAAGAGGAACGTTAGCTTGAGGCTAGTGTTCAAAGGGCTCGCCAATTCACGACAGATTACTGAAGGATGAGCAGCTACCAAAGAAGGGCAACCTCCAAGTTTCTTTCCTAGCAACTCACTTGTCATCACTAAGCCAATTATGCGATGAAGAGAACATGTACAAGTAAAGAGTTTTTCAGGGAGAACTGAGCCCACAACTCTCTAAATGCCAATGAGGAAAATAAAGATTCCCTTCAGCCTTATATTCAAAATGGCCCGCAGAGCCCTGACTCTGATGTTTCTTTCTCTATTTAGTACCTCCAACGTGCTTTAGAAGGGAGAGACCTGAGTTGTTTCAAGTTGCCACATTCTACAGGTTTCACAAAAGAAGCCCTTCTCCTCCCATGTCTCGGCATCTAGCTGTTCCCAAGGGTGCACTGCTCACCACTCCCCAAACACACAAGCCGTCCTTCTTGTACGTTTCTCATCCTAGAGCAGATCCGCCGGTACTAAGAGACCTGGAATGCTTCCTAGAGCTCCAGAACCACACTGAATAACGCTACATGGATTCTGCTGCATGCCAACCTGTGGCACGATACAAGAGGAACGTTAGCTTGAGGCTAGTATTCAATGGGGTCGCCCATTCACTACAGAATACGGAAGGATGAGCAGCTACCAAAGAATGGCAACCTCCATGTTTCTTTCCTAGAAACTCACTTGTCATCACAAAGGCAATTGTGCTATGAAGAGAACATGTGCAACTAAAGAGTCTCTCAGGGAGAATTGAGCCCACAACTCTCTAAATCCCGAAGAGGAAAATAAAGTTTCCCTTCAAGCCTTATTTCAAAAGGGTCCTCAGAGCCTTAACCCTGCTCGTTCTTTCTCTATTTTGTACCTTAAAGGTGCTTTAGAAGGGAGATACTTCCGTTGTTTCAACTTGCTACAATCTAGGCCTTTAACCACATAAGCCCTTCACTGCCCCTGGCTCGGCATCTAGCTGTTCCCAACGCTGCATTGCTCACAAAGGCCCAAACACACAGGCCGTCCTCCTAGTACGTTGCTCATCCTCGCGCCGACCCGCCAGTACTAAGAGACCTGGAATGCTTCCTAGAGCTCAAGAACCACAATGAATAACGCTACATGGATTCTGCTGCCTGCAACCAGCGGCCTGATACAAGAGGAACGTTAGCTTGAGGCTAGTGTTCAAAGGGCTCGCCAATTCACGACAGATTACTGAACGATGAGCAGCTACCAAAGAATGGCAACCTCCATGTTTCTTTCCTAGAAACTCACTTGTCATCACAAAGGCAATTGTGCTATAAAGAGAACATGTGCAACTAAAGAGTCTCTCAGGGGGAATTGAGCCCACAACTCTCTAAATCCCAAAGAGGAAAATAAAGTTTCCCTTCAAGCCTTATTTCAAAAGGGTCCTCAGACCTTAACCCTGCTCGTTCTTTCTCTATTTTGTACCCCTTAAAGGTGCTTTAGAAGGGAGATACTTCCGTTGTTTCAACTTGCTACAATCTAGAGGTTTAACCAAATAAGCCCTTCACTGCCCCTGGCTCGGCATCTAGCTGTTCCCAACGCTGCATTGCTCACAAAGGCCCAAACACACAGGCCGTCCCACTGGTACGTTACTCATCCTCGCGCCGACCCGCCAGTACTAAGGGACCTGGAGTGCTTCCTAGAGCTCAAGAACCACACTGCATAACGCTACATGGATTCTGCTGCATGCCACCCTGTGGCACGATACAAAAGGAACGTTAGCTTGAGGATAGTGTTCAATGGGCTCGCCAATTCACGACAGATTACTGAAGGATGAGCAGCTACCATAGAAGGGCAACCTCCAAGTTTCTTTCCTTGCAACTCACTTGTCATCACTAAGCCAATTGTGCTATGAAGAGAACATGTACAAGTAAAGAGTTTCTCAGGGAGAACTGAGCCCACAACTCTCTAAATGCCAATGAGGAAAATAAAGATTCCCTTCAGCCTTATATTCAAAATGGCCCGCAGAGCCCTGACTCTGATGTTTCTTTCTCTATTTAGTACCTCCAACGTGCTTTAGAAGGGAGAGACTTGAGTTGTTTCAAGTTGCCACATTCTACAGGTTTCACAAAAGAAGCCCTTCTCCTCCCATGTCTCGGCATCTAGCTGTTCCCAAGGGTGCACTGCTCACCACTCCCCAAACACACAGGCCGTCCTTCTTGTACGTTTCTCATCCTAGAGCAGATCCGCCGGTACTAAGAGACCTGGAATGCTTCCTAGAGCTCCAGAACCACACTGAATAAGGCTACAAAGATTCTGCAGCATGCCAACAAGTGGCATGACACAAGAGGAACTTTAGCTCGAGGCTAGTGTTCAATGGGGTCGCCCATTCACTACAGAATACGGAAGGATGAGCAGCTACCAAAGAATGGCAACCTCCATGTTTCTTTCCTAGAAACTCACTTGTCATCACAAAGGCAATTGTGCTATGAAGAGAACATGTGCAACTAAAGAGTCTCTCAGGGGGAATTGAGCCCACAACTCTCTAAATCCCGAAGAGGAAAATAAAGTTTCCCTTCAAGCCTTATTTCAAAAGGGTCCTCAGAGCCTTAACCCTGCTCGTTCTTTCTCTATTTTGTACCTTAAAGGTGCTTTAGAAGGGAGATACTTCCGTTGTTTCAACTTGCTACAATCTAGGCCTTTAACCAAATAAGCCCTTCACTGCCCCTGGCTCGGCATCTAGCTGTTCCCAACGCTGCATTGCTCACAAAGGCCCAAACACACAGGCCGTCCTTCTGGTACGTTTCTTATCCTCTCGCCGACCCGCCAGTACTAAGAGACCTGGAATGCTTCCTAGAGCTCAAGAACCACACTGCATAACGCTACATGGATTCTGCTGCATGCCAACAAGTGGCATGATACAAGAGGAACGTTAGCTTGAGGCTAGTGGTCAAACGGGATTGCCAATTCACTGAAGATTACCAAAGGACGAGCACCAGCAAAGAATGGCACACTCCGAGTTTCTTTCCTAGAAACTCACTTGTCGTCACAAAGGCAATTGTGCTATGAAGGGAACTCGTGCAACTACAGTCTTTCTCAGGGAGAAGTGAGGCCCCAACTCTCTCAATCCCAATGAGGAAAATGAAGTTTCCCTTCAAGACTTATTTTCAAAGGGGCCAGCAGAGCATTGACCTTGCTGATTCTTTCTCTACTTTGTACCTCCAAGGTGCTTTAGAAGGGAGATACATGAGTTCTTTCAACTTGCAAAAATGTAGAGGTTTAACCAAAGAAGCCCTTCACAGCCTCTGACTCGGCATCTAGCTCCTCCCAACGCTGCATTGCTCACAAAGGCCCAAACACACAGGCCGTCCTTCTAGTACGTTGCTCATCCTAGTGTTGACCCGCCAGTACTGAGACCTGGAATGCTACCCAGAGCTGAAGAACCACAATGAATAACACTACATGGATTCTGCTGCCTGCAACCAGCGGCCTGATACAAGAGGAACGTTAGCTTGAGGCTAGTGTTCAAAGGGCTCGCCAATTCACGACAGATTACTGAAGGATGAGCAGCTACCAAAGAAGGGCAACCTCCAAGTTTCTTTCCTAGCAACTCACTTCTCATCACTAAGCCAGTTGTGCTATGAAGAGAACATGTACAAGTAAAGAGTTTCTCAGGGAGAACTGAGCCCACAACTCTCTAAATGCCAATGAGGAAAATAAAGATTCCCTTCAGCCTTATATTCAAAATGGCCCGCAGAGCCCTGACTCTGATGTTTCTTTCTCTATTTAGTACCTCCAACGTGCTTTAGAAGGGAGAGACTTGAGTTGTTTCAAGTTGCCACATTCTACAGGTTTCACAAAAGAAGCCCTTCTCCTCCCATGTCTCGGCATCTAGCTGTTCCCAAGGGTGCACTGCTCACCACTCCCCAAACACACAGGCCGTCCTTCTTGTACGTTTCTCATCCTAGAGCAGATCCGCCGGTACTAAGAGACCTGGAATGCTTCCTAGAGCTCCAGAACCACACTGAATAAGGCTACAAAGATTCTGCAGCATGCCAACAAGTGGCATGACACAAGAGGAACTTTAGCTCGAGGCTAGTGTTCAATGGGGTCGCCCATTCACTACAGAATACGGAAGGATGAGCAGCTACCAAAGAATGGCAACCTCCATGTTTCTTTCCTAGAAACTCACTTGTCATCACAAAGGCAATTGTGCTATGAAGAGAACATGTGCAACTAAAGAGTCTCTCAGGGGGAATTGAGCCCACAACTCTCTAAATCCCAAAGAGGAAAATAAAGTTTCCCTTCAAGCCTTATTTCAAAAGGGTCCTCAGACCTTAACCCTGCTCGTTCTTTCTCTATATTGTACCCCTTAAAGGTGCTTTAGAAGGGAGATACTTCCGTTGTTTCAACTTGCCACAATCTAGAGGTTTAACCAAATAAGCCCTTCACTGCCCCTGGCTCGGCATCTAGCTGTTCCCAACGCTGCATTGCTTACAAAGGCCCAAACACACAGGCCGTCCTTCTGGTACGTTTCTTATCCTCTCGCCGACCCGCCAGTACTAAGAGACCTGGAATGCTTCCTAGAGCTCAAGAACCACACTGCATAACGCTACATGGATTCTGCTGCATGCCAACAAGTGGCATGATACAAGAGGAACGTTAGCTTGAGGCTAGTGGTCAAACGGGATTGCCAATTCACTGAAGATTACCAAAGGACGAGCACCAGCAAAGAATGGCACACTCCGAGTTTCTTTCCTAGAAACTCACTTGTCGTCACAAAGGCAATTGTGCTATGAAGGGAACTCGTGCAACTACAGTCTTTCTCAGGGAGAAGTGAGGCCCCAACTCTCTCAATCCCAATGAGGAAAATGAAGTTTCCCTTCAAGACTTATTTTCAAAGGGGCCAGCAGAGCATTGACCTTGCTGATTCTTTCTCTACTTTGTACCTCCAAGGTGCTTTAGAAGGGAGATACATGAGTTCTTTCAACTTGCAAAAATGTAGAGGTTTAACCAAAGAAGCCCTTCACAGCCTCTGACTCGGCATCTAGCTCTTCCCAACGCTGCATTGCTCACAAAGGCCCAAACACACAGGCCGTCCTCCTAGTACGTTGCTCATCCTAGTGTTGACCCGCCAGTACTGAGACCTGGAATGCTACCCAGAGCTCAAGAACCACAATGAATAACGCTACATGGATTCTGCTGCCTGCAACCAGCGGCCTGATACAAGAGGAACGTTAGCTTGAGGCTAGTGTTCAAAGGGCTCGCCAATTCACAACAGATTACTGAAGGATGAGCAGCTACCAAAGAAGGGCAACCTCCAAGTTTCTTTCCTAGCAACTCACTTGACATCACTAAGCCAATTATGCGATGAAGAGAACATGTACAAGTAAAGAGTTTCTCAGGGAGAACTGAGCCCACAACTCTCTAAATGCCAATGAGGAAAATAAAGATTCCCTTCAGCCTTATATTCAAAATGGCCCGCAGAGCCCTGACTCTGATGTTTCTTTCTCTATTTAGTACCTCCAACGTGCTTTAGAAGGGAGAGACCTGAGTTGCTTCAAGTTGCCACATTCTACAGGTTTCACAAAAGAAGCCCTTCTCCTCCCATGTCTCGGCATCTAGCTGTTCCCAAGGGTGCACTGCTCACCACTCCCCAAACACACAAGCCGTCCTTCTTGTACGTTTCTCATCCTAGAGCAGATCCGCCGGTACTAAGAGACCTGGAATGCTTCCCAGAGCTCCAGAACCACACTGCATATGGCTACATGGATTCTGCTGCATGCCAACCTGTGGCACGATACAAGAGGAACGTTAGCTTGAGGCTAGTGTTCAATGGGGTCGCCCATTCACTACAGAATACGGAAGGATGAGCAGCTACCAAAGAATGGCAACCTCCATGTTTCTTTCCTAGAAACTCACTTGTCATCACAAAGGCAATTGTGCTATGAAGAGAACATGTGCAACTAAAGAGTCTCTCAGGGGGAATTGAGCCCACAACTCTCTAAATCCCGAAGAGGAAAATAAAGTTTCCCTTCAAGCCTTATTTCAAAAGGGTCCTCAGAGCCTTAACCCTGCTCGTTCTTTCTCTATTTTGTACCTTAAAGGTGCTTTAGAAGGGAGATACTTCCGTTGTTTCAACTTGCTACAATCTAGGCCTTTAACCAAATAAGCCCTTCACTGCCCCTGGCTCGGCATCTAGCTGTTCCCAACGCTGCATTGCTCACAAAGGCCCAAACACACAGGCCGTCCTTCTGGTACGTTACTCATCCTCGCGCCGACCCGCCAGTACTAAGGGACCTGGAGTGCTTCCTAGAGCTCAAGAACCACACTGCATAACGCTACATGGATTCTGCTGCATGCCACCCTGTGGCACGATACAAAAGGAACGTTAGCTTGAGGATAGTGTTCAATGGGCTCGCCAATTCACGACAGATTACTGAAGGATGAGCAGCTACCATAGAAGGGCAACCTCCAAGTTTCTTTCCTTGCAACTCACTTGTCATCACTAAGCCAATTGTGCTATGAAGAGAACATGTACAAGTAAAGAGTTTCTCAGGGAGAACTGAGCCCACAACTCTCTAAATGCCAATGAGGAAAATAAACATTCCCTTCAGCCTTATATTCAAAATGGCCCGCAGAGCCCTGACTCTGATGTTTCTTTCTCTATTTAGTACCTCCAACGTGCTTTAGAAGGGAGAGACTTGAGTTGTTTCAAGTTGCCACATTCTACAGGTTTCACAAAAGAAGCCCTTCTCCTCCCATGTCTCGGCATCTAGCTGTTCCCAAGGGTGCACTGCTCACCACTCCCCAAACACACAGGCCGTCCTTCTTGTACGTTTCTCATCCTAGAGCAGATCCGCCGGTACTAAGAGACCTGGAATGCTTCCTAGAGCTCCAGAACCACACTGAATAAGGCTACAAAGATTCTGCAGCATGCCAACAAGTGGCATGACACAAGAGGAACTTTAGCTCGAGGCTAGTGTTCAATGGGGTCGCCCATTCACTACAGAATACGGAAGGATGAGCAGCTACCAAAGAATGGCAACCTCCATGTTTCTTTCCTAGAAACTCACTTGTCATCACAAAGGCAATTGTGCTATGAAGAGAACATGTGCAACTAAAGAGTCTCTCAGGGGGAATTGAGCCCACAACTCTCTAAATCCCAAAGAGGAAAATAAAGTTTCCCTTCAAGCCTTATTTCAAAAGGGTCCTCAGACCTTAACCCTGCTCGTTCTTTCTCTATTTTGTAGCCCTTAAAGGTGCTTTAGAAGGGAGATACTTCCGTTGTTTCAACTTGCCACAATCTAGAGGTTTAACCAAATAAGCCCTTCACTGCCCCTGGCTCGGCATCTAGCTGTTCCCAACGCTGCATTGCTCACAAAGGCCCAAACACACAGGCCGTCCTCCTAGTACGTTGCTCATCCTAGTGTTGACCCGCCAGTACTGAGACCTGGAATGCTACCCAGAGCTCAAGAACCACAATGAATAACGCTACATGGATTCTGCTGCCTGCAACCAGCGGCCTGATACAAGAGGAACGTTAGCTTGAGGCTAGTGTTCAAAGGGCTCGCCAATTCACGACAGATTACTGAAGGATGAGCAGCTACCAAAGAAGGGCAACCTCCAAGTTTCTTTCCTAGCAACTCACTTGTCATCACTAAGCCAATTATGCGATGAAGAGAACATGTACAAGTAAAGAGTTTTTCAGGGAGAACTGAGCCCACAACTCTCTAAATCTCAATGAGGAAAATAAAGATTCCCTTCAGCCTTATATTCAAAATGGCCCGCAGAGCCCTGACTCTGATGTTTCTTTCTCTATTTAGTACCTCCAATGTGCTTTAGAAGGGAGAGACCTGAGTTGTTTCAAGTTGCCACATTCTACAGGTTTCACAAAAGAAGCCCTTCTCCTCCCATGTCTCGGCATCTAGCTGTTCCCAAGGGTGCACTGCTCACCACTCCCCAAACACACAAGCCGTCCTTCTTGTACGTTTCTCATCCTAGAGCAGATCCGCCGGTACTAAGAGACCTGGAATGCTTCCTAGAGCTCCAGAACCACACTGCATAACGCTACATGGATTCTGCTGCATGCCAACCTGTGGCACGATACAAGAGGAACGTTAGCTTGAGGCTAGTATTCAATGGGGTCGCCCATTCACTACAGAATACGGAAGGATGAGCAGCTACCAAAGAATGGCAACCTCCATGTTTCTTTCCTAGAAACTCACTTGTCATCACAAAGGCAATTGTGCTATGAAGAGAACATGTGCAACTAAAGAGTCTCTCAGGGAGAATTGAGCCCACAACTCTCTAAATCCCGAAGAGGAAAATAAAGTTTCCCTTCAAGCCTTATTTCAAAAGGGTCCTCAGAGCCTTAACCCTGCTCGTTCTTTCTCTATTTTGTACCTTAAAGGTGCTTTAGAAGGGAGATACTTCCGTTGTTTCAACTTGCTACAATCTAGGCCTTTAACCACATAAGCCCTTCACTGCCCCTGGCTCGGCATCTAGCTGTTCCCAACGCTGCATTGCTCACAAAGGCCCAAACACACAGGCCGTCCTCCTAGTACGTTGCTCATCCTCGCGCCGACCCGCCAGTACTAAGAGACCTGGAATGCTTCCTAGAGCTCAAGAACCACAATGAATAACGCTACATGGATTCTGCTGCCTGCAACCAGCGGCCTGATACAAGAGGAACGTTAGCTTGAGGCTAGTGTTCAAAGGGCTCGCCAATTCACGACAGATTACTGAAGGATGAGCAGCTACCAAAGAATGGCAACCTCCATATTTCTTTCCTAGAAACTCACTTGTCATCACAAAGGCAATTGTGCTATGAAGAGAACATGTGCAACTAAAGAGTCTCTCAGGGGGAATTGAGCCCACAACTCTCTAAATCCCAAAGAGGAAAATAAAGTTTCCCTTCAAGCCTTATTTCAAAAGGGTCCTCAGACCTTAACCCTGCTCGTTCTTTCTCTATTTTGTACCCCTTAAAGGTGCTTTAGAAGGGAGATAC